>NC_136073.1:799820598-800117649 GCF_964261635.1 Lissotriton helveticus | reverse complement strand
CTTTTAATAACAGTGCACAATATTTATAGTTAAACAAAATACATTGCGTTCAATACAGTAGGCGTAGCAGTAGGCGTGGTTTGTAGCAGTCGCGAAAGATAAGGCATAAAGTGGGTGTAACAAGAGGTGTGTACAGGGCGTATACATAGACATGTGATGTAAACGTAACAGAATATGTCATAAAAAGGGGCGGAAACATGGAGGGGGCTACCTGAGCAGCTGGGACCTTTAACCTAGTGGTGCGCGCAAACTGGCAATGACGTGTTACCAGGAGAACTGGGGGCTATGACTTCTGCACTAGAAGAGGAGACGAAAGTCTGGAGGGTCAGAGCGACATGTACCTAGGCATATCTAGTATCTGTTGTTTATAGTACATGTTGATAGAATCCAAAAGTTATCAGGGCAAAGGCTACTTGATACTAGGACTGGTGCATGCATAATTCTATATGTAGTGCGTGTGCGAGGAATATTCTATGAATATTAATACAGTATTTCTCTTACATGGAGACATAAAGGCTAGACCATGACGGAAACTATTGATGCGATTCAGTAGCTTAGGAATGCAGAGAAGGAGGGCTGAACTGATAACTAGAATCATAACATACTCTTGGCAGACTGGGAGGCAGAACCAGGCCGAGCCGGGCACTGCGAGGCATGAAAGTAAGTGAAGGGTCAGGGATACAGGTGGGGGCTGTATCGCTCCTCGGAGAGGGTTCAGGAAACAGGAGCTGAATCTGAGTCCGGGCCCTTTTGAGGCCTAGAAACGGGGATAATTCAATGAATTAACGTGCACACTGTAAAACGTGGCAACGTAGCTTTACATAGGCCTAATATTCGTTGTATTCACGAGGACTGGGAACTGGCATACTAGAGATGGACACAACTGTAATTGCGTCTTTAATCGATCAGAAAGGGGATACATGCATATCGATCATGCACATATATCATAACATGGGGAACACGTAGGCACATATAACATGGCAAAATTTACTTTTCCACAGTTCTCTCATGTCGAAAGGCATCCATTTTACAACTCGTGTTCCTGAAATTCAGAATAGTGATAAGGATTTGACACAGGACGCGTTCTTTCATTTTCATTGAAATTAATTTTATGAATAAAGCTTTTCTGGCATTCAGAACACTAATAAACACTTTTCCTTTATAACATGGATCTTCCAACTGAATCTTTACATGCCTTCATAATACTCATACATTTATTTTAGCTAGTATGGGCTTTTACATGCGGAGTGAGAATTATTTTAAAACTAAAGCTTGTCTGGAATTGAAAGCACCGAAAAGGATCTTCCCCCATTATGTGTTCTCTCATGAACAGCAAGGTGACTTTTCACACTGAAGGTTTTCTGGCATTCAGAGCACTGATGAAGTTTTTCCCCACTATGAGTTCCCTCATGTAAAGTTAGACTGAGTTTATGACTCAAGCTTTTCTGGCATTCAAGGCACTGATGAGCTTTTTCCCCAGTGTGAGTTCTCTTATGTAAAGTTAGATTGAGTTTATGACTCAAGGTTTTCTGGAATTCAAGGCACTGATCAGGTTTTTCCCCAGAGTGAGTTCTCTGATGTACAATAAGACTGGTTTTATAACTGAAATGTTTTAGGCGTTCAGAGCACTGATAAGTTTTTGCCCAGTATGTGTTTGTTCATGGTGAGTGAGACTATCTTGTTCACTAAAGTTTTTGTGACATTCAGAGCACTCATATGGTTTCTCCCCAGTGTGAGTTCTCTCATGGAAAATAAGACCAGTTTGCAACCAATAACTTTTTAGTGGCATTCAGAGCAGTGATATGGTTTTTCCCCGGTGTGGGTTCTCTCATGTTGAGTGAGAAGGTATTTACGACTAAAGTTTTTTGGGCATTCAGAGCACTGATGGGATTTCTGCCCAGTATGGGTTAACTCATGCCGGGTGAGAACTTTTTTCCGACTGAAGGTTTTCTGGCATTCAGTGCACTTATAAGGTTTTTGCCCAGTATGCGTTCTCTCATGTTGAGTGAGATCTGCTTTACATTGGTAACTATTTAGGCATTCAGAGCACTGATAAGGTTTCTCTCCAGTGTGAGTTCTCTCATGTTGACTGAGAAGGGTTTTACAAATGAAGCTTCTCTGACATTCAGAGCACTGAAAAGGTTTTTCTCCAGTATGTATTCTCTCATGTCGAGTAAGGCTGAATTTACTTCGGAAACCTTTGTGGCATTCAGAGCACTTATGAGGTTTTTCCCCAGTGTGAGTTCTCACATGTCGAGTCAGATGCTGTTTGCGAGTGAAGCGTTTCTGGCATTCAGAGCACTGATAAAGTTTTTCCCCTGTGTGAGTTTTCTCATGCTCACTGAGACTGGATCGACACCTAAAGCTCTTCTCACATTCAGAGCATGTATGAGACTTCTTTTTGGTGCTAATATCTCCAAGTTCGGTTTTGTCTTGTATACATTCCATTATGAGATAAGATTTCTTTCTAAAGTTAATATCTCCAAGTTGGGATTTTTCTAGCAGACATGCCATAAGACAATACTAAATCTTATTCAATATGTGTTTAGCATCACCCACTCAAATGTGCTGCACTTGTTCAACTTAACACTTGGACATTTATTTAGCCAAAGATCACTTCTCTGTGGAGTTCACAGTTTATAACCTCTGTTGGCAACCTAATTCACCCTAGAACCTTAATATCAGCAGCCCCTGGTACTTATGGGGAAGCCTCTCATGGGATTATTGCCTCTACATTACATCCATGTAGATTCTCAAACCCTTTTCTCGAACGTATTCATTTATGAGTTTTAATGAAGCCCTTAACAGGTCTTTGTTTGGTGTTCAGTATTTCAAAGCTAGGTAAATACTCACATAATGTATTGGCATGAACATTCAGAATACTATTGTTTATCAGTAGCAGCACATTGTTTCTTGTCACCCTTCTTACGGATGTCTTCTATATCTGCATATAAGACTACAATGAGGATTTTAAGGATTTTGCAGGTCTTGCCCGGTAACAAATACCTGAGGTCACTTCTAATGAGTAAGAATGGTAGTGGACATGTGGACCCGGACTACAAGTAAAATGTGGTCATTGGTCGCAGAGGTGCATTTATTTTCCCTCACTCTCCTTCCCTTGGTCCCAGATTTACCCACATCGCTAGTTCGTAACTAGCAGATATCTTAGTCCTAACCTGATTACCTGGTCTTTTAAGCAGCTTTGTTTACAATGTATAAGTGACTAACAGATATTTGTTTTTGATTTAACGACAATTCACTGGATATGGTGCTCAAGTTCCATTTTGCTGAGGTCTGTTAAAAACTCTTCAAGTCCCACTTGTTCTGTGTGTATTATCTTCTCTTGGATCGATTAGAACTTTAGACTGATGCTTGTCCTCTCTGGTTCAGACAGATGGTCTTCCTGCCCTGGGTTAGCATCTCCAGGGCATTCTTCATATACCATTAGAGCAGCAGGAAATCTATTTCGAGAAACTGCTTTCACGTTCTTTATTTTACTCTCATCCAAGTTCCTCATCACATCTTTTTCCTGGATACTTTCCTCTTGTTGGAGCTCTGAAGCAACTTTACTTCTTTAGCGTAGGCGCTTTAATAGTTTTTAATTATTTGCTTATTACTGATCACCATTGTGTCTTCTACACCAATACTTCAATCACCTGTGGATTTAAAACCAGAGATTGTTAAAGAATGCAAACTGGAACTAAGGAATAACATTTATTAGCTAATACAGACATCCAGAGTCTGAGTTCATTTTGAGAGAGGGATGAGAGGCCTCTAGGCATTCTCGAGATAGAAAGCTTGAGAACACTGGAATACTAGGTTGAGGAGGTCTAAAGATGGAAATTCTGATGAACAGTTTTACCCTTGTGTTTCAGGCCTATAATTCCCCAGTCAGTATTTATGTAGAATGTGTTTGTATAGTAACCGAAAAGTATATTTTATAAAGTTATTAATATACATTTATTTATGTTTATTTTTTTACAGATATTGTTTATCATTATTAAAATTAAGTTATCATGCCTGAGAAATTCAGAAAAAGAGAGCTAAAGGACAGTTACTTGAAAAAAACTCAACAACAAGTATTGGATGACCAAGATAATGTGACTAAAAAGAGAAAATGTTCTGGTAAGACCACCAACAAATTTATTAAAAATATTACTAGACTCAGAAAGAATATTGAAAATGTTGAAAAAAGCACAAAAAAATGTCAAAAATATAGGAAAGGAAAAAAAGGCAATGTACATTCAAAGGATACAACTTATGGCAAAAGAAGAGAAAATTAATATAAAGAAATACGTAAAAAATTATTTTATAACAGAGTAGTATATAATTTTTTGAAAGATATGAAGAAATATAAATAGAGAGCACTGTTTTTATAAAAGGAAGAAACATATTAAATCTATTGTTGAAAAGGCTTTTGAAGTAAAGAGGAAATTATTTATTTTAGTTTTAAACAGAAGTCGATCACTAGATAAACGAATCCATTTAATGAAGGCCAAAAGTAAGAGGGAAAGAGTAATTAATAGAACTAATTTTTGTGATGTGTTTTTGCGGGAATGGAAACACAGTTCAAGTTCAGAGCCTTTCTTTAATGAAGAGAGTTATTTTCAGACCAATGATTTGCTGCTTGCAGTGACACCAGTGGTCGAGCTTATGAGGTTAGAAATTGTTGTCCAACTGAGAAAGAGAAAATGGTTCCCAGAAATGCAGAAGGAAGAAGTGATAGCTGATGAAGTTCTAGGCTGTGGGGCAGGAGGGAGAGGAGCACAGAGTGGGGCAGAGTGTGAGAGATGCGCATGCAGATAGACAAGGAGGGGGGCAATGTGGGGCAGGAGAGAGAGGAGTACAGAGTGGGGGCAGAGTGTGAGAGATGCGCATGCAGATAGACAAGGAGGGGGGCAATGTGGGGCAGGAGGGAGAGGAGTACAGAGTGGGGGCAGAGTGTGAGAGATGCGCATGCAGATATACAAGGAGGGGGCAATGTGAGGCAGGAGAGAGAGGAGTACAGAGTGGGGGCAGAGTGTGAGAGATCTGCATAGCAGATAGACAAGGAGGGGGTCAATGTGGGGTAGGAGGGAGAGGAATACAGAGTGGGGGCAGAGTGTGAGAGATGCGCATGCAGATAGACCTTGGGAGGGTGGCAATGTGGGGCAGGAGGGAGAGGAGTACAGAGTGGGGGCAGAGTGTGAGAGATGCACATGCAGTTAGACAAGGAGGGGGGCAATGTGGGGCAGGAGGGAGAAGAGTACAGAGTGGGGCAGAGTGTGAGAGATGTGCATGCAGATAGACAAGGAGAGGGGGCAATGTGGGGCAGGAGGGAGAGAGGAGTACAGAGTGGGGCAGAGTGAGAGAGATGCGCATGCAGATAGACAAGGGGAGGGGCAATGTGGGGCAGGAGGGAGAGAGAGGAGTACAGAGTGGGGCAGAGTGTGAGAGATGTGCATGCAGATAGACAAGGAGAGGGAGCAATGTGGGGCAGGAGGGAGAGAGGAGTTTAGAGTGGGGCAGAGTGTGAGAGATGCGCATGCAGATAGACAAGGAGAGGGGGGCAATGTGGGGCAGGAGGGAGAGGAGTACAGAGTGGGCCAGAGTGTGAGAGATGCGCATGCAGATAGACAAGGAGAGGGGGGCAATGTGGGGCAGGAGGGAGAGGAGTACAGAGTGAGGACAGAGTGTGAGAGATGTGCATGCAGATAGACAAGGAGAGGGGGGCAATGTGGGGCAGGAGGGAGAGGAGTACAGAGTGGGGCAGAGTGTGAGAGATGCGCATGCAGATAGACAAGGAGAGGGGGGCAATGTGGGGCAGGAGGGAGAGGAGTACATAGTGGGGCAGGAGGGAGGGAGAGGAGTACAGAGTGGGGCAGAGTGTGAGAGATGCGCATGCAGATAGACAAGGATTGGGCAATGTGGGGCAGGAGGGAGAGAGAGGAAGGAGATGCCTGCCGTGAGGGGTCCTGGTGGGGGTCTCCTTGGCTGCAGGGGTGCAGGCACAGGCGTCCTGCGGTGTGGGGGGGGGGCTCTAGCTCCAAGGGGCCCCCTCGGCACTGCACTGTGGCCGGAGAGCTCCTGATTGAGCCTGGAGGGGGCCCCTCTAAGTACCGTGCAGGGAGCCCCCCTCACTTGTCGTTACACCAGTGGTGGGGGTCTCCTTGGCTGCAGGGGTGCAGGCACAGGCGTCCCACGGGCCCGAGGCATGGAAGAGTTTGCCAGACAGATGAAGGGCTGCAGTGGCCCTCCGTGCAGAGAAATCCGGGTGCAAAAACCTGCAGCCATTGAAGTGAGCAATGCGTGTTTAAGCACCAGCCCAACCGCAGTTGGCGTCAACATGCCATCTTAATATCATGTTATATTATATTTTGTACCAAAATTTGTTGTTCCTATCAAATGGGCGTAGGATAGTGTTCCCCAGAAATGGTTCAGGCGATGGTGCATTGACTAAAGAGCTGTAGGAAATGCCTCTTAGGAACACGTCGACTGCATTGCACAAACAAAGTGTTATAGGGCAAACAGTGTCTGTGTTTTTCGGGCCCACGGTTGAAAATTGAGCCTTTGGGAGCTATTGTGACTGTTTTAATATACTTTTCACTTTTCTGCACACAGCATGGGTGTTCATTTACACATAATATAGCCGCAAAGTCAATGGACGAGCTTTGTAAGCACGAGGGCCTGACAGCCCGTGCGCCTTGGGAGAGGTATGCCTGGTCCCCGGCACACTCTGTGGCCCGCCAGCATCCCCCCACTCCACGGGTACACTAGTGCCCAAGGGGGGCTGATCCAACAGGGTGCCCAGCCAGGACACACGCACGACGCGTGAAATGCGCGCTCATTAGTAATAATAACAAGCATTTACAATGCAATGGTCTCTGCATTATTAAAGGTAGAGCTATTGGCAATGCTGATGACATTTTTTTTTTTAAATCATAAATAAATGGCATTGTCATTTACATTGCCAATAGCTTAATCATTAAATAAATGGCATTGTTATTTACAATGCCAATAGCTTAATCGCTCGCAAATGCATGACCTATTGCATTTACACCCACACAGAGCCACACACACAAAGCCACCCACACACACATACACGTGTTACCATCCTTGTGGGGACTATGTGTTTCCACCAGCCTTGTGGGGACTAACCCTTCCCAATGTTTAAAAAATATACCAATAACAGAAAAATGTTTAAAAAAAATTCATAATACAGGATCCTGCTTCAATTTTACAAATATGTTGTTATTTAGTCACGCGCACAGAACCATCATTGTGGGGACTTGGACATGTGTTACCATCCTTGTGGGGACCTACTCAATAATTCTCATTTGTGATTGAATACACTCATTATCTAATAGATGAATGCTATTTTTCAGTGCCATAAATACATAACATGATACTTTAGTCAACTTTGAATAGGTCACTATGTCCTAGGTGCACCTAGAACAGGGATTTGTCTAATAATGCATTTTACAGTAGAACATTATCATATATATAAAGTGCATGGACAGGGATTCACGGATGTTTAGCCTATTACTGAGTGCACACAAACATTAAGGAATATGAAAACACATAGTTAAATTAATTTAGAGGCTTAAGATCCTGCAATGGGGTCAGATGGCAAAACCAAGTTGCCATCTGACCACCTAGTTGTTTTTCATCAACCTCACCAATTGGCACCATCTTCGTATGACTGTGCATTAATTGTCCCCAAAGAGATGGCATGATATTATAATAATATTCTAGAGCTGACAGAGTAAGTGTGTGATGATGATAATTTTCAAGCCCCCACAGAGATATTGCATGATTAGATTGATGCCCAAGTCCCCACAGATATTGTGGTTTTGGTGTACGATGATAGTCATGCTGCAGTTCATGCAGAAATAACACTATTACAGTAATGCACAGGTCAGACAGAGATAGTTTGTGATTATAGGAATGCCCAGGTCTCCACAGAGATAGTGTGGTATTATAGCCATGTTCAAGTCCCCACAGAGATAGTGTGTGATCATATTCACGTTCAAGTCCCCACAGAGATAGTGTGTGATCATAGTAATGTTCAAGTCCCCACAGAGATAGTGTGTGATCATATTCACGTTCAAGTCCCCACAGAGATAGTGTGTGATCATAGTAATGTTCAAGTCCCCACAGAGATAGTGTGTGATCATAGTAATGTTCAAGTCCCCACAGAGATAGTGTGTGATCATAGTAATGTTCAAGTCCCCACAGAGATAGTGTGTGATCATAGAAATGTTCAAGTCCCCACAGAGATAGTGTGTGATCATAGTCATGTTCCAGTCCCCACTGAGATAGTGTGTTACTATAGGAATGCCCGGACCCCCACAGAGATAGTGTGTGATTATAACCATATTAAAGTCCCACATAGAGAGTATTATGATAGTGCTGTTCAAATCCCTGTAGAGAAAGTGTACGATGAGTCATTCTGACATTCATTCAGCATTGGTATAGCGCTTAATTATAGTCACTCTCAAGACCCCGTTGACAAAATGTGTGATTATATTCATGTTCAAGTCCCCTCAGAGATAGTGTGTGATTATTGTTATGTTACATCTCCGCAGAGATAATATGTTATTACAGTCATGTTCAAGGCCCCACATAGAGAGTGTTATAACAATTATGCTGAGGTTCTTGCTGTTATAACAGTCATGCCGAGGCTCCTGCAGAGGTAGTATGTGATTATAATGATGCCTAGGTGCCTGCTCAGGTAGTGTGTAGTTACAGTCATGTTCAAGTGATGTTGAGATATGTTGTGATTATAATGAAGCTTAAGTCCCCAAAGCGATAGTGCATGATTACAGGGATGCCCACTAAGATGGTGATTATTGACCTATAGAGAAAGTGTGTGATGCATGTAAAGTTCCAGTCCCTCTAAAGACAGTCTGTTATGATATACATGTTGATGTCCCTGAAGAGATAGTATGTGATGACAGTCATATTCAAGTCCCACAAAGTTAAAGTATATTGAACCCACGTCCCCTAAGAGATAGAGTGTAATTATAGACATGCCAGGTACCCACAGAGAAATGTGTGATGAAATTCATGTTCAATTACTCAAAGTTAGTGTTTGATTGATTATATTGATGCCCAGGTCCCCACAGGTATAGTGTGTGATTATTGGGATGCCCAGGTCCCCACAGAGATAGTGTGTGATTATAAGGAGGCCCAGGTCCCCACAGAGATAGTGTGTGATTATAGGGATGCCCAGGTCCCCACAGAGATAGTGTGTGATTATAAGGAGGCCCAGGTCCCCACAGAGATAGTGTGTGATTATAATGATGTCCAGGTCCCCACAGAGATAGTGTGTGATTATAAGGAGGCCCAGGTCCCCACAGAGATAGTGTGTGATTATAGGGATGCCCAGGTCCTCACAGAGATAGTGTGTGACTACAGGGAAACCGGGTCCCCACAGAGATAGTGTGTGTTTATAGGGATGGCAGGTCCCCACAGAGATAGTGTGTAATTATAGAGATGTCAAGGTCATCGCAGAGATAGTGTGTGACTACAGGGAAACCGGGTCCCCACAGATATAGTGTGTGTTTATAGGGATGGCAGGTCCCCACAGAGATAGTGTCTGTTTATGGGGATGGCAGGTCCCCATAGAAATACTGTGTGTTTATAGGGATGGCAGATCCCCATAAAGATATGTGTGATGATAGTTATGTTCAATTACTCAAAGATAGCGTTTGATTGGTTATATTGATGCCCAGGTCCCCACAGAGATAGTGTGTGTTTATGGGGATGGCAGGTTCCCACAGAGATAGTGTGTGAATATAGGGGTGCTAGGTCCCCACAGAGATAGTCTATAATTATAGAGATATCAAGCTCCCCACAGTGATAGTGTGTAATTATAGAAATATCCAGGTTGGTGTGTGATTATAGCGTTACCACAGTCCCCGCAGAAATAGTGTGCGATGACAGTCTTGTTCAATTCCCCACAAAGGTAGTGTTTGATCGATATCCATGACCCCACTGAGATAGTGTGTGATTATAGACTTGTTCAAGTCCCCACAGGGATAGTATGTCTCCACAGTGATGTCTGTGATTATAGGTTTTATGAAGACTTAAACAGATAGTCTTAGTCTGGTGGTTTAGCAAACTAATGTAGCCACTTCAACAGTGGCAGCTGCTCCGCTAAGGTGGAGGAGCGTTGCCCCACTGCTTTAAAGCAGGGCAATGGAGAAAAGGAAATGATAATAATGGACTGTATTATCATTTTATTTTTAGTATTCCAGTTGTTTGACATGGTAATTCTGGTTGACTAGGGTATGCAGGTATGGTAGGGCAGAACCCATCAGTCTAGTAAGGGTAAGATAGTAACACATCAAAGACAACTCCTTGCAAAGCAGTCAGGCTTATACCAGAGGCAATGTCTAAAGCGTTTGCACAACGCACTCACACAACAGTGACACTTTAGGCACACCACAAAAAGCGACTCCACACAAGGTTACATAAAAATATCTTTAGTATTATTTAATTAAAAAAAAGTTAGACCACAATCACATAAATCACTGGGCCACTAGGCACTTTGTCATGCTGAATTTTCAAGCCTGCAAGGACTCCCATTGCGGACCTGCCAGCTACACTGCCAGAATTCTAAACAAGGGCATTTTCCCTGTCGATTCACATGAACTTAATCTTGGAACTCCCATTGAATACAATTCTATTTCGAATTTCGGGCTGAATTCTTTTCAGCAAACCCCCCCCCCCCGTGGGGACAACTGTGAATGTTAACCCTTTAGGCAACTATTCTTTGTCCTGAGGCTGAACCGACATTGTTTAAGGTTCGAAACGTCGTCGACCTAAATACACTAAATGCATAGTTGATACTAATTTTTCATGCATATGTGTATGTTTTGGATTATCTGCCTTATGATTTACAATATCCAGATGACCTGTTATTGCCTACTACTTCCCCTTGTGTTTGTGTCCCCTTAGTGTGTTAGTCGGACATCGGCTGGTGTCCCGCTTCCATCACACTCTGTGGTTTATTGTTTTGTTATCATTCCTATCAAGATAATAAATGTCCGGAAGGACACTGTCTTAAAAATATAGTTCCATTTGGTCTATATTTATTCTCCTTTATTTTTTCCTTGTCTAAGGACCACTGTCTTCATAAATAATCACATAAAGTCATACACCACTTTTGCCAATTGGATAATTATCATAATTAACAATGTGGTGAACTTTAGTAAATACTTACACCACACTGAAAACATAAGGCCTAACATTACAGTTAGTGCAATCAAGACAATAACGATTAGTTGAACATGTTTCCGCTTGAGCCGGTGTCACCAGTCTGACAGGACAATCTTTTAAGATAGTTGCTTCCAGCTTCTACATCCCCCTGCCTCCTTCTACATGAAAATGCTCCACTGGTTCCCGTAGAAACAGAGAAAATGCCAGGAATTACAGACACGCCCTACGGGGCAAGAAAACGCCAAAAGATCTTCTTCCTGCACGACGGGGAGAGAACACAGTCTATGGGTGCTTGTGCTCACCAGCGTGATAGGGCCACTGGCCTGCACTCTCTGCAGGGAAACACTTCCGGTTTCCATGGAAGCAGGGGAATGACGGAAGTACAGGGGTGATTTGCGGGGTAAGGAAACACCAAAGGATCTTACTCCTGGAGATCAGCCCAGTGGGAGGTCTGTTTCTTGGTGCGAGCACACTATCCCTGGGTGCTCGCACTATCTAGCGTGATGGGTCCACCTGCCCCCACTATTCACAACAACGGGGCCAGACGCCAAATGGAGCCAAATGCCTCCGGTACAGCTCCGTAGTGTGGCATGGGTACGAATCTATTCATGTTTCGATGTAAGCGGCCTGGTGCAGCTGGGAGGCTCTTGCTTTCCTTAGCAATGCCCACACCCAGGGGCTCACGTGGCATGACCACAAGGTGACCCACTGACTGCACCATCGTAGTAGCCAGTGCAGAGTGAATGCACCACCACAGAAGGTGGTGCACAGTCAATGCACACCTCAAGGGCAGTCCATGGGAGGGGATTACAGGAATCCCACAGATATATCAGGCATCCATCTGGAGGTGGTTGTATTAACATACTATACAGTATAATTTGGGAAATCCCTGCACCCTCTTAGAACAGAGAAGAGTGAAGGTAAATACATGAGCTGTGGTTTCTAGCTGCAGCTCTGTATTTCACTTATGCACTCTTTTTGCAAATGTACTACTAAATATTGAACATAGAAATATCATGATACAAGAGTACCATGGACAACATATTGAGGACCAAAATATCATTAAGGTACTTGCACATAGAGTAAGTATAGATTTACTATTCTATCTCAACATCTAAATGAAATGTCAATAAAGCAGGATATAATGTGACTCAGTTACAAGTACAGGTTTGTGAAGTGGTAACACCATCATTGGGGCAGGGGGGGTTATCATTATACACTATTACGAATAAACGGTTGGTAGATACAAAAATTGCAAACAGAAGTTCAGTGGATTTATATGCTTTGAGCATATTAGATTTCAGGATAATTCTATAAATATTTCAATAAGCAGGTATATTGAAATAATTGATCATCACAAAAGTGTGAAATGTTATATCAGTTTCTTATGTTTGACATTACACTAATTTTGAAGTTAAATGAGAAATAGAATTCCATTCATTTTTTTTCATTATCTGCACAACATTTCTTTTCTCCTGAAATGTTCTTGTTTCTCTAGACAATACCATATGAAATACATAGTAGCTGATCTTAAGAGTAGGGTAAAAAGACCACAAGTTAGAGTCCAACAAAAGACTGTCTTCCAGTCGAATGGTTTTGCAAACCAGAAGAGAAAATGTTTCTTAGTGGTGAAACCAGACACTACGTGTACACAACCACGATTTTCAGCGGGTATTAGATGTGGTGTAGGTATTAGCATTCAATGATGCCTTGTTTAATAGACACAAGCATGATTAATGTTTATTTAGATTATTATTTGATTACAGTGGTTATGAATTTTCTTGTTTCATTCTGTTGTAGAATTGAAGTGTTATCTTCTGATAAAGGGACAGGTTATATCCTTAAATCATGCCAAGAATAGTGAAAGAACTGTTAAAGTCACTGAATAACCAAATTAAAAAATTAAAATGAAAGTTCAAACATCTGATTCATAAAACAAATAAAGTTATTATCCCGAAAGGCATGCCACAGATATTTGGAACAGGGAGCCAATGAATTACATTAATCTTCCTTGGGTATGTGGTTGACAGCTGTAAATTTGAGCCTCCTGTCAGTGTACCAGAAGAAACCACATGCCGAATGTGGTACCTGCAATCAGGTTAACTCAAGGATAGAGCTTAGTGTGCAATTGTTGGGAAATCCGGAGAGCTCTACTTTGATATGAATGCAGGTTCAGTATGTGATCATGATGCACATTAGAAAACTTTCAAATTGGTGAGACCAAAGCTACACCTTAGTATGCCCTGTGGTCCATGTACATCATGCTTAAAATTTGAGCAATCTTAGAAATGACAATTGCCTCTGAACACCATTTCTGTGCTAACTCAGATTACACATGGTGAATAATACACTGATTGTACTACAATATATACGCTAAAAGACAACTCTAGTAGGAACATAAGTCAGGGTGTCATTTGGCATGACTGCTTTGTGATCTCAACTGTCACTTTACAAACTCAGCCTTGAAGTCAGATGACTGTTTCATAGTTTGCCATGGAGGAAATAAACCTGATACTCCACTCATACCACTACAATCTGCATTCTCAATCTCTTACTCCACACATTAAACAGATTAAGGGATATTTTAAGGAGGCCATTCAAGTTCTGGGTGAGAACAATACCTAAAGATCAAAATAATTGCTATAATACATATCAATATATAGAGAGACCTGGACTTTTGAAATTATATACAAAAAACCTTTTCAGTCATAATCCCAGTCCATAGATGCACAGATACTGTGTTGTTCATGAAACCTGACACTAACTCAATAAACTTTTCAGCATTTTGACCATTGCCTATAATGAATGTGGACTACAAGATTTTGTGAAAAGAGTTAGCCACAAGAATCCAAAAGACTCTAAGCTGATGGGTTACCATGGCCAGAAAAAGTCTGTTCCAGGGCAGAATATGATAGTTAATTTGAGAGGCCTAGTTCTCATCATTTCAGAGATGGTGGATTTTGAAATGCTTCCACTGGTCATCTCATTGGACACTGAAAAAAACCTGGAAACTGAAAATATGTGCTACAAGATGAGAATAGTTTTCTCCCTGGTTTGTGTGATCCTCTATATTTTTCAAAAGATTTGGCAGGTCTGGCTGCCATAGGAGGGTAAGTTCTTGTTTCTCTTAGCCATTGCTTTGTTTAAAATGTAACTCATCACCAAGGATGGTCTATAGGCCAACATTAGAAGGAAAGGAGAATGAAACAGCCAGGAGTGGAGCACATGGTTAGTCACCACATCCCATTCAGCTTGGGCCTTAGTCTGGAAATCCTGTGAAGTAGTCATGCTGCTTAATTTAAAGAGAGAATGAAGACTTGGCTGCTTGAACAAGGAACTGTATTATGCCTGTCAGCAGAAGGTTAACTGATCTAAGGGGAGAGAATCAGGTTCCACCTATCTGGTAATACATGTGTGGGTGGATGCCTGTATGGATGGACATTTTGTCCAAGAACCCTGAGGTAATCCCTGATCCTCTGCCCAAGAGAAGCAAGAAAGAGTTCCTGGCGAAGGGGCAGCTCGGTCACCTTCACAAGTTTAGAAGGCTGAGAGTACTTCATCTCCAACTCCCCTGTACTTGTGAGGCCCCTGAACCTACTTGCTTTGGCAATGCCTGTATGAGATCCAGATGATTGATCTTAATCCCCCAGACTGTAGGTCCTTATGGCTGGAGGGTGTTGCCAAGAGGCGCTTAAACGGCGGCCAGGGCTCCCGCAGTGCGGAACGCATGTGGGGTTGCCTGGGCCGCGCCCGGGCAAAGCCCGGGCTAAGGGCGGACCCATCTGCGCCCGTCAGAGCCTGAAAGAGGCTGGACTGGGCCACTCATTTGAGAGGTACCAACTAATAAACGGTGCTGAGGTGAGTGTTGAAACATCAAAATATGAGAAAACGTACTACTACAACATGGTCTCGCATTCCCTACTTCCATAGACAGCATGCTAGAAAGAGCAGTTAATATTGTAGCAACAGAGATTGAGTTAACCAAGAGGCAACTGTCCCTGGGGTTGGCTGTACCACGGACTACTCCTTCAGCAGGGGAGGAACAGGAAGATTGTACTGGCCTCCCCCTGTCACCAAATGTAATTTTTAATATCACTAGTTATTCGCCAACCTATGAAGGTGGCTGTATCACAGAAAACTATCAGGGCAATCAGAACAATGGAGTCTCTGAGGATCATTTAGCTGCGGCCCAAATTGATGATATCGTACCAAATAAGGATGTCTTCCCAAATCCAACAATCACAGGGGTGAAAAGGAAAAGAAAATTAGCTAAACCAACTAGCTCTAAGAGGAAACAACCCCCTTGCCTAAAACAGCAACGTACTGCCCTGAGTTCATGGATTCAAAATACGGTGACCATCACGACCTCTGCAAATGCGTCACTGCGGATCCCAAGGTCGACCTAACTTTCACAGAACGACCAAATCATTCCATCCACAAGCAAACTGAGTCTATAGCATCCCCTACAACTCGTTTCAGACCTGATGACATCTCAATTGATACAATAGCGGACATGGTATTTGAGCGCCTTAGTGTACTTGTGGATAAGAACTTTACTACATTTTGGAAACGTCTAGAACGTTTGGAGCCGCTTATAAATAAATCAAACACACATACTAGCACTCTCAAATCAACAAGTGCCGCATGGGGGTTCAGAAGTTACAGCCCTCTAGTACAGAGAATCTGATACCACAACGGCAAATCCCGATTACTATACCCCTCCCCTTAAGAGTGTTTGTGCAACTTGTAGTAAAGCAAAGGAAAGGCCTCCACCTAATTCCATCTCTAGTCAGAAAACGTTATTACCCACGAGGTGAACTAATAGCACTAATACCCATGCTCATTTAGCAAATCATGTTGCCCCTGATAATCCGCACTGTAAGGATGACTTCGGTAGGAGTGTAATTCACTCCATTTTCAGTGCATTTATACGAAACGCGGCGGGCTGTCCGCGGTCTCCGGGTTTGCACGCGTCGGAGGAGAATAAACAACACGAAAGAATTGAAATATTTGGAGGAAGGGAAGGTGTGCCCGAAGTCATCCTTACAGTGCAGTTTGAACATTTTTTCAGCCCACCGACCCGGAGCACCCATCATGAAAACAGTGATAAAATGCGATAAAGGACAAATAACGGCACAAGAGGGACAAGGGTTATATCATTTGTTCATAACAGTTTTGTATAAGATTCACGTATAATGTAGGATACATAGAGGACGATACATGTTTTAATGTTGATAACACAGCGAGAATACGTAAACATCTAGAACATATAATAATGTTTCGTATACCTAGGCAAATGATCAACGTGAATTTAACAACTGCGGGAGGGCGGGGCAATAATAATGAGTACGGAACGTAATTTTTAAGATCAGAGTGGGAGTTTACCAATAATGGACTGTGAGGAGCGAGGTTAACATACACTGTGCATTGTGGAAGTTGTAGGCGGTGATGTAATGAGAGGGGTTTAACGTTGGCGCGTGAAGGCTAAGATCTACTAATTGTGCACAGGTGTACCGGAAGGGTGGAGACAATGTGTGGTTTAAAATAGTTGGGTTCGCAGTGTGAAAAACAGGAGTTTACTCTGGTTTGTTGTGGAAGCAGATGGAGGAATGAGCACATAGACATTTTTTGAACAGGTACGCACAAGTTAGTATGGTAAAGGAATGAAGGGATCGTATATTTGAAAGCACATCGTTGCAGGGAAGGTGATACACAGTGGAGGAATTTTTTGATGGGTGATGTTAGCACAAATGTTTAAATGTTTGAAAGGAAGGTCTCAGGGAAATTGGGGGGAGACTGTATCGTTATGAAGGAAGAAAAGCAGGGAGGTGAACAGAGGCACTCATGGTAAAATGTAGCGTCACATTATGTTTTTTAGCGGGAAAACGTTGATTTAGGACACAGTTATGTCTTGTTATATGTACTTGATGTTAAGCGTGGTTTAGTCAAACACAGTCTAAACAATGTATTTTGCATTTTAGATAACCCCTGACGAAGGGCCAAATACACGGCCCGAAATGCATTGGGATAATGAGTTTTATGGATATGGACAAAACTTACTTAAGCCTTCGTGGCGCAGAATAAGGCTTGGATGAGCATTTCTGCCCCATTTAGAGTTGAGCGAATACGTAAGCGGTCCCTCTTGTGACATGTGTAAAAATGAAAATCCAAAAACATGAAGAATGTAATATCTTGTGGATAATTGAGGATTAATGAATTAAAGAAGAATAGTACAAAAGGATTGATGTGTCGGCATATTTTGTGATGCCATGAACATTTAAGCTGTGCACCCGGTAGGAGTGTAATTCACTCCATTTTCAGTGCCCCTGATAATCCCACATATCCAGCCCTCTCATGGAGTAACATTCTGAGCGACACCACCATCCTTGAAAACCATGACACTGGGCTGCCTGACAAGACTAGCATAGATGTCTTTAATTTACCACCGGTGGCATGTCCCTACGTCCTAGTCCTAGCAGGCATCCCCCCATTAAGAAAGAAAAAAACAGACTGAGACCTGGGACCAACTGCAGAACAAAAGCGTTGATTGGCTTGTCAAATATAAAGGGTTCAAAGTGCCAAACATTAGTGACATCATAATGGTGCTCAGGGTAGGATGGGTCAGCCCCTCACAAAAGAATATTGAGGGAGACTGTGTTGTCATTAATTTTCGACATCCATCAGTGGTAAGATCTATTTTGATGACACAGGAATTTAATATTATTTCCCCAACTCGAATTTGGTCACTGCCCCTAGGCTTTTTCTACAAACCAACCCTGGGGTCAACTATTTTTGCCATGCCTCCACACACTATGCATAATAGATTCTCTGCCCTGTCCGGCTTAGACAGCGAGGATTGACTGTCGCCTATCTGAACAGTAGCGGAACCCTCCCCCATTAGATCTTTTCCCGATTCCCTGGACATTGCTACCCCAAAAACACATCATCTAAACTTACAAGTGCTAAGCTCGAATGTTGCTGGCCCGGCTTCCAAGCTAAGCTCTACAGATTGGGTTAACATAGTCCAAAAACATGATATTCTCATGTTCCAAGAAACCTGGGCCACAAGGGATTTATTTCTAGAAGGTTTTGCATGTTTTATCAATATTGTACCTACCCCTAAAGTAGGCCGTCCATCTGGCGGACTCTCCATTTGGGTAAATATTTCATCAGGTGGTAGCGTCAAGTCTCTTGTTACAAACAATGATCATTTTCAAGCCTTGATCTACACACGGGGGCTTCAATATGTTTTATTAATTTTTATAATAATGATTTTTTAACCTTACCAAATATGAATTCCATCAATCTGTTCGATTTTATTAGTGATTTACAAAGTCAAAAGGCGTCCCATAACCTAGTTGGAATCTGCCTTGGCGACGACTTTAACGTCAGGATCTCAAGGGAAAATGAAATAGCTACCGTATCCTTGGTTCGCAAGTTCCCATGCAAAAGGGGGATGGAACTCATTTGTCCAATAACTTACTTAACGTGATGGAAATTGCGGCTGTATGTCAAACTGATAATTGTTTATTACCAACATACAGGGATTGCGGCTGTGCCTCAACTATTGATTATGTTTTTATATCTGCTTCATTAGAAGATTTTTTATTAAAGGCAGAGGTTTTACCTACAGTGCAGGGCAATCGCAATCTAACTATAATTAGATTTGTTCCCGGACCGAGTCCAGCTAAAGAGCCTGGGGCAAGCGACTTAGTGGCCTTGACTGAGTGATTTGGAAAGGTATCAATAACAAAAATGTTTTCCAAAATGATTAAAGCCCACCCATCCCTCATCGATATCGGTCTGTCATTTAGTGACCCCAACCCAGAGGAAGTTAATGCATTTAGCTGTTTGTGTGCTGGCATTAAACAACTGATTTCCAGGCCTGTGTCAGACATCAGCCGGAACCCAAGATGGTTTAACAGTACTTGCTTGCGAGCAAATAGAGAACTCCGAGTAGCACTCGCAGCAACACCAAGGGACGCATCTCTTGTTAAATCTTTGAGGTCCCACTATAAACAAGTGGCAAGACAACGAAAAGATGAGACCTTAAAAGAACACTGGAACAATCTTGCCTGTGCCGCTAGTCTTAATAATGGAAATTGTTTTGGGGCAGCAGTTAAAGTTATGTGATCTATGGGCCTTATCCTCACCTCTTTAAGTTGCAATATACCCAGTGAAGCCTGGGAAGCTCATTTTTCCAAGATTTACACAGCCCCACCCCAGAATGAGGATTTTTTAAATAACCATACTGACACTTGGATTCTTACATCCATGTTAGAAGTTGAGAATGCCATCCACCAAAGCCTTGGTAATAAGGCCCCTGGCCCTGATGGGCTCTTCATCAACTTATTAAACATAAACCTGAATTCTGGGCACCTCTTTTACTTAATGTTTTTTAATAATTTAACAAGTACTTTTATTCTGAGCACTTGGTCTACCAGCATCATTGTGCCTATTTTTAAAAAAGGAGACAGATCCAACCCTGGCTGCTACAGCCCGATCTCCCTGATTGATAATACATTAAAGATTCTTGAGAGGATCCAGTTTAATAAAATTAGGTCCTGGGCTAAGAGGGAACACATTTTAAATAAGTGTCTGCTAGGTTTTAGAAGCAAATTGGGAACAGTGGAACAGTGCCTTAACTTAAACCTGATTGTGGTCAAATACACGATAGCCCGGAAGTCGCCCATCTACGTGGCTTTTATGGACCTTACCTCAGCCTTCAACTTTGTTAACAGGTAACGCTTAAGATCGGTTATTTTAAATTATAGGCTGGATGAGGCCCTAGTCCACTTTGTACCTGAATGCACAGGTAAGGATCAGCTACAATGGGGAGGTTTCGAGGAACATCAACATTGGCAGAGGGGTCAGGCAAGGGTGCGTACTGGCCCCGCTCCTATTTATCCTCTATATCATGGGTACTCACAAACTTTCTCTCGGGGGTCAAATTTACAGTGTGGTTTGTGGCCGAGGGCCGCACTGGTGGGGGCGGGGTCAGAGGGGGGGGCGGAGCTAAAGCAAAAATAATTGTGACCATGAGGTTGAGCACAGGTCCCTGCAGCAGATGCCTTCGTCCACTGAGCCGCCAGACCCGGCATACACACATCTCTCTCTCTCTCTCTCTCTCTCTCTCTCTCTCTCTGTCTCTCCCTCTCTCTGTCTCTCCCTCCCTCTGTCTCCCTCCCTCTGTCTCCCTCCCTCTGTCTCCCTCCCTCTCCCCCCCTCTGTCTCCCTCCCTCTGTCTCCCTCCCTCTGTCTCCCTCCCTCTGTATCCTTCTCTGTCTCCCTCCCTCTGTATCTCCCTCCCTCTGTCTCCCTCCCTCTGTATCCTTCTCTCTCTCCCTCCCTCTCTGTCTCCCTCCCTCTCTGTCTCCCTCCCTCTCTGTCTCCCTCCCTCTCTGTCTCCCTCCCTCTCTGTCTCCCTCCCTCTCTCCCTCCCTCCCTCTCTGTCTCCCACCCTCTGTCTCCCTCCCTGTCTGTCTCCCTCCCTCGGTCTCCCTCTCCCTCTCCCTCTCCCTCTCTCTCTCCCTCCCTCCATCCATCCATCTGTCTCCCTCCCTCTGTCTGTCTCCCTCCCTCTGTCTCCATCCCTCTGTCTCCCTCCCTCTGTCTCCCTCCCTCTGTCTCCCTCCCTCTATATCCCTCCCTCTGTATCCTTCTCTGTCTCCCTCCCTCTCTGTCTCCCTCCCTCTGTCTCCCTCCCTCTGTATCCTTCTCTCTCTCCCTCCCTCTCTGTCTCCCTCCCTCTCTCTCCCTCCCTCTGTATCCTTCTCTCTCTCCCTCCCTCTCTGTCTCCCTCCCTCTCTGTCTCCCTCCCTCTCTGTCTCCCACCCTCTGTCTCCCACCCTCTCTGTCTCCCACCCTCTGTCTCCCTCTCTGTCTGTCTCCCTCCCTCGGTCTCCCTCTCCCTCTCCCTCTCTCCCTCCCTCCCTCCATCCATCCATCTGTCTCCCTCCCTCTGTCTCCCTCCCTCTGTCTGTCTCCCTCTGTCTGTCTCCCTCTGTCTGTCTCCCTCTGTCTGTCTCCCTCTGTCTGTCTCCCTTTGTCGCCCTCCCTCTGTCGCCCCTCTCTCCCTCTGTCTCTCTCCCTCTGTCGCCCCTCTCTCCCTCTGTCTCTCTCCCTCTGTCTCTCTCCCTCTGTCTCCCTCCCTCTGTCTCCCTCCCTCTGTCTCCCTCCTTCGGCCTCCCTCCCTCTCTGTCTCCCTCCCTCTCTGTCTCCCTCCCTCTCTGTCTCCCTCCCTCTCTGTCTCCCTCCCTCTCTGTCTCCCTCCCTCTCTGTCTCCTTCCCTCTCTGTCTCCTTCTCTCTCTGTCTCCTTCTCTTTCTGTCTCCTTCTCTCTCTGTCTCCTTCTCTCTCCCTCGGTCTCCCTCTGTTTCCCTCCGTCTCCTTCTGTCTCCTTCTGTCTCCCTCTGTCTCCCTCCCTCTCTGCCTCCCTCTCTGCCTCCCTCTCTCTGTCTCCATTCCTCTCCCTCCCTCTGTCTCCCTTCCTTCCTCTGTCACCTTCCCTCCTTCTGTCACCCTCTGTCTCACTCCCTCTCCCTCTGTCTCCCCCTGACTGCCTTCTCTGTCTCCCTCTATTCTCCCCCCCTCCCTCCATCTGTCTCCTGCCTCCTTCCCTCTTCCTCCCTCCCTTTTCCTTCCTCCCTTTCCCTCGGTTGCCTCACCCCGCTGTGTGTGTTAGTCTGGGCTGAGACAGCTTCCAGGGCACACACACATCCGGCACCGGAGTACTTCACAGGTCTTTAAAGAAGACGACTTACATGCTAATGAGGCTTTGTTGTATTTCACCTCTTAGCGCCCCTGCATCTCCACTCTGACAATCACTGGAATCCCCCGGCCTCTACAGAGCAGAGTCTCTCAGAGTCCGGGCTGCTGGAACAGGCAGTGTTTGCTAACACAATTTTTTTTTTTTTTAAACACAGGTATGATGTCTGCAAGGTCCGCGGGCCGCCAAGGAAGGCTTGCCGGGCCGCTGGCAGCCCGCGGGCCATACTATGAGTACCCATGCTCTATATTAATGAATTACATGATGTATTGTCAGAACTTACTAATGATGTCCCGAGATTCAATGGTAATGCACTTCCCGCCCTACTATACACGGACGATGCAGTCCTAATGAGATGCACACCGAACGCACTATACACTTTAGTTAGGGTTTTTTATTTTTTATGGCTGATTTAGACCTTTGCACTAACTTAAAAAAATCTTTTATTATGATTTGTGGCCCAAAAAAGCACCTTATTAATTCAATAACCTCAGGCCCTGAACATCTATTACACACATGCACTTTCCCATATTTGGGCTTAGTTTTCTCTGGCAATGTTTCTTGGCTCATGCTGCCCATAGTAGAAGGAAATTCTTGAAAGCCACAAATTCGTTTTTGAGCCCCCCGCAACACAAACAAACCGAAGTAATAAAAATATAAAACACAGTGCTTTCCCACTGCCACTACGGTGCAGAAGTTTGGGGTTTTATAAACTGCAGTGGAATCCAGGGAGAGGAAAATAGATTCTGCCGGAAACTTCTAGGGGCCCCAATTTCCTCCTCACATTTTGTATGTCATAAGGAACAAATCTGTATTATATAGAAGACTATATCAGGTCCTGCCCTGCCATATTTTGGCTAAAGGTTTGGCAATATCCAGCAGCAACCTTGACGAGGGATATAATAGCAGACTGTCTTAAATGCGACAGGGGAGGGAGCATACCCTGGCTCGCTGCTGTTAGAAAAAGCCTGAGGAGCGTGAACCTAGAACATATCTTCCTAAATCCAACTGATCTAGAAGGAATGTCAAAGAAGATGGCCGGCAAATGAGAGCCTCCGAAATGAGCTCCCGGTTTGGGGGTTACCAATTGGTAGTTATCCCCGCAAAAAACACCTCTCCGGCCCCCCACCCGCCTGCCTCCTGGACCAGACGGCAGACCCCTCAGAACCAGACCACTGAAATGGATCTCAGCAGTGAACTTACCCGCATCGACGACCGCTGCTGCTCTGAACGGTGCCTATGCTGCCAGGACCCCGGCGCGGCCTGCTCACTGGCTGATCTGATGCAGGAAGACGGCTGCCACGCTAGCAAGACCTGGATTAATGGTGGTGGCTCTCCCGATTCCCATGCCTGCCCCCGGTTTGTCAAGATCTCCCGGCACTGGTGAGTTACAGTGTGCAAGCGCCATTATTAGGAACTCGCCTGCTGACCTGCCTTTAGAGCCCAGTGGCAAGTTGGAGCGACAAGTCCCCTGCTGCCATCATCCTTTGTCCCGAGTGCCTGGATTGAGCCCTGCAACCAGCACCTGATCTCCGGAACTTTGCCGTGCCCCCCTCTCCCCTGCGGAGGGGCTGCAATTCACCGTACCGTCTCCGGCACCGTTGGGCAGCCCGCTCACTGCTCTTTGGTCTGGACCAGAACTCGGCTGCCCGGCAATGATTGCCGGCTTGGATGGACCCGAGTATCCAGAATTCTCCATTCGGCCGGAGCCTGCTCCCGGAACCACCATTGCAAGGTCGGTTGCAGTTTTATTGAGGTACCACTCTGAGTCCCGACGCCATAATACGCCCTTTCCGGTCCAGAGCTCAGCTGCCCGGCGCAGTCTCACCTCGCGGTGCGAGTCTGGATGCCATTTTCGCTCAGCCGGAGCCTTCCCCTGGAACCAACATAGTGGCATCGGTTGGAATTTGAACTGCAGCACCATTTTGTATTGCAATACCATTTTGCAGCCTTGCTTTGCTTCCATGCTTCCCGGCCCAAACCTCGACCGCCGGCTCTAACTACCTATTAGCTTTTTTGCTGCCTTAATTTGAAAACAATGATTTTCTCCACACTACAACCAATCCCGGGTCTGTGGCCTTCACATCGCGACCTCGAACCCTGGTCCGACCGAGTTCCCCTAATCGAGAAAGAGAACCGATCGCGCGTCACTACTGACCCCTCAGCCCTGCACCTATGATCGCGGCTGGCCTTTCCTCTTGTTTCCATGATCTCCAGCCTGCTTCCCCCTTGACTCCCTGGAGCTGCTTCCCCCTACCTGCACCTCCCGTGGATCCAGCTATTCTGGTCTTAGGACTTGGGATGCTTGTACGCACCCCGCCATTTTGGTTTACTTTGTTTATTTATTTTCAGTGCCCAGGACCCTGATCCGCCATTTGGTCATTCTTTGTCTGTTCTTCCTTTCCTCCGGATCCCATCTGGGTGACCTTAAACGCTGTCTCCCCCGTTTTAGTGCTCACCCACAACGGATTGACCCTCTCTTTTGACCCCCTAGGTCTTCTACTCCCCTCTCACCTTCTATGGTCTCAGTTTACTGGTTGTTGAGATCAATGGCCCCAACTCCCTACACCCCTCTCTTTTTCATCCCTCTCACCTATTTCTTGGGTTACGATGACTATTGATCCTCTGCCGGCCATGATTCTGTCCTGATCTGCTCCCCTTTCCTCTATTACTTATCCTTCCCCCTTCGCTCTTTACCCCTTATGCTTTTCGCCTCACCCACTTCCCTCTATGCTCCGTAGGACTGTTTCTATGTTTAGTTTCGCCTGGTCTTTGTTTCTGAATTCTGATGTAATGTAGTAAATCTGTACTGTTCCTGCATCCCTGGTGACTGTCCCTGTACTGACCTGACCTTAATATATGATACTGCCAGTAACGGCCTGAGCTTACTATGGTGGCCGAAATCCTCCTGGGCCACTTCTTCCCTTTCCCTCGGCAATCATTTGTTCCCAATGTTCCTGCGATCTCCATATTCTGCCGACGCTCTTCACCCTTTAACTCGCTTTTTACTGCTAGCCCTCCCTACTTCACCATTAGGGTAACTGATTTTGATTAGCTACGTTCTCTTTGCCGACTACTCACATTATTTTCTTGGCTTTTTCCTACTACCTTCAACGTTAGTTGCTCTAGGGCAGCAGGCTTCTGTACCAGTGTACCTACTCTCTTACCCCCATTCTTCTTTATTGGTCCTCCCTTATCAATCAACTGTCCCTTAACTGCCTCCTTGATTATGCCCCTTGCCAAAGTACTCCCTATCCCCTTGTTGGGGAGGGATCCAGCATTTTTGCCCTGGAGTCTCAGATTCCATTCTGAGAGAGTCCACTGTGTTAAGGGATTCACACATAGCGGAAAAGGGCCTTAAATGGCCTCCTTTAATGTGCCCCTTGGCCGAAGCACTCCTTCTCCCCAGGCCCGGACTGGCCGTTGTGGGCACCGGGCAATCCCCTGGTCGGCCGCAAGGGTGGGGGCCGGTTTTGGGCCCTGGGGGCCGTTTTTGTTGCAGAGCCGTTTTTGCAGCATAGCTGCAAAATCGGCGCTGTAACAAAATCGGCCGCAAAGCGGCCCTGGCCGCAAAGCGGCCCTGGCAAAGCGCTCGACCCCTCCCTCCCCCCGGGGAGGGTGGGCCGGCCGAGCACTTTGCCAGGGCCGGTTTTGGTTCCCAGTCCGGCCCTGCTTCTCCCCTTTTTAGGGAGGGATCCAGCATGTATTCCCTGGAGACTTAGATACCCCTCTGAGAGAGTCCACAGTGTTAAGGGTTTCACACATAGCGGAGGTTTGGGAATGTCCCATTATCGCTGGGAACTCAGCACCGCACACCGTTAAAGGCGCTCTCTTTGAAACCTTTTGATGATCTCCCCTAGGCTGATACTTTAAGACTCTGATGTACTTCGGCGACTGAACAACCTTTGGCCGATGACCAATTGAGTTGCCCTACGCAGCTATTGAGGCGTTTGGCTCTGGTTCCCCCCCTTGCCGTCACCTACCCATCCGATCGTCAGACACTGTTTCTTTTCTCATTGCCCTGTTGTGTTCCCTTCTCCCCCTCACCTCTTTCCTCTCTCAATCTTCATCTTCCTCTTCTATTCCTTCTCTCTCTCTCCCCCTGCCTGCTTTTTCTTCCCCATTCCTGAGCCATGCCTTTGTAACTCACGTATCCCAGTAACTATGTACCTGAAACTGTTGTAACTGTATAACTATGTTTTGAAGAATTTGTACATCCTCATGTAAAGCGCTCTGATACCTTTGGGTTTAGCCAGCGCTATATAAAACTTTTCAAATAAAAATAAATAAATAAAAAGACCGTCCAATACTCCCTGTAAGAATTATATAATAATGCAAGATATGCCACAGAGCTTTCAAAATCATCAGTTGCCAGGTATATTTCATTAATGGATGCTGATGGCCCCCGATCCCATATGCCATCCAAGTGTCCTTTGAAGAACATAGGTCGTTGGGAGAGAAGCTTGCTCTTTCGCCTTAGCGCCGGCATTTTAAAATATTTACTTTGCTTTCCTTTGGGCTTTAACATCAATCTGAGCAAATGTCCTGCCCTTGTGGTACATGCAGCAATCAAACAATGTTAAATTTCTTATTCTTTTGCAATTTTTATAAAAAATACACTAAACAATATCTGATCCCCTATTTCAAGGCAACTGCCAACATCGATTATAGAGCAGCCTATCTGGAAATTCTTAAGCTTGAGAGGGACGATCTGATCTTTCGTGTAAGTTCCTTCCTAATAGTGGCAGTCCGCTCACGTGCCTCTATGAGCACTCTGTAACATACTGTAGCACAACTGAGCCCACTATGTTGTTACTAGTACGGACCGATAAATGATTTTATGACATGGAGTATTGAAAGTAAGGGCTGTCCGTATGCCAGAGTACATTTTATAGTTTATACTTAATTGCACTTTGCATTATGCTGCTAAAACTGTTTACATTTAATTGCACTTTATTATAATATGCTGCTATTTGCTGAACATTTAATTGTACCTAATAGCACAACGTTGCTATTTGTCAGGGCCATGAACTTCCTACATTTTAATTGACTGATTAGAGGTCTTATTCTTGATACTTTTGTTTTGCACATTATGCTTATTAACATATGTATAATATTGAGGTTCCCTCATGGAATCTGAAAGTCTTCATATACTCATTGTTTTTATATTGCGTTTTTGCATAGTAATCATTTATCAATACATACAACTAACAACAGCCTTTGTGTTTTCTGCATAAGGATGGATTTGCCTAATTTCCTACATAATGCATAATCCGCTGCATAATCTTGATTTTAACACACAAAATATTTCTAGCGCAAGTGAATCAAAAATTACTCAAACACAAAAACACATGTTGCTGCGCAGTGGAAGGCCCTTCGCCAAGGTTGAGTGATCACCTTTCTGTTGCATATTCATGTATTTGGGTGTCAAACTGATACTAAGGAGGTGAACCAGTTGCCCAAATAGTGTTAATGTGTAAAAATGACAAAATAATGAGGTAATACTATCACAAAATGTGCTGCATTATTCTGCATAACTTGACGTTTTTTTGCCACATAATTTAGTCAAACCAGCCACATAATTTGGGGCTCCCCTGCCGCATAATTACAGCACCCCTGAATATAGTATACTGGACTGGATGCTCCAACCTCACCAGGGAGAACTTCAGGAATTAATTTGAGCTCATTCCCGGTCACAAAAAGCGATTTTGACCAAATGTAGCTTTACCATGTTAACACAAATTCTAAGCTGAGAGTCAATTAATTAGCCTAGCGAGCAGTTAACCCATATTGATAGTGTAACTAGGCAGCCTGGATGTGCTGATTCTGTCCTCTTTTTTCACCATCGAACCCTGCAAATTTCGGCAGGTTTAGCACGTGTCCGGTTTTAAAAAAGGGCAGCTGGACACAGAGGAAACCAGGTTCATATGATCTAGTACAGAGTTAGTTAGCTCCCCAAAACCAAAAGAAATTTAGTTAACACAGATTATACTGAGTAAAGGTTGAATTTAATTTTTCTTACTGTCACGTGGTCTTTGTGGGGAACGCTGGCATTTAAGGTATGTAAGGTATTCAGTGGCCCTGGGTCCATGCAAAATTAAATTTTTATGTCTATGTTCGTGGAACACTAGGGTTTTGGTTTTCAAAATTTGGTCACCATGAATATCGGACATTCCACTCAGTCCTTTTTATATTTTGATAGCATTCGGTGGCTTATTGTTCTCATATATATTGATAAAATAATAAAGTTCCAGAATGGAAAGGATAAAAGTAGTATTCGATTAATTACTCTTTAATGGTGCAGTGTTTATGTGCTAAGATCAAGAAGAGGCTTGTGAGACCTTAGTGTCAAGAAGCCATGCAGCACATAATTGAAAATGTGCAAAGTCGGACATTTTACCTATACAATTCAAAACGGTAAAACGCACGAGCAAAATACAAAGCATTTCACTGTCTGTGCTTTTCAAAGTACTCCCGCTCAAAAACACCAACACAGAAAACTATAGATTGAAATGAAAAATGTTGTTTTTCTCTATTAACAGACACTGAACAGTTTACTTAAATTGGCATATAGTTGTTGGGTTATTTCAGAATACATTTCCAGCCAGTGCATAAAGGTGCAAAAATGGCCGTTTTTATAGGTCAGAGAACAGAGGTTCCATTCGCCTTTTCCCTCCTAACAGGATAACATACAGTGAATGTGTCATTGACGATGGCAACAGGTTCTGTCATTTGCCTTTGTAGATTGTTTCCTTCCTCCTCCTCCGGGAAGAGGCTTTTCACTGCCCGTTCAACTTGGCAGCCCTTCCCCCCTGAGCGTATGCAGGGTGGGGACCCAGCAAAGCACAAGAACCTCTATTGTCATTCACCTGGCTGTGAAAGAGGTGTGAAGGAGAGCTCCCTCGGCTCTGCATGACAAACACATGGACCTCCCCGGCTCCGTCAGGCCTCTTTCAACTCGTATCCCAAGTGCTTGCATAGCTGAGAGCATTCCCGAGCATTCTGATTTCTCAAGCTGTCCGTCTTTGCTTATAATTCCTGTTTTTTGACACAAGGAAGCTAGGACACTGATTTTGTGCCTTTCTTTTAGTGTTCACGCATACTTTGAGCCTCTGGTGATTCCTCTCATTAGCCCCCTTTTCTCTTGCATTCTCCCTCCTAAAAGTTCACTTTGCTCAGGGCGTTTGTACGAGGAGGTAGATCTCCGTCCCAGATGTAAAGTTTACACTTAGGAAGACATGTGTGTTCATGAAATGTTCTGTATTCAGGAGTAAACTCAGCGTGTACACACAACAGATCCCCTTAGAAGCACATGCTGGAGCAGTTGAAACCATTGTCAATAATGCTTTCATTTATGAAATAGCTCCCGCTGCGGGCCCCACAAAGGCTTTTCTAAATACATACAGCAGATTTTTACGATCGGATTCACGTTTATTTTGCCTGGGTAGCTAGTAATTTTTAAGTACAGCTCCCGGTGAGTGCACGAAAGGAGCATGTAAATGAAAGCAGCTTATATATGAAAGACGTGCTGCTCCAAAACTGTCACTGGGACAAACAACATTTTTCATTATTAATTAAGTGCTTGTGCATGGACAGAGTGAGCTCAACACTAGTGCTCTCATGAAATAATTCTGTGTGTGAACCAAGTGTACATTAATGACTTTTGTGTGAGAAATGCAGTGTGCCTATAAAATTGGAGTGCTTACGGCAGAGCGCACCCATTAAAGAAAGCAGTGTGAGTATCAGCGAACATTTGCATAAAGCAGTATGTGCATGAATCCAATGCATACATTCATTGAGTTTAGGCACAAAGTAATGTGCAGGAGACAAGTGTGTGCATGAACAGCTCTTTTTCATTCTGGCATCTATCCATTTATATAACATTTTCACCATTCCATTCACCCACTGAAATCCACCATTTCACCTTTGAATTCTCTTATCCATTCATTCTTTCATCCATCATTTAAGCTACATCCATCCATTCTGTCATCCATTCATGATAATCCATCCAATCACTCTGCCATTAATACAGTCTGCCATCCATCCCTTCATTCTGCCCTCCATCCATCCAATCATCCATTTACACATCCATCTACTCTGCCAGCTATTCTTTCATCTTTTCACACACCCTTCCGTCCCTTTACTTCCCATCATTTACCTGTCCATCAAACTATCCATCCATCCCTTTCCTCTGCCATCCTTCCACCTATCCATCCACCTATTCATTTACTTACCCGTCCATCCATTCATTCATTCACCCATCCTTTTATTCTGCGAACCTGTCCATCCACCTTTCCTTTTACTCATCCTTTCACCCACTCATCCTTCTACCCACCCACTCATCCATCTACTCATTCACCCACTCATCCATCCATCCTTCTATTTACCCTTCCTTTCATTCAATGTTCCTTCCTTCCCTTTTCTATTTGTCCACCTTTTGTTACTCCATGCTCCTGCTTGCTCTCCTAGTGACCCTATATTCCATTTTTGCATTAATTATGAACTTTTGTCTGCCGAGTTGCAGACATAAGAGGCCCATAAAGAACCCCACCCCTGAGTTAGCTGCTAAAGCAGTCGTTCACTACACCACTAATTGTATCCGTCTATGTATCTCCTCCAAAGTGCTTAAAGGCTACTGCAAAGAGGGTATAACATTGCTTCAGTTAGCTGACTGAGAAAATATAGCCTTTACCACAAAACGCTATTCTCTCACTCCTCATCTAACCATCATATAAAAGAACATATTCCTTGTTGCATGATATTTAAACAATGGCAAAGCAATATAAAGGCTCTGCATTTTTGGTATAAGCATGCAACTGTAACAATTGCCATTGATGGCCCTAGGTTACTTGCCAAAAGCAAGCAAATCAGTTTATATTGTATCGCATTGCATTACACATTCATTCTTTAATTGCAGGTAAGTATCAAATGTCTCTAATTAAGACCGAAATTGCTTTTAGGAATCCCATAAAACCACTAACTATTTTTAGACCCAAATAGTCTAAATTCAATAGCTACATGGCAATGAAGTGTTATATTATTAAATAGAGAAAAGGTTAATATGAATGGACAATGTTAGGATAAACATGGGGCTATGCAGCTTTTACTTTCAAAGACTTTGCTTTCTGCTGCTAAAGTGTGTTTCTGGTGAGCAAAGTGTGTTTAAATGCAAAGTGTGTTTAAGCCTGCAGTACCGCCTCCTGTCTACAGGGGCAGAGAGAGCAAAAATATAAACACACTTAATGAAACACAGGTCCCCACAAGGCAATTTTTTTAAATGTTGTAAAAATTGGCACATATGTTCCTGAAGTCATTCTTTATCATTTACAATACATTGCCTTGTGGGGACCTGGGTTCAGGTCCCCACAGTGCAATCAAGTCCCCACAGCGTGAGTGTGTTATCACACCCAAGTCCCCACAAGGATAGTAACTAACTAACACACACACACACACACACACACTAACACACACACTAACACACACACTAACACACACACTAACACACACACACACACACACACACACACACACACACACACACACACACACACACACACACACACACACACACACACACACACACACACACACACACACACACACACACACACACACACACACACACACACACACACACACACACACACACACACACACACACACACACACACACACACACACAAAAAAAAAAAGACTTCGTCTCTTTCTATCTCGGTGGGACTGACAGAAAGGCAGACATTTAGACATTTGAGGTGAGCAAATTTAGAGTATTGCTGGTGTTGAGGGTGCTCCATACAGGAGTTGATTTCCACCTAAACTTGAGAACTACCCAGAGTAGTTCATTTTTGTGTCACTCTAAGCCTGCAAAGGTATTGTTTTGTCTTATACTAGGTGCTCCCTTGTGTCTCGACAAAGCTATACCTCTCTCTCTCTATATATATATATATATATATATATATATATATAGACACCTGGCAGGAAGGCGGGCAAAATAGGACTGTATCAGGGAAGACGGAGTAATGAAGATTACCAGTAAGCAACCAGAGCAGTACCTCCTCATCCATCTTCCCTGATCCAGTCCTTCCCTGAAAGATATTACCCCTCTCCCTAAAGCAACGATCTTCTACACCTTCAGGAGTCTGTGTGATAGCAAAAATTGCCCATTCTTTTTTTGCTCTAGACTGTTAATAGTCAAATCCACCCTTCTTGCGAACTGCATGACGATCTAGCATCATGATCAAATTCACAAAATGTATGCAACCTTTCCCACAAACATAACACTAGAGGTGCGGAAGACTCGAGGGTAGAACTAACTCATCTACTCTCAAATGTTCTTAAAATTTCAGAGGAAGTTTAGCTAAAAGAACTAGTGAAATGTAAATCTTGGTCCCCAGTAGATCCTTGCCCACCTCGAATCTTACAGTTGATTACCTCTACCATGAATCTGGTGTAAATCAAAATTCTGAACGCCGCCTTAGAGGTTGGCCGTTTTCCTTCTGACTGGAAACACTGTTTTCTCTAGTCCTTACTTAAGAAGCTTCCTGCAGATCAGGCCACCTTGAGCAACTTTAGCCCATCTCCTTTTACCAGCAGCAGCCAAAATCTTTGAGAAATTGGTAAATGCCCAGCTCTCCTCCTTTCTAGAATACAATGGCCGGTTGCAAGACTCATAGGCTGGCTTCTGATAAGGTATGAGTAAAGAAACTGCCTTATTGGCAGTGACTGAAGATATTAAAGAACATCTTGACTCTACGATGGTCAATGTGCAGCATTCAATACAGTTTCACATGCCACCCTTTTGGATAGATTTAGTTGGGCTGACATACAAGGCACAGCCTTCTCCTGGGTTAAGTTGTTTTTAGAGGATAGATCTCAGCAGGTTTATCTTCATCCTTTCTCGTCTCACTCTAAGCCTCCCATATTGGAGTTACTCAGGGCTCAGCTTTGAGTCCTACTTTGTTCGATCTTTATCTAGCACCATTGGCCTGGTTGATCGAGTCGTGAGGTGTGCAGGTGGTGTCTTATGCGGATGATACCCAACTACTATTGTCCTTCCAGCAACACTCACATTCTGCCCTCTGTAAGCTCAAGGAATGTCTAAAGGGAGTTGCTGGTTGGATGAATGCCAATTTTCTCAAATTAAATTCAGACAAAACTAAAATTATTTTCTTTGATCCAAGAGCACCTCCTCCCCCTGGTCTTTGGTGGCCTGAGGAAATGAATCTGCCCTGCCTGCCCCTGCTTCCACAGCTTAGGAACAGTTTTGCAGGACAGAGATAAAATCTTGCAGTCAAGGACTGTATCAGGAAAGCCTTAGACTCGGAGTAATGAAGATGACCGGTAAGTAACTGTGACATTATGGGGCATAATGTGGGACCCCACCCCTCAAGATGCAGGGGAAGGGAATGTGCAGGCGCCATTTTGCTGCCTGCCCTCATTTTTCTTTCATCAGATTATGACTCTGGCCTTTTCAAGTCATGGGCCAACTTTCCATCCTCCTGGCATTAAGACTTTCTCCATTTGGATTTCCCACTCCATCGTAACAACCTCCTTCTCCACTCCTCCTGCCCTTCTCCCCGCATTTTCCAAAGCTCTACCACAACTTCGTAAACTTCCTGCTTATAGTTCCCTCACTACCCAACCCCATGACCACTTTTAGTTGGTGTCATCCGAGCTATTTCCCAGTAGCTGTCCACAAAATGGCTAATCTCTAACGCAACCCCATAGTGTTGAGTCCTATCCAGCAACAAGAAATTCAATGCCCAGATCAAACACCATAAAATATTTATTTAAATGTGTACTGTGGTGTTTACGGTTATTTTCAAAGACCAGCATTTACCAAGGATCCTATAAAATACATCTTTTGCCATTTTTACACACTAACGTTATCCGGGCAAAAGATTCACCTAATTAGTATCCATCAGACACCCAAATACAGCAATAAGCAACAGAAAGATGACCAGTCAAACTCAGTGAAGGGATTTCCACTCTGTAGCAACAAGTGTTGTGCATTTTTGGTCCATTTGAGCTAAAAGGAACATATTTTGCAGATAGAATTTGCAGCAGATGATGGATAATGCAGCAAATCCATAGCTATACACAAAACGCAGCGACCGCAAAATTATATAATTCCAGTGGCCCTGCCCATAGGGCAATGTGGCAGTGCTGGTGGGGCTTTTTTGGCTATTTACGGGTGTGTTTTATGGTCTGGTGGACCGGTTTTTACTGTTGATATTTCTGATATTGCTACAAACACCTTACAAAACACATATGCAGTGTGTCTTTACAAGCTCAAAACTGACCCTATTTGGAAATGTCACCCACATTTGTAGCTATCGGAGTCAATAATGGGGGGAACTTTATTTTGGGGATCTGACATATTTTCTGTCCCAGTCCTATCCTGCCCACTTTCACGACTGCAAGTACACTATTTGGGTAGCTCCAGGGGGAGGGGTTGGCCGGGCAATATTTACAAACATGTGTTACCAACTATACATTTGAAAGCAGGTGGCGGGTCAGTAATAGTGATACAAACTGTGCACGATTTAAAGCACCTCTTAACATATATGTAATTGTTAAAGTCACTGCTAATTAGCCTTTGTGTAGTGCACAATTTCACTATTGTATGGTATTTCCCAGGACAGTTTAATCAAATTATTTATTGAGGGAATTATGGTTATTTTGCTGCATTTACTAAGGATCCTATAGACTAAATCTCGGGCTGATATCTGATCAGCGGTGTGGTCACAACAAAGATTAGAGTTGGTTCACGAATCACCTTCAGAGTAAGTGGATTCCACGCCAGGGCTCCCTGAACCCCGTAGGGTCTAATACCCCATTTCTTCAAGTTTTGAAGGAGGAGGTGTCGAATAGACGTTTATGCCTTTCGAGGATGACATTGATTTAGCAAAAAACCTCCTTGAAAGGCTGTGCTGAGATGCTCACCTTGAATACTGAATAAGACCTTGACGTCATTTGCATGCATAAAAATTAACAGGTGGCAACACTGTTCAGTAATATTGCTGGAGAGAGTAACAAAGAAACGTGCCTGAAATATGATGTCACTGATATCCTGCAACAGCAATTTTCGGAGCAGAAGGATTATTGCTTTTTAGGTCGAGCCTGGGCCGCGCTGCTCTGCTCTGCGATTCTATGAACAAAAGGGGATAGGTCCATAAACAAGTGGTGGGGGCTAGACCCTTTATAGAATATGTAACACAAATTGCCCGAACCACAAAATCTCCACAAGCTTCTTGAGAGGGAACGATCAATTTATTGTGATCACCCTTGACACTTTACTTAGTGTCAATGTTTTTTTTAATAAATCTTTTTCAAGTTATAACAAACTACATGACAGAAAACGAACAATACATTAAATATTTACACAGCTATAAATACTTTGTACATACATGAAAAACAAATTCTTTACACATACACAATACAAAAAAGAAAATTCCTTGCATCAAACATTACAAAAAAACTAAGAATACATCGCAAACAACATTAGAACAAACATTACAATCAAAAAATGAGAAAAATATAGAGAAAACCAATCCAAGGGGGGAATATAAGCAAATGAATGGCTCTTAAACAAATCAATACTGGACCAGCCGGTCCTAGTATCGTGAAGATGACATTTTATTCCACCCTATGAAAGTGCCGACGCGTTTCTAGATCAGGCACAATGTTGCTGATCTCTCATCAGGGCTGTTTTATTCTTTGTATCTGCAAGATGCAAAGAAAATATTTTACTCATCACTCCTCAAAACCAAACTTCTTTTAAGGCATTGGGCTGAGAAAGAAAATTGCTACATACCAAACTTGTTTGTATGTAGAGCAGGGCATTAAGGCGTAAAGGGGTTTCACACCAATTATTTTAAGCGTGGCCAGGCAGGACAACCTACAAGAAATTTTGAGAAGTTTTTATATTAGTAATTCAAACCAGCTCGTGGTTTCATTACTAAAGCGTAACCCAGTACTACATGAAGCATACCTTGCTATTGTCGACTGCCGCCAACCCGCGTACTTATATGTAGTCTACCACCATGCGGATAAGCTCCTAAAACAATAGTGAAAGTTGTTTTAGTGGTGGGCCTGATGATTACATTGTTCGCATAGTGCATGCATTATTAAAAATATATATACCAGAATGGGCAGGAGTAATTTCGCCTACCTTAATGGTGTATTTCTGTTCCCTTTAAAATTTCTGAACATTTTTGAAAAAATGCTCTCAATTGGCCGTCCTGTGTTAGCAAAAAAACGAAAAAAATGAGTGTGAGCGCTTGTAGCTAAAATTCTAAGCATTCAAACAGATTCTGAGTGTTAAGTGGACCGAAAGCATGACCTGGCATTTACCTGCTCTGAAATAACAGCACGCCACTGGTGTGATCAAAGTTTTCTCCCAAGAGATGGCCGCGCAGCCACTTCCTGTATTTAAAGCCCACCTCCAAAAGAGGGCATGATGGGACTTGTAGTGTCCTCGAACTTACACTACAAGAAAACTATATTTATTATATGAAGTGCATATAAAGTCAGGGCGCGCCTATTGCGTAGTGTCATTTTCAATGAATAGATGCAGAAAACCTATTTTGTGACTATTTTAATTACGCGCTGAGTTTGAGATAAAAAACCTAAAAACTTTATTAGCAACTCGTATCTGAACACTAATATTAAAACGGGCCAGTTCATTTGAACGCTGATTTAAATCGCATATATGTCACAAGTATGGCGAGCACATTAAGGGTCATTATTGTAAACATGTGTTGTAATAACAGAGCATGTGGAGAGTCTGTAGGTGCCGCTACACCCATTTTTAGGATTGCATATATCTACCTGCCAGGCAGTGGCCACGCTTATTTTTTATACGCGAGGTGAATTTGTATGTATATGTAGTGGAGTGGTGTGGCTCACTGGTTAGAGGCGGCAGACCCGGAAGCAGAGGACGGCCCGGGACCAGGGTTCTATCCCCGACGCGGCAGGGTCGTGGACCAGGGTCAGCGGACTCGATAATTCTCACCTCTGTGCCTACTCTAACCAGGGATCACACTCGGCAACTATGGGCATTAGCTTGCCTCATCTCCACAATGGCCCCCCACATACGCCGGGGATGCCTGGTTTCACCCTGGAGATACCCAGTAGGGACCATCTCACAGGGAAAGCCAGGTCGGGTTCCCCAGCGGTCTACAGCGCAGAGATACTCCTTCGGGAGTCGATGATTCTAGCGCTTTAGAAACCCACAATTAATTAATGAAAAGAGGACGTAAGGCTACAGATTAAGGCCAGGGATGTCTAACAGATGCCAGTCCGCTATACTGTGTGTATGTGTCAATTATATGTGGGCTATCTCGGACAAGATATTAAGGCCTGTTTGAGTGCTATTGTATTTCAAAATGAGATAAGCCTCTTTCTGCAGTAAGGCACACTCAATATCGTGGCATTTTGTCATTGAATTCGCAGTGAATAACACCGACCATGTAAATTCATGTTCATTATGGCCTTTATCACAGAAGTGTTCAACCAGCGGAGCGGTCATTATTTTTTTCTTTATGCGTGATCGATGCTGGCTGATCCTTTGGTTGACTTGTTGGCTAGTCTTGCCTATGTAAATTAGTGGGCACGGGCAAAGTATTCCGTAAACGGCATTTTTCGTTTTGCAGTTGGAGAATTCTGTATGTTTGCACTTAGTGCCCTGATGGACAAATTCATTGCCCTCAATTGTGGTAGAACAAGCAACACAATTGCCGCACCTGTGATGACCTTCCACAGGCTTTAGGTTCCATTGTGACAAAAGGTCACTTTTAGGTCCTGGGATGGTAATATCAGCTCTAATCAATTGTTCGCCAATACTTCGATTTTTTCTATAAGCGAAGATGGGCTTAGGAAATGGGCAATTCAAACCTTCTAATAGATGCCAATTCTTTAAAACAACTTGGCGCAACTTGTGGGTGTCGGGACAGAACGTTGTGACACACACCATTTTGTTCATCGGTGGGCGTTGCTTAAGCTGCAGCAAGCATTCTCTTGGCGTATATCTAGCACGTTTGAATGAGTGCTTAAGGAGCTTCTTAGGGTAGCCCCTGTCTTGCATGTCATGACAAAAAGATCTCGCATATCTTTCATAATCAGCCACATCCGAACAATTGCGTCTAATTCTGAGCAATTGCCCATAGGGCAAATTGGCCTTTAGATTGCGTGGATGGGCGCTTCTGTGGTGCAAAATGGTGTTCCTATCAGTCGCCTTTTTATGGAGCGATGTAACCAATCGTCCTTCCTCACATCTCACTTCGACATCCAAAAACGTCATGCGACTAGTGCTGTTTTCTATAGAAAATGTGATATCCCTGTGTCTTGCATTGAGCCACCCATGGAAAGACATTAGCTCCGCCTGGCCCCTTTGCCACAGGAGCCAGACGTCGTCAATTTAACGATACCACTGTAAAATTCGATCTCTGAATGGGTTGTTAGCTTCCACAAACTTCTGTTCGTATTGTGCCATGAAGAGAATCGCCATTTCTGGGGCATAAGGACACCCCATGGCGGTCCCCTTCACTTGCATGTAGTACTCACCATTGAAGGTGAAATAGTTTTTCTTAAGTGCTATTTCTGCCAATTCTAGGATAAAAGCAGTGGGGACCCGGTGTGGTCTTTCTCTCTGGTCAAGATAAATCCCCATCACTTGTAAAGCCTCTTCTTGGGGAATTTGAGTGTATAGCGACGTGACGTCCATCGTAACCATGATTTGCGACTGTACATCAAAGCTGCTTCCTTCAACTTTAACCAAAAATTCAGTCGTATCTCGCAAATATGACTTTACCTGACTCAAAAAAGGTTTTAAGAAAAAGTCCACAAACTGTGCGATTGGCTCTAGACATGAGTCGCACCCCGAAACTATGGGGCGGCCAGGGGGCTCTTGCATGCTCTTGTGGATCTTCGGAAGAAGATACAGGACCAGAGTCCTGGGACATTTCTTAAGAAGGTAGTCGTGTTCCTTGTTTCCCAAGAAGCCATTCTCTTTGCCATATTCTAAAACTTTGGCAATTTGTCCCTGAATGTCTTTAGTTGGATCCTCCGATAATGGGCGATACCAAGTGGTGTTCTTAACTTGTTTCTCGCCTTCTGCCAGATACATCGGGCGGGGCCAGATGACTACAGCCCCGCCCTTATCTGCTTGTTTGATGACGATAGATGGGTAATCTTTAAGCAAACCAATTGTCTCTCGTTGTTTCTTACTCATGTTCTGGTGGGTGAAGCTCTTGCTTTTCTCCATCTTATTGATAGAGGAAAGCAGTACCTGCGCAAATGCCAGCACCTGTTTAGGGATGTTGGTATAGGGAACAAATTTTGACTTGTTTCTGAGGCCTGTTGCTTCCGTACTCTCAGTAGGTGGATTATTTGCAAAAAATGCCTTCAATCTTATTTTGCGGCAAAACTGTATCGCCTCTAATTTGAGTTTAGTATAGTCGGTATTCTTACTTGGCACGAATTTCAAGCCAAGATTAAGTACTGTTTCCTCTTCACTAGGTAGTGGTCTTGAGGACAAATTAACAATCGTTGTAGATCTTCCTACGGTTTGTTGTTGCTGCTCCTGGTTCGCAGAAAAGGACACATTGTCCTTTAGTGAGACCCACATCCAAAACCTAATAGCTTCATCTCCTTTTTCCGCAGTATCGCTCAGTACTGGTGCTAAACAGCAGAACGAAACGGACAAGCTAATTAGATTGCGTAAGAAACACGTCAGAATTGAGCTACACGGGCACTTTCTCCTGAGGCACCTCAAGGGTGGCACAATCCTTTGGGGCCTTCAGGTTAAGAACAACCCAGTTATTTTTACGGAAGATCTAGAGTATCGTAAGGGCTTCAGTTATATTAACACCAAGTGTAGCCGTGATTTGATGGTTCACACCATCGAAACGGCACAAAGATTGTGTAAAAAAGAGGCAGAAGAAATAGAGGAATTAACTAAGGCTATAGAGACCAGCCAGGTGGTCACAGATGCTAAGTCGCTTCTGGATAAGATCGAAAAAGATATTCAGTCCTTTAGGGACAACACTATTAACGATAAGAACAACAGGTACGAACGTGACATAAAGTCATTTAAAATAGAGCAGGTATATCCTTTTCTACGTGAGGACTACTACTCGCAGTCTGACTCTCGCCAAGCCTTGTCAACTTATCAAGGCAGGTCCAGGAACCGATTTACTACTTTTTCCAGTACATCTTCCTCTGATTCTTCGGGATTAGACAATAGGAACCAAAAGAAAGGGGTGACTTTTTTAGAGAAGGGCAAACAAGTAAAACCCAGGTACAAGGTACCATGGGATATGCGAACCAGGAGCAGCAACAACAAACCGTAGGAAGATCTACAACGATTGTTAATTTGTCCTCAAGACCACTATCTAGTGAAGAGGAAACAGTACTTAATCTTGGCTTAAAATTCGTGCCAAGTAAGAATACCGACTATACTGAACTCAAATTAGAGGCGATACAGTTTTGCCGCAAAATAAGATTGAAGGCATTTTTTGCAAATAATCCACCTACTGAGAGTACGGAAACAACAGGCCTCAGAAACAAGTCAAAATGTGTTCCCTATACCAACATCCCTAAACAGGTGCTGGCATTTGAGCAGGTACTGCTTTCCTCTATCAATAAGATGGAGAAAAGCAAGAGCTTCACCCACCAGAACATGAGTAAGAAACAACGAGAGACAATTGGTTTGCTTAAAGATTACCCATCTATCGTCATCAAACAAGCAGATAAGGGCGGGGCAGTAGTCATCTGGCCCCGCCCTATGTATCTGGCAGAAGGCGAGAAACAAGTTAAGAACACCACTTGGTATCGCCCATTATCGGAGGATCCAACTAAAGACATTCAGGGACAAATTGCCAAAGTTTTAGAATATGGCAAAGAGAATGGCTTCTTGGGAAACAAGGAACACGACTACCTTCTTAAGAAATGTCCCAGGACTCCGGTCCTGTATCTTCTTCCGAAGATCCAAAAGAGCATGCAAGAGCCCCCTGGCCGCCCCATAGTTTCGGGGTGCGACTCATGTCTAGAGCCAATCGCACAGTATGTGGACTTTTTCTTAAAACCTTTTTTGAGTCAGGTAAAGTCATATTTGCGAGATACGACTGATTTTTTGGTTAAAGTTGAAGGAACCAGCTTTAATGTACAGTCTCAAATCATGGTGACGATGGACGTCACGTCGCTATACACTCAAATTTCCCAAGAAGAGGCTTTACAAGTGATGGAGATTTATCTTGACCAGAGAGAAAGACCACACCGGGTCCCCACTGCTTTTATCCAAGAATTGGCGACAATAGCACTTAAGAAAAACGATTTCACCTTCAATGGTGAGTACTACATGCAAGTGAAGGGGACCGCCATGGGGTGGCCTTATGCCCCAGAAATGGCGATTCTCTTCATGGCACAATACGAACAGCAGTTTGTGGAAGATAACAACCCATTCAGAGATCTAATTTTACAGTGGTATCATTACATTGACGACATCTGGCTCCTGTGGCAGGGGAGCCAGGCGGAGCTAATGTCTTTCCATGGGTGGTATAAAGGCAAGACACAGGGACATCACATTTTCAATAGAAAACAGCACTAGTCGCATGACATGTTTGGATGTCGAAGTGAGATGTGAGGAAGGACGATTGGTTACATCGCTCCATAAAAAGGCGACTGATAGGAACACCATTTTGCACCACAGAAGCGCCCATCCACGCAATCTAAAGGCCAATTTGCCCTATGGGCAATTGCTCAGAATTAGACGAAATTGTTCGGATGTGGCTGATTATGAAAGATATGCGAGATCTTTTTGTCATGACATGCAAGACAGGGGCCACCCTAAGAAGCTCCTTAAGCACTCATTCAAACGGGCTAGATATACGCCGAGAGAATGCTTGCTGCAGCTTAAGCAACGCACACCGATGAACAAAATGGTGTGTCACAACGTTCTGTCCCGACACCCACAAGTTGCGCCAAGCTGTTTTAAAGAATTGGCATCTATTAGAAGGTTTGAATTGCCCATTTCCTAAGCCCATCTTCGCTTATAGAAAAAAATTGAAGTATTGGCGAACAATTGATTTGAGCTGATATTACCATCCCAAAACCTAAAAGTGACCTTTTGTCACAATGGAACCTAAAGCCTGTGGAAGGTCATCACAGGTGCGGCAATTGTGTTGCTTGTTCTACCACAATTGAGGGCAATGCATTTGTCCATCAGGGCACTAAGTGGAAACATACAGAATTCTCCAACTGCAAAACGAAAAATGTCGTTTACGGAATACTTTGCCCGTGCCCACTAATTTACATAGGCAAGACTAGCCAACAAGTCAACCAAAGGATCAGCCAGCATCGATCACGCATAAAGAAAAAAATAATGACCGCTCCGCTGGTTGAACACTTCTGTGATAAAGGCCATAATGAACATGAATTTAAATGGTCGGTGTTATTCACTGCGAATTCAATGACAAAATGCCACTATATTGAGCGTGCCTTACTGCAGAAAGAGGCTTATCTCATTTTGAAATACAATAGCACTCAAACAGGCCTTAGTAGCTTGTCCGAGATAGCCCACATATAATTGGCACATACACATAGTATAGCGGACTGGCATCTGTTAAACATCCCTGGCCTTAATCTGTAGCCTTACGTCCTCTTTTCATTAAATACACCTCGCTTATAAAAATATAAGCGTGGACACTGCCTGGCAGGTAGATATATGCAATCCTAAGAATGGGTATAGCGGCACCTACAGACTCTCCACATGCTCTGTTATTAAAGTTTGTTTAGAGTGCATACAACACATGATTACAATAATGACCCTTAATGTGCTCGCTGTACTTGTGACATATAAGCGATTTAAATCAGCGTTCAAATGAACTGGCCCATTTTAATATTAGTGTTCAGATACGAGTTGCTAATAAAGTTTTGAGGATTTTTATCTCAAACTCAGCGCGTAATTAAAATAGTAAAAAAATAGGTTTTCTGCATCTATTCATTGAAAATTACACTACGCAATAGGCGCGCCCTGACTTTATATGCACTTCATATAATAAATATAGTTTTCTTGTAGTGTAAGTTCGAGGACACTACAAGTCCCATCATACCCTCTTTTGGAGGTGGGCTTTAAATACAGGAAGTGCCTGCGCGGCCATCTCTTGGGAGAAAACTTTGATCACACCAATGGCGTGCTGTTATTTCAGAGCAGGTAAATGCCAGGACATGCTTTTGGTCCACTTAACACTCAGAATCTGTTTGAATGCTTAGAATTTTAGCTACAAGCGCTCACACTCATTTTTTCGTTTTTTTGCTAACACAGGACGGCCAATTGAGAGCATTTTTTCAAACATTTTCAGAAATTTAAAAGGGAACAGAAATACACCATTAAGGTAGGCGAAATTACTCCTGCCCATTCTGGTATATATTGTTTAATAATGCATGCACTATGCGAACAATGTAATCATCAGGCCCACCACTAAAACAACTTTCACTATTGTTTTAGGAGCTTATCCGTATGGTGGTAGACTACATATAAGTACGCCGGTTGGCGGCAGTCGACAATAGCAAGGTATGCTTCATGTAGTACTGGGTAACGCTTTAGTAATGAAACCACGAGCTGGTTTGAATTACTAATATAAAAACTTCTCAAAATTTCTTGTAGGTTGTCCTGCCTGGCCACGCTTAAAATAATTGGTTTGAAACCCCTTTACGCCTTCATGCCCTGCTCTACTTACAAACAAGTTTGGTATGTAGCAATTTTCTTTCTCAGCCCATTGCCTTAAAAGAAGTTTGGTTTTGAGGAGTGATGAGTAAAATATTTTCTTTGCATCTTGCAGATACAAAGAATAAAACAGCCCTGATGAGAGATCAGCAACATTGTGCCTGATCTCGAAACGCGTCGGCACTTTCATAGGGTGGAATAAAATGTAATCTTCACGATACTAGGACCGGCTGGTCCAGTATTGATTTGTTTAAGAGCCATTCATTTGCCTATAATCCCCCCTTGGATTGGTTTTCTCTATATTTTTCTCATTTTTTGATTGTAATGTTTGTTCTAATGTTGTTTGCGATGTATTCTTAGTTTTTTTGTAATGTTTGATGCAAGGAATTTTCTTTTTTGTATTGTGTAAAGAATTTGTTTTTCATGTATGTACAAAGTATTTATAGCTGTGTAAATATTTAATGTATTGTTCGTTTTCTGTCATGTAGTTTGTTATAACTTGAAAAAGATGTATTAAAAAAACATTGACACTAAGTAAAGTGTCGAGGGTGATCACAATAAATTGATCGTTCCCTCTGAAGAAGCTTGTGGAGATTTTGTGGTTCGGGCAATTTGTGTTACACATGCTCTGCTCTGCGAGGCATGCTGTATTCAGGTATAGACTTGAAGCTCCGCCCATTTTCCCCGCCCATGTTTTTAATTGGCTCCTGTCACCGTCCTTTCTAAACGTATGGCTTTTCATTGGTCAATAGACTTAGTAGTCCAACCACCTTATCTCATCTTGTAACCTCCCATAAGGACTGGCCCTCTTATGTGACTAGTTACTCGTAGTTACTCAGCAGGCTTTAATTACAGCCTCTGAGCACTATTTTCTTTAATGACTTTCAGCAGGCAGGACATGCTCACAACTGCTTTTTTTTTTTACCCACCGAGTGCCTTACTTTATGCGTCCCTCGCCATATCGTTTTTTTTAAAGAGCTCTAACACAGCACTTCAACTTAAATTATTATTTGTGAAAGTGCTGCATGGTGCGCTTTTACACAAAAAAAAAACATTTGTTTATTAACTTAACAAAAAAAAGCTTTTTCTTTGTTAAAGCGCTCGATACCGCGATTTTAATTTAATGACGGCTGCGCACTAAGCGGGTTATCTAAAGAAAGGGGGTTCACCGCCATTAAAGTGAAAGTGCGGCATGGGGCGCTTTAACAAAAAAGCATTTGCAATGCAATAGGTCTCATTTTTGCGAGAGTTTAAGCTATTGGCACAGTAAATGACAATGGGCCAGATGTAGGTAATTCATATTTACCGACTCTTAAATACCGAATTTTACCGATTCGGTATTTAAGAGTCGGTAAATATGAAGGGGGGAGATGTAGGTATTACAGAATCTGTAAATACCGAATCTTTAAGATTCGGTATTTACCGATTCTGTAAATACCGAATCGGTATTGCCCATTGATTCCTATGGGCCTTGAAGCCCATAGGAATCAATGGGCAATACCGATTCTGTAATTAAAGAATCGGTAAATACCGATTTTAGCAAGGGTGCAGGGGGTGTCACTTTGACACCCTCTAGCACCCCAAAGACGGGCATGTTTGCCATGTGGCACACAGACATGCCCTAAGGGCATGTCTGTCTGTCACATGGCTAGGTGCGCATGCACACCGGAATCGGTATTTTACCACCCAATTGGATTGGGTGGTAAAATACCGATTCTGTGAGGCCTTAGGGACTCTGAAGAGTCCCACCTACATCTGGAAGGTACCGAATCGGTAAAATACCGATTCGGTATTTCACAGATTCTGTAAATTTACCGATTCGGTAAATTTACAGAATCTGTAAAATCTGGCCCCCTACATCTCAAGATGCCAAATACCGGTCGGAAAAGGCCGAATTCGGCCGTTTCCGACCGGTATTTGCCACCTACATCGGGCCCCAAGTCCTTTATTTATGTTTTAAAAACCAACACATACATAAAAGGCATTGTCCTTTACAATGGTAATAGCTCAAACTCTCATAAATGCAAGACCTATTGCATTGCAAATGCTTGGTTTTTTTTATTCCGAAGAAGCTGTAGCTCAAGTATGCATATGGGATTGTTATGTGAATGGGAACAATTTAAGCGAATAATTACCACATATATATATTTTTTCATTGTTAGTTGCATCTAGCAAAGTGAAATATCATCACATAATCATTTTATCCTATTAATACTTGCAACGACAACCTATTACAGCGCCAATTCGCACACTGAATTCATTTGTCACTTCCTCTCTCCTGCTTTGCTGCTCTGATCCTACCTCCCATCACACAAGAACTTTATTTTTTGCAACAATACCCACTAAATGTAAATGCCAGTTTTTTTAAAGCGCACAGCTACCTCCGGAGAGGTGTCCAGGCGCTGGGGGCCGTCGGGAAGATTAAGCAAGCTATTGCCCAGAGTCACATGGTGCTGGGCTAACCTGCCGCCGGAGCCCGGGATCGAACCGTGAACCCTATGGTCCGGAGTCAGGCACCATGGCCGCTGCGCCACACCTCTTCCACTACACAACACCTTATAACTAGATTCATTATCTTCTTTTCTCAAACACAACAGATAACTTCCTTGACTGCACACCAGAACACCAAAGTCATATCGATCAATCAATCAGTCGGTATTTATATAGCGCTGCTTATCACCTGGGGGTGTCCAGGCGCTGTATATAGTTGGCAAAGTGCTGCCAGCTCCACAGCTCTCCCAAGCAACCCATCAACATACGCCTTGGAGGCATTCAGATAATCTTAACCTAAATCTACTACTCACATTGCATCAATAACTTTTACCAGACTAGTGATGCTGCCAGGAAACAATCTTCCTAGGCCGGGCCAATGGACAACTGACCACCCAGCTCAATGAAAAACACCAAAGTGCTTCAGCAAACCACAGACTCTGACCACTAGGAAGGACTGTACTTGAATCAGTTCATTTTAGTTTCACGTTAACAATACACTTCACTATACAAAAGTTTTAAGAAATCACTACTAACCAACACTACCAAACACAACCAAACAATTACTGTTTGATTAACGGAAATCTCCCAATGAGGCTGGGGCATCAACAGAAGGGTAGATAGTGTGGTGGGCAGACATAGGCTGGCAGAAAAAGGTTGAGAAAATCGTATCTATCCTCATTACAGGTCCCCTGGTCGGATCATTTTATTGTAAATTTTTCTATCGAAATGGCCTCTTCTAACCCCTTCATGCCCACTCATCCCCTTAAAGACAGTAGGAATTGGAAACGCCTAGATGCAGACAAACTCAATCTGTGTCTTTCTAATTCCAAGCCTCCCCTGTCTATGAACCTGTCTACAGAGGAACTTCCTTCTATCAAACGCTGGTTGACTAATGCCTTGGACTCCTGTCTCCCTATGCAAAAGAACAAACAACATATTCTTCATCCACCGGCTCCCTGGTTTACTGACGCTCTCCGCCTGGAAAAATCTAAATGCAAAAAACTGGAGCGCATATGGCGCTCCAATTATGATGCAGGTCAGAAAGCAGAATATAAGGCCGCTCTTAAAATCTACCATACGTTATGTGATAGTGCGAGAGCTTCCTTTGCGAACACCACGCTTCTTACAGCACAGAATAGACCCCAGGCTCTGTTCAAAATCGTGAAGGAGCTGTCAGGGGCTTCTGCTACACCCAAGGCCCCCATTCTTGACAACCTCCAGTGTGAAGCTTTGGCCAACTTTTTCGTCGAAAAGATCGAGAAGATCTATGACACTTTCGATTCCTCTCCCGTTGTGTCCACTCATGTCGTCTTATCTGTTGATACCCCCCCAGTTGTCACGTCCTTCTGTAGTACCCCCATGCCTCCCAAACTTCTCGCCTGGGATCCCATTTCCCTTCCGCTTTTAAAAAAGTATTTACAGGATATAAAATCTGGGTCTCCGCTCGACCCTATGCCCCCTCAAATCCTGAGTTCTTTGGATCCCTCTCTACTCCTTATTATTTTGAAAGTCTTGAACGCCTCCCTTTCTGAAGCGATCGTGCCCGACGAATGGAAGCACGCTATGGTGGTCCCATTATTAAAAAAGACCAACTTAGACCCCAACAACCCCTCTAACTTCCGCCCCATTTCGTTGCTTTCATGTTTCTCTAAAATTTTGGAGAAACATGTCAACTCTTTGCTTAATCTTCACGTGGAGTCCTCTAACTTTCTTCATGGCTCACAATCCGGGTTCAGGGCTGGCTTCTCGACTGAAACCACTCTCCTTGGTGTGTCGGAATCCATCAGGCAGAAAGTGGACAACGGGGAGACGGTGGCACTCATTTTGCTTGACTTGAGTGCCGCATTCGACACCGTCTCCCATTCCATCCTGTTGTCCACCCTGAGAGAGGTGGGTGTCGATGGTGCTGCCCTGGCCTGGATCTCTAACTTTTTATCTAATCGCACGTTTCAAGTCTTTTCCTCTACTTCCATCTCTTCTATCTTTCCCTCTAAGCACGGTGTCCCTCAGGGATCTATTCTTAGTCCTCTCTTTTTCAATTTATATGTGAGACCCCTTGCTTTTTTGGCGGAACAGGCAGGTCTCTCTATTTACTCCTACGCTGATGACACTCAAGTCATCTACTCTCTCTCCACCAACAAACATCTCCCTTTCTCTTCTCTCCAAACTGGACTAAAGCAGATTGCGGCATGGATGTTGGAGCATAAATTAAAACTAAACGGGGAGAAAACAGAACTGCTCCTGTTTGGCTCCGACACCTCGCTCTGGGGCCCACATCATTGGCCACCGGAGATGGGCCCTCCTCCCATTCCAACCTCGTCTGCCCGTAACCTCGGGGTCCTCCTGGACAATCAACTGTCTTTCAGGCAGCATGTCGTGAAAGTCTCTGCCACCTGTACTACCATCATCAGGTGGCTTAGGAAAATCTCATGGATGCTGCCGGCTGACACCTTGAAAACTATAGTCCAGGCTCTTGTCATCTCACGCCTGGACTACGGCAACATCTTACTTCTGGGTGCCTGTAAGGAGGTCACTAAGAAGTACCAGGTAGTACAAAATATGGCGGTCCGCCTGATTTGCAATCTACCCGCCAGAGCCTCAACCTCTTCCCACCTGCGTAACCTACATTGGCTACGGATTGAGAGCAGGGTTAAATTCAAGGCTTTATGTTTTATGCATAAAATTCTGACAGGAAAAGCCCCTCCCTATCTATCTGTTTTGGTGCAGCAATATCTTCCACCTGGTACACTTAGGTCCTCCACCCAGAATAAGCTCAGGATCCCACGCATTAAGAGAGCAAAAATGGGTGGTCGCTCTTTTGCTCTGCTGGCGCCCTCTCTTTGGAACTCTCTACCCCCCCCTCTGCGTTCCGAAATGTGCCTTCTTACCTTCCGTAAGGGAATCAAAACCTGGCTTTTTAATATGTAAGTTTACTGATCTCCTTCCCTTCTCATCTTTAATATTGTTTCACACCCATAGCGCCGGGAAACCTACGGGTAGCTGAGCGCTCAAGAAATGCAATAATAATAATAATAATAATAATAATCAGCCTTCTGCTATGCAACACACACAATGGGAATGGGCATGCATAAGTGAGCCCCCCCACTCCATGTGCTAGTGCTTGTATGTGGGGGGGGGGGGCTTGAACCAGGTTCCTCCACCTTGCTCCTCCTTCATGCACCACCAGACCCAGCAATGACAACCAACAGTGGACAGTGCAGCCAGTTAGCACTGGCCCACACTGGCTGTCAGTCTGGCACTGAGGGACAGCCAGCCTGTGCCTCGCCTTGCCCCTGCCGGTCCCCAATCCACTGGCTCTACTCCAGCCTCCAATAATTCTGCCCCTGCACCACAGCCTCCATTTATTTTCACACGCCTCAAACTGATGACATCTTCTGACTTCACTACCTCTCTCGCCTCCCCCAGAGCTAATCCTTAACCCCAGCCACCACCATGACCCCCTCGCCATTGTGGCAGCTCGTCCTTCTCTTGACACTACAGCCTCCTGTAGTCCCAGCATGCCTTGCCCTCCCACTCTCACTACCAATGTCTGCCAGGACTCTCTCCCTGAACCCACCAAAGGCCTCTCAGCCCGACAGTCGTTGCGCACCTGGTGCACGACAATACGCCTAATGACGAAAATATTTATTATAAACGAAGAATAAGAAAACTTCACATTTTAAATTCATAGAAAAGGCCCGCGCCTTCCCAGCATCAGGATCCTGTGAATGGAACACCTGTGACGTGCCAGGCCCTCACTGTGACGTCACGAGGTCCAGGCTACCACCTGTAGCAGAATCCTGTGAATGGAACACCTGTGACGTGCCAGGCCCTGCACTGTGACGTCACGAGGTCCAGGACAGCACCAGCAGCAGAATCCTGTGAATGGAGCACCTGTGACGTACCAGGCCCTCACTGTGATGTTACGAGGTCCAGGCTAGCACCAGGAGCAGAATCCTGTGAATGGAGCACCTGTGACGTACCAGGCCCTCACTGTGATGTCACGAGGTCCAGGCTAGCATCAGCAGCAGAATCCTGTGAATGGAACACCTGTGACTCCGCTGTGATGTCACGAGGTCCAGGCTAAGTGCAGAGGGGAGGCTTCCGCCGGAGCAGGGACAAGGAGAGGCCCCAGAGGGGGGAGAAGGTCGGGCAGGATGGGATCGTCTTTGAGGTTCATCGTAGGATCATTCTGTGACTAAATAGGTTTGATTTTTTTTTTATTAAATGGAATTAAAACCGTGTCTCGGCTGCTCCCCTCCCCCCTTACACTGCAACACCTGTATGGAATTAAAACCGTGTCTCGGCTGCTCCCCTCCCCCCTTACACTGCAACACCTGTCATCACCCATAAACCAGTGATACCTGAAGACACGTTGAAAAGTCTCTATTGTGACGTGTCCGTGGTATAAAAGGCTGGTAACCAGGCAACCCCAGCATTGCACTCTCATGAGCACCAGACGGAGAGGACCACTGCTGGCGGCCGGATCCGAGGCCCGAGAGAGGTCGAAGCAGCCGGGGCCTACCAGGCTCCAAAAAGAAGTGGGCGAGGCTGGGTCAAAAGAGACCAGGTGAGTATATAAACCAAATGAAAACCGAACTTGAAACCAAACCGAAACCTAACTTGAAACGAACTTGATACTGACTTGATACTGGCTTGATACTGGCTTGATACTGACTTGATAATGGCTTGAAACTTCCCTTCCCTTCTGACCAGATTCCCTTCCCTCTTCCTTTCTATTCTCTTCTGTCCCTTTTTTCCTTCTCTGCCTTACATCCCCATGTCTGCTCTCCTATCCCCTTCTCACCTTTTCTTTCCACTTTCCTTTCCCTCCATTCCTTTCTTCCTTACCTCTTATATCCTCTCCACTTCAGTCAGCCTCCTTTCCCATCTCTTCGTTTCCCTTCCCATTCTATCCATTCCCGTCCCATCCTGCACTGTTATCTCTCCTTTTCCCACTCCACCCTTTCCCTTCTCTTCCTCTCCTTTCCCTCCCATACACCGCCACCTCTCCTTCCACCACATTTTCTTTTTCCCCCCATTCCGTTCCCTTCCAATCTGTTTCCGTCCCCTTGCCTCTTTCCCCTCCCCTCACGATTCTCTTCCAACTTATTCTTCCTCCCTTCACCCCCTTCCCCTCACCTCCCTACCCCTTGACTCCCCACCCTCCTCACTCTTCTCTTCCTTTCCCCTCCGCTCGCCTTCTCTTTCCTGCCCTTCCCTTCCCATTCACCCTCACCGTTCCTCCACACCACACCCCTCTTTTCTTCCCTTCCAGTCTTCCGTATCCTTCCTTCTCATCAACTCCCTAATCCCTTACCTTCCCACCCTCCTTACCCATTCCTTCCCTTCCTAATCTCTTCTCATCGCTCTCCCAACCCCTTCTCTTTCCCTTTCTTTTCCTTTTTCTTTTCTTTCCCCATCTCCCCCCGTCTCATTGTTCCGTCCCTTCACACCCCCATTCCTTTCTTTCCCTTCTCCTACCTTCCCTTCCTCCTCACCCTTCCCCTCTCTACCCTTTCATTCCTTCTCCTTTTCCTGTCCAAGGCCACCCCACTCTGTTCCCATCCCCTCTGCTATCTTCCCCTCCCCTCACCTTCCCCTTACCTCCTCACCCTTGCTCCATCTCCCCCTGTCCCGCACTCTCCCCTTCCTTTCTTTTCCATCCCCAACCTTCCTTTCCCCTCTCTGCCCTTCCCTTCCCCTCTCTACCCTTCCCTTCCTTCTCCTTTCCCTGCCCACCCAACCCCATCTCACCCTGTTCCTATCCCCTCTGCTCTCTTTCCCCTCCCCTCACTGTTCAACTCACCCTTCCCTCCCTCCTTATTCTTCCTCCCTTCACCTTCCTTCCCATCACCTTCACCTCACCCTTCCGTTCCCCTCACCTCACCTCCCTACCCCTTGGCTCCACACCCTCTCCACTCTTCCCTTCCCTGACCTTCCCTACCCCCTTCCCTTCACCAATCCCATTCTTCACCCTCTTGCCTCCGCACCACACCCCTCCTCTTGTCTTCCCTTCCCTTCCCTATACTTCCTTCCCCTCCCCTCCCATTCCCCATTACTTCCCGCCTCATCGCTCGCCCCTTCTCTTCCCCTTTCCTTTCCTTTTCCTTTCCCCCATCTCTCGTCTCATCGCTCACCCAACCCCTTCCACTCCCCTCCAGACCACACCCCTCCTCTTCCTCTCTTCTCCCTTTCCCATCCCTTAACTACCTTTCCCTCCCCTCCCCTTCCCTTTGAACATCTCTATACTTCTTCCTCTGAACCTCCTTACCCCTTCCCTCCCCACCACACCCTCCCTTTCCTTCCCCTTCACATCTCCCTCTCTACCCTCCCCCTTCCCCTTTGCATCACTTCCCTTCCTTTCCGATCTCTTCTGCTTTCCCTCCCCTTCTCCTCACCCTTCCTTTCACTTCCCATCCCCATCCCCTCCCCCTTCCCTTCTACCCTTCCCTTCTTGTTCTCTCATACCCCCCTTGCCTCTCTTTCCTGCCACACTCCTCCTCTTCCATTTCTTTCCCTACTCTACCTTTCCCCTTCCTACCCCTTACCTCCTCACCCTTCCTCCATCTCCTTACTCTCACTCTCCCCTTCCTTCCTTTCCCTTCCTCCTCACCCTTCCGCTCTCTTCCCTAACTTCTCCTTCGCCTGCCCAACCCCACCCCCCTTATTCTTCCTCCTTCACCTCCCTCCCTCCCTCCCGATCACCTTCCCCTCACCCTTCCCTTCTTCCCAACCCTACACTATCATTCCCTTAACCTCACCTCCCTAACCCTTGACTCCCCACTCCTCCCTTCCTTTCCCCTCCGCTGGCCTCCCCTTCCCTTCACCAATCGCATTCTTCACCCTCATCTTCCCTCCGCGCCACACACTCCGCTTTTCTTCCCTTCCATTCACTCACCCATCACTTCTTCCCTATACTTCCTTCCCCTCACCTCCCTACCCTTTACCTTCCCACCCTTCTCACCCCTTCCCTTCTCCATCTATTCTCACCTCATCGCTTGCCCAACCCGTTCTCTTTCCCTGTGTGTGTGGGGGGGTGAGGGTGGGGTTGAGTGTGTGGGGTTGTGTGTGGGTGTGTATGTGTGGGGGGCTGTCTGGGGGGTTGTGTGTGGTGTGTGTGGGGGTTGTGTGTGTGTGGGGTTGTGTGTGTGTAGTTGTGTGTGTGGGGTTGTGTGTGTGGGGTTGTGTGTGTGTGGGGGGGTCTGGGTGTGTGTGTGGGGTTGTGTGTGTGGGGTTGTGTGTGTAGGGTTGTGAATGGGGAGTTGTGTGTGTGTGGCACTGTGTGTGGGGGGTTGTGTGAGGGGTTGTGAGTGTGGGGTTGTGTGGAGGAGGCTGTGTGTGTGTGGGGTTGTGTGTGTGGGGGGGTTGTGTGTGGGGGGTTGTGCGTGTGTGGGGTTGTGTGTGTGGGGTGGCATGTGTGGGGTTGTGTGTGGGGGTTGTGTGTGGGGTTGTGTGTGGGGGGTGTAGTGTGGTTGTGTTTGGTTGTGTGTGTGGTTGTGGGGGGTTGTGTGTGTGGTGTGTGTGTGGGGGGTTGTTTGTGTCTGTGTGTGCGGTTGTGTGTGCGTGGGGTTGTGTGTGGGGTGTGTGTGTCGGGTTGTGTGTGGGGGTTGTGTGTGGGGGGCTTGTGTGTGTGTCGGGTTGTGTGTGGGGGGATGTGTGTGTAGGTGGGGCTGGGGGGCCTGGGTGTGGGGGGGGGTTGTGTGTGTGGGTTGTCTGTGTGTAGGGTAGTGTATGGGGGGGTTGAGTGTGGGGTTGCGTGTGTGGTTTTGTGGGGTTGTGTGTGGGGTTGTGTGTGGTTGGGAGGTTGTGGGTGTGGTTGCTGGGTGGTTGTGTGTGGGTTGTGCGTGTGGGGTGGTTGCAAGTGTGTCGGGTTGTGTGTGTGGGGGGGTTGTGTGTGTGGGGTTGTGTGTGTGGTGGGTTGTGTGTGTGTGGGCTTGTGTGTGGGGGGTTGTGTGTGTGTGGCCTTGTGTGTGTTTTTAGGGTTCTGTGTTGTTGGTTGTGTGTGTGGGGGGTTGTGTGCATGTGGGAGTTTGTTAGAAAGGCGACCCCGGGGGAGGCAGAAGATGTCTGCCGGACCACCCCTAGGTCCACCTCTCCGTCGAGACGTAGCCGAGCGTTACCGAGAGGCCTCCTGGATGAGGGCCCTCTCCTAGGATCGTACAGCAGAGTAATCACAATACTACAAACGGACACCACACAGGAGGTCAAGTTCTCAAGCTTTTATAAGTAATAAAGGTTGCGGGTTCTTGGCAGTATATACAGGCGGATCGAGGGATCCGTAAAGTCTCGAAAAGGGGGGTAAGGTAGCGGGACAGTCTAGCTTCTGGGCGGAGGAAGGGATACCCTGCGCACAGCTCTCAATCCTCGAGCTGGGGGGTTCCGAGAGGTTCGAGCCGCGGCAGCGCCAGCAGGCTTACGAATGGTTTCAGCAAGGTAGGCCACGGCAGCGCCAGCAGGCTCTCAGATGGTTCAGCAAGGTAGGCCGCGGCAGCGCCAGCAGGCTCTCGGATGGTTCAGCAAGGTAGGCCGCGGCAGTGCCAGCAGGCTCTCAGATGGTTCAGCAAGGTAGGCCGCGGCAGCGCCAGCAGGCTCTCGGATGGTTCAGCAAGGTAGGCCGCGGCAGCGCCAGCAGGCTCTCAGATGGTTCAGGTTACCGGAGATGAGTTCGTCTGGTGTCGGCCGTGACAGCGTCAGCAGGGCTTCCAGTCCAGGATACAACTGGCGTCCTACTCCGGGGCTGGCCCAGATATAGGATGGAGGTCCTTTGATGTCCGGACCCTCTCGCCTGGGGGTCAGAGGGGCCGGGATGATGGTGTCCTGACACCCAGCAGGGGGGTGGAGCCAACGCCCAGGGAGGCCGGAGGGCGATCGATACCAGGCGTCCGGGGACGGCTGGAGGGCCATCGAAACCCCTCTCCCTCCGGGATCTGTCGAGTGGCCACTCGACCACCTGGGTGGATCTTGGTGCCTCGATGTCGGGGCTTCGCTGGGGTCTGGGCCTGGGCCGAGGCCACGTGGTCGTGACGTGGGGGACCCAAGATGGAGTCGGGCACGGCCTCGTGCTTAGGTCGTGATGGGCCTACGCTGGAGCCAGGCCGGGGATGGGGATCCGGGATGATAGCCGGATCTGTGGTGTTGGGGCGTGCGGGGTCGGGCCAAAGGGGCCGCCCGAGGACCGGAGGAGGGCTGATGTCGTCCTGGGCCCGCCATGCGGGAGGGGTAGGACCACGCCATGAGGCCGGGTCCAACACGCGTCCCCCCCAGCTGAAGGCAGGGGAGAGTCACCCATCTTCTTGGGGGTTCTCCTCGCCGAGGCGGAAGAATCTGGACAGGCCGTCAGCATTGGCGTGGTCGTTGCCGGGGCGATGCTCCACAGTGAAGTCCATCCCCTGCAGAGAAATGGACCAGCGCAGCAGTTTCGGGTTTTCTCCCCGCATCTGCATCAACCAACGCAGGGGCTGGTGGTCGGTCTGGACTCGGAAGTGGGTGCCGAAGAGGTAGGGCCGGAGCTTCTTGAGTGCCCACACCACGGCAAAGGCTTCCCTCTCGATGGTGCTCCACCGCTGTTCTCTAGCCTGCAGCCGCCGGCTGATGAAGGCCACAGGCCGGTCGATTCCTTCGGGGTTAACTTGGGACAGGACCGCCCCGATGCCGTGCTCCGAGGCGTCGGTTTGGACTATAAACTCTCTGCTGTAGTCGGGGGCCTGGAGCACAGGGGCGGTGCACATGGCAGTCTTTAAAGTCTCAAAGGCTGTTTGGCACGCAGGGGTCCAGTGCACCTTCTGGGGTAATTTCTTTGAGGTCAGTTCTGTGAGGGGCCCCACAATGCTCCCGTAGTCTTTTATAAATCGCCGATAGTATCCGGTGAGCCCCAGGAAGGCTCGGACGGCGGTCTGGGTGACCGGGGGCTACCAGGCCCGGATGGCGTCTATCTTTGGTTGGAGGGGAGCTACTTGGCCGCTCCCCACTTGGTGTCCCAGATAGGTCACTGACCCTTGGCCTATCTGGCATTTGCTGGCTTTGATGGTTAGTCCGGCCTGCCGGAGGGCCGTCAGGACCTTCCAGAGGTGGGTCAGGTGCGCATCCCACTGAAGGCTGTACACCGCAATGTCATCTAGATAGGCGGCGCTGTATTCCTCTAGTCCGGCCAGCACCTGGTTCACTAGTCTCTGGAAGGTGGCCGGCGCATTTTTCATGCCGAAGGGCATCACTTTGAAGTGATAGTGGCCATCAGGGGTCGAGAAGGCCGATCGCTCTTGTGCACCAGGGGTAAGGCCGATCTGCCAATACCCCGCCGTGAGATCGAAGGTGCTGAGGTATTTGGCGGCCCCTAGGCGATCGATCAGTTCATCCGCCCTGGGGATGGGATGGGCGTCGGTCCTGGTGACTGCATTCAGTCCCCTGTAGTCAACACAGAACCGGAGCTCTGGAGCGGTTCCGGGGGAGGCGGCTTTAGGGACCAGGACAACGGGACTGGCCCAGGGACTGTTGGAGGGCTCGACTACCCCCAGGGCCAACATTTTGGCCACTTCCGATTGGATGCAGGCCCGAACCCGGTCGGGCACTCGGAAAGCTCGGTGTTTTACAGGTGGGCTGTCTCCGGTATCCACATCGTGGACACACCACCGGGTGACCCCCGGCGTGAGGGAAAACAGATCCGCAAACTGCCCCAGCAGCTTCCGGCAGTCTTGTTGCTGCTCTGGGGTCAGGGTAGGGGAGAGCCGGACCCCTTCGAAGGAGCCGTCTTTCTCGGTGGTGCTGAGGAGATCTGGTAGTGGCTCGGAGTCGTCTTCAGCTCCGTCATCGGTTGCCAGCAGCAGACTCAGTTCAGTGCGTGCAAAGTGCGGCTTGAGCCGGTTAGCGTGTAGAACCCGGAGGGGGTTCCTGGGGGACTCCATGTCTACCAGGTAGGTGACGGGGCTCTTGCGCTCCACCACTTTGAAGGGCCCCGTCCATTTGTCCTGGAGGGCACACGGTTCAACCGGGGACATGACCCAGACTCGCTGGCCCGGCTCGAACTCGATGGACGAGGCGTTCTGGTCATACCAGCGTTTCATCTCCTCTTGACTAGCCTCCATGTTGGCCTCGGCAAGTTCTCGGAACTTCCGAGTCTGATTGCGGAGTGTCAGGAGGTACCGGTAGACATCCGGTGGGGCATCTCGAACGGCTGTCTCCCAGCCTTCCTTGACCAGGCTGAGGGGGCCTCGAACCGAGTGTCCGTACAAGAGTTCAAAAGGGCTGAATCCCAGGGATTTCTGGGGTACCTCTCGGTAGGCGAACAGGAGGCAAGGCAGCAGGACATCCCATTTGCGCCGGAGGGGCTCTTCTAGGCCCTTGATCATCACCTTCAGTGTTCTGTTAAATCGTTCCACTAGTCCATTTCCTTGGGGATGATACGGGGTGGTGAACTTGTAGGCGACCCCGCACTGTTGCCATAGGGATCGCATATGCTTCGAGATAAAGTTGGAGCCCCGATCACTCACGACTTCTCGGGGGAAGCCGACTCGGGAGAAGATGCTCATGAGGGCTCGGCCCACCACGGGGGCCGTGATGGTTCGGAGGGAGATGGCCTCCGGATAGCGGGTGGCATGGTCAACCAGGACGAGGATGAAGCGGTGCCCCTGCGAGGTGCGAGGGTCCAGGGGCCCTACGATGTCTATTCCTACTCGCTCGAAGGGGGTGGTCACCACGGGGAACGGCTGGAGCGGGGCTTTGACTTTCCCCCCGCTCTTCCCGCTGGCTTGACAGGTCGGGCAGGTTCGGCAGTGGTTATGCACATCGGTGCGCATTCTTGGCCAGTAGAAATGGGTCACCAGGCGGCTGTAAGTTTTGTCCTGCCCCAGGTGCCCGGCGAGGGGCACATCATGTGCTAAGTTCAGGAGGAAGTCTCTGAATCGGAGGGGTACGACCAGTACCCGGCCGGCCCCTAGCTCAGCAATCTTCTGCTCACTGTAGAGGAGGTTGTTGTCCCAATAGACCCAGTGGGACCCCGCGGGGTCTCCAGCGGCTTGAGTAGCGGCTTGCTGTCGAATCCCCTCGAGGGAGGGGCAGGTTTTCTGTTCCTGCCGGAACTGTTCGCGGGTGGGGCCACCTTCTTGGCGCCATTGAGCGAGTTCTGGGAGGTGGTTGAGCTCGGTGAGATCTTCTTGGTTGGGCCCTTGGGGGCCGTGTTCGGGGTCGGCGTCCTCGGGGACGACGGGTGGCGGAGGTGCGGGCCACTCTCGTTCCTCAGTCGGAGCTCCCCCCGCTGGGGTGGAGGCTCGGGCGGACATGGAGCGGGTGGTCGCACAGACCCATTCGGGAAGGCCTAGCATCCCCAGGTGCTCTCTTCGTTCGACGCCAGCCCATGGGGAACTTTCCAGGTCGTTCCCAAGGAGGCAGTCCACGGGGGCATCGTCGCGGACAGTCACTTTCAGCATGCCCGACACTCCTCCCCACTCGAAGGGGATGCGGGCCATCTGGCACAAAGTCTCTGAGTTATCTGCGGACCGGACTGGGCACAGGACGTTAGGAAGAATCTGTTCTGGGGTCACCAGATGGCAGCGGACCGCTGTCACGCTGGCTCCGGTGTCACGGAGGGCTTCGGTCCGGCGACCATTGATGGTGACCCACTGGCGGTATTTCTGGGTGTTGCCGGGGATCGGACTTCGCGGGATCAGGTCGTGGGTACCCAGGCATGCTAAGGTCATGGCGGCGGGCTCCCACTCGGCCTGTTCGTGGTCGTCGTCCTCTTCCTCACTTCTTTCTTCACCCAGGGCAGCTGCCGCGATCTGGCGGGCTGGGGGCCCGGTGGTGCCGGGTCGCTGGTTCATCGGGCAGAGGGGGTCATTCGCATAATGACCTTGTCGCTGGCACCTATGACACGTAACGTTTGGGCGGGGCCCCGGTCTGGCTGGGGGGCCCCCTCTCTGGCCCAGGGATGGCGACGTGAAAGTAGGGGAGGCTCTGGCCTACTCCGCCGCCTCGTGGTCGGTGGTTCCCCGGGGATCCCCGGCCGTAGTCTCCCATCGTGCTCCGGGGAACTCGGGTGCTCGCCCATCGATCCGCCTCGACAGCGAGTTTTCGTGGCTCAGTCAATTTGCTGTCGAGGAGGTGCTGCCGGAGTTCGACGAAACAGTTATTGGACAGATGTTCCCATAGAATGAGGTCGACCAACTGCTGGTAAGTGGTGACCTGGCAGCCTCTGATCCACCCCTCGAAGGCTCTGCTGTAAAAGTTCACGTACTCCACCCAAGTGGTACCGGGGATTTTTTTGCAGTCTCGGAATCGCTGCCGGTACATCTCGGGGGTGAGTCCGTAGCGAGTGAGGAGGGCGGTCTTCATGTGCTCGTACGAGGTCATCTCGGTATCAGGGAGTTCCAGCAGGGCGTCTCTCCCTTCGTTGATAAACTTCCCTCACAGGCCGGCGCCCCAGTCCTTGAGGGGTACTCGATGAGCGGTCATGGCGACCTCGTAGGCTTTGAACCACTGTTGGATGTCGTCGTTCTTATAGTACTCCTTGACGACATCCTTGGGTATGTGCACCTTCGTGTCCACCGGCGGGGGTGAGGTCTTACCCCCGGCGATGGCAGACTCGTTTGCCTTGGCTTTAAGTTCCATTTCTTTGAGGACGCGCTCGTGCTCGAGCATGAGTTTTTTCTCCTCGAGGGCTAGCTTCCGTTCTGCCAGTTGGATTTCTCCTTCTTGTCGGAGTCGAGCCAGATCCCAACTCGTGGAGCCGGTTCCTCTCTCGTTCTCGGGCGTCTTCGTGGGAGAGGCCCGTGTTTGGGGTTGCGGGTCTCCCTCCCGCTGGGTTCACCTCAGCCTCCGGGCCTCCGTTCGGGCCCGGGTTATCTTCACTCGGAGGTGGCGCCTCGCCGGCGTCCACCCAGGCCTGTAGGGCCGATTTAAAGTCTTCTTTGGTGCTTAAGCCAGTGGTAGCGATGCCCAGTTCTTTGCAGAATTGCTTTAGCTCCTTGTAACTGTAGTCTTCCATTTTCTCTTTCTGGAATTCTGTGCTCATGGTCGCAGTGGGTTTTTCTTGGTAGCGAGTGAATCACTCTCTGTACGATCTGCGTGGGCTCGGATCCCGGCGCTTGCCACCAATGTTAGAAAGGCGACCCCGGGGGAGGCAGAAGATGTCTGCCGGACCACCCCTAGGTCCACCTCTCCGTCGAGACGTAGCCGAGCGTTACCGAGAGGCCTCCTGGATGAGGGCCCTCTCCTAGGATCGTACAGCAGAGTAATCACAATACTACAAACGGACACCACACAGGAGGTCAAGTTCTCAAGCTTTTATAAGTAATAAAGGTTGCGGGTTCTTGGCAGTATATACAGGCGGATCGAGGGATCCGTAAAGTCTCGAAAAGGGGGGTAAGGTAGCGGGACAGTCTAGCTTCTGGGCGGAGGAAGGGATACCCTGCGCACAGCTCTCAATCCTCGAGCTGGGGGGTTCCGAGAGGTTCGAGCCGCGGCAGCGCCAGCAGGCTTACAAATGGTTTCAGCAAGGTAGGCCGCGGCAGCGCCAGCAGGCTCTCAGATGGTTCAGCAAGGTAGGCCGCGGCAGCGCCAGCAGGCTCTCGGATGGTTCAGCAAGGTAGGCCGCGGCAGCGCCAGCAGGCTCTCAGATGGTTCAGCAAGGTAGGCCGCGGCAGCGCCAGCAGGCTCTCGGATGGTTCAGCAAGGTAGGCCGCGGCAGCGCCAGCAGGCTCTCAGATGGTTCAGGTTACCGGAGATGAGTTCGTCTGGTGTCGGCCGTGACAGCGTCAGCAGGGCTTCCAGTCCAGGATACAACTGGCGTCCTACTCCGGGGCTGGCCCAGATATAGGATGGAGGTCCTTTGATGTCCGGACCCTCTCGCCTGGGGGTCAGAGGGGCCGGGATGATGGTGTCCAGACACCCAGCAGGGGGGTGGAGCCAGCGCCCAGGGAGGCCGGAGGGCGATCGATACCAGGCGTCCGGGGACGGCTGGAGGGCCATCGAAACCCCTCTCCCTCCGGGATCTGTCGAGTGGCCACTCGACCACCTGGGTGGATCTTGGTGCCTCGATGTCGGGGCTTAGCTGGGGTCTGGGCCTGGGCCGAGGCCACGTGGTCGTGACGTGGGGGACCCAAGATGGAGTCGGGCACGGCCTCGTGCTTAGGTCGTGATGGGCCTACGCTGGAGCCAGGACGGGGATGGGGATCCGGGATGATAGCCGGATCTGTGGTACTGGGGCGTGCGGGGTCGGGCCGAAGGGGCCGCCCGAGGTCCGGAGGAGGGCTGATGTCGTCCTGGGCCCGCCATGCGGGAGGGGTAGGACCACGCCATGAGGCCGGGTCCAACAGAGTTGTTTGTGGGGGGTGGGTGTATGTTTGTGTGTTGGGTGTGTGTGTGTGGGGGGGGTGTGTGTAGGGTGGTGTGTGGGGGTTGTGTGTGTGTTTGGGGCTCTGAGTGGTAGGCTGTGTAGGGTGGTTTGTGTGTGTGGGGTTGCGTGTGTGTGGTTGTGTGTGTGGGTGTGTTTGTGGGGCTGTATGTGTGGGGGGCTGTGTGTGTGTGTGGGTGGGTGTGGGGGGATTGTGTGTGTGGGTTGGTATGAGGGGTTGTGTGTAGGGGGTTGTGTGTGTGTCTGGGGTTGTGTGAGTTGGGTTGTGTGTGGGGAGGTTGTGTGTGGGGGGGGTTGTGTGGGGGGGGGCTGGGTGTGGGGGGGTTGTGTGTGTGGAGGGGGGTTGTGTGTGGGGTTGTGTGTGTGGGGGGTTGTGTGTGGGGTTGTGTGTCGGAGGGGTTGTGTGTGTGGGGTTGTGTGTGGGATTATGTGTGGAGTTGTGTGTGTGGGCGTTGTGTGTGTGGGGTTGTTTGTGGGGGGGTTGTGTGTGTGGGTTGTGTGTGGGGGGGGGGTGTGGGTGAGGGTTGTGTGTGTGGTGTTGTGGGGGGTTGTGGTTGGGTGTGTGTGGGGTTGTGTGTGGGGGGGTTGTGTGTGTGGGGTTGTGTGTGTGGGGTTGTGTGTGTGGTTGTGTGTCGGAGGGGTTGTGTGTGTGGGGTTGTGTGTGGGATTATGTGTGGAGTTGTGTGTGTGGGCGTTGTGTGTGTGGGGTTGTTTGTGGGGGGGTTGTGTGGGGGGTTGTGTGTGGGGTTGTGTGTGTGGGTTGTGTGTGTGGTGTTGTGGGGGGTTGTGGTTGGGTGTGTGTGGGGTTGTGTGTGGGGGGGTTGCGTGTGTGGGGTTGTGTGTGGGGGGGTTGTGTGTGGAGGGTTGTGTGTGGGGGGTGGCATGTGTGTGGGGGGTGGCATGTGAGAGTGGGTTGTGTGTTTGGGGGATTGTGTGTGTGGAGGGTTGTGTGTGTGTGGGTGCGTGGGTGTGTGGGGGTTGTGTGTGGGGTTGTGTGTGGGAGGGGTTGTGTGTGTGGGGTTGTGTGTGAGATTATGTGTGGAGTTGTGTGTGTGGGGTGGTGTGTGTGGGGTTGTTTGTGGGGCGGTTGTGTAGGGGGTTGTGTGTGGGTGTGTATGGGGGTTGTGTGTGTGTGGGTTGTGTGTGTGGGGTGTGTGTGGGGTTGTGGTTGGGTGTGTGTGTGGGGTTGTGTGTGTGGGGGGTTGTGTGTGGGGGGGGGGTTGTGTGTGTGTGGTTGTGTGTGTGGGGGGTTGTGTGTGAAGGGTTGTGTGTGGAGGTGGCATGTGTGTGGGGTTGTGTGAGTGTGGGGTTGTGTGTGGGGGGGGTTGTGTGGGGGGGTGTGGAAGGTGTAGTGTGGTTGTGTGTCATGTTTTAATTGTGTGTGTGTGTTGTAGTGTGGGGGGTTGTGTGTGTGGGGTTGTGAGGGTGGGTGTGTGGGGGGGTGGGTGGGGGATTGTGTGTGTGGGGGGTGTGTGGGGGGTTGTGTGTAGGGTTGTGTGTGGGGGGGGTTGTATGTGGCATTGTGGCTGTGTGTGTGGGGGTTGTGTGTGTGGTGTGTGTGGGGGGGGTTGTGCTGAGGGTTGTGTGGGGGTGTGTGTAGTGTTGTGTGGGGGGTCACGTGTGTGTGGGGTTGTGTGGGGGGGTTGCATGTGTGTGGGGTTGCGTGTGGGGGGGACTGTGGGTGTGTGTGGTTGTGTGTGGGGGTTGTGTGTGTGGGGGGTTGTGTGTGTTGGGTTGTGTGGTGTGTTTGGGGGGGTTGTGTTTGGGAGGGGTTGTGTGTGTATGGGGTTCTGTGTGTGGGGGGGTTGTTTGTGTGGGTGGTTTGTGTGTGTGGGGGGTTGTGTGTGGGGGGTTGTGTGGGGGAGGGGTTCTGTGTGTGTATGTGGTTGTGTGTGTATGGGGTTGTGTGTGTGTATGGGGGGGTTGTGTGTGGGAGGGGTTCTGTGTGTGTATGTGGTTGTGTGTGTGAATGGGGTTGTGTGTGTATGGGGTTATGTGTGTGGGATTATGTGTGGGTTGTGTGTGTGGGTGGTGTATGTGGGGGGTTGTTTGTGGGGGTCGGGGTGTTTGTGGGGCTGTATATGTGGGGGTTGTGTGTGTCTGTGGGCGGGTGTGGGGGGGTTGTGTGTGTGGGGTGTGTGGGTTGGTATGAGGGGTTGTGTGTGGGGGGTTGTGTGTTTGTCTAGGGTTGTGTGGGGGGGCTGTGGGTGGGGGGTTGTGTGGGGTGTGTTTGTGGGTGTGTGTGTATGTGGGGGTTGTGTGTGTGGAGGGGGGTTGTATGTGGGGTTGTGTGTGGGATTATGTGTGTGGGGTGGTGTGTGTGGGGTTGAATGTGGGGGAGTTGTGTGGGTGTGTATGGGGGTTGTGTGTGGGTTGTGTGTGGGGGGTGTGTGTGTGGGGTTGTGTGTGTGGGGTTGTGGCTGGGTGTGTGTGTGGGGTTGTGTGTGTGGGGGGGTTGTGTGTGTGTGGGTGTGTGTGGGTTGTGTGTGTGGGGGGTTGTTTGTGGAGGGTTGTGTGTGGGGGTGGCATGTGTGTGGAGGGTGGCATGTGTGAGTGGGGGTTGTGTGTGTGGGGGGCGTGGGGGGTGTGTGTGGAGGGTGTAGTGTGGTTGTGTGTCGTGTGAATTGTGTGTGTGTGGTGTAGTGTGGGGGGTGGTGTGTGTGGGGTTGTGTGGGGGGGTGGGTGTTGGGTTGTGTGTGTGTGGGGTTGTGTGTGTGGTTGTGTGTGGGGGGTGTGTGTGGGGTTGTGTGTGAGTGTGTGGGTGTGTCTGTGTAGGGCTGTGTGTGTGGGGTTGTGGGCAGGTGTGTGTGTGTGTATGTGGGGGTTGTGTGTGTGGGGTTCTGTGTGTGTATGGGGTTCTGTGTGTGTGGGGATGTGTGTGTGAATATGTGTGGGGTTGTGTGTGTGGGGTGGTTGTGTGTGTGGGGGTTGTGTGTGTGGGGGGTTGTGTGTGTGGGGGCGTTGTGTGTGGGGGGTTGTGTGTGGGGGTTGTGTGTGGGGGGTTGTGGCTGTGTGTGGGGGTTGTGTATGTGGTGTGTGTGGGGGGTTGTGTGGAGGGTTGTGAGGGGCTGGGTGTGGGGATGGGGATGTGTGTGTAGTGTGTGGGGGTTGTGTGTGTGTGGGATTGTGTGTGGGGGGTTGTGTGTGTGGGGTTGCGCGTGTGTGGGGTTGTGTGTGTGGTTGCGTGTGTGGGGGGACTGTGTGGGGTTGTGTGTGTGGGGGTTGTGTGTGTGGGTGGTTGTATGTGGGAGGGGTTGTGTGTGTATGGGGTTCTGTGTGTGGGGGGTTGTGTGGGAGGGTGTGGGTGGTTTGTGGGGGTGGGGGGTTGTGTGTGTAGGGTTGTGTGGGGGGGTTGTGTGGGGGTTTGTGTGGGGGTGTGTTTTGGGGGTGGGTGGGGTTGTGTGTGTGGGGGGTTGTGTTTGTGGTGTGTGTGTGGTTGTGTGTGGTTGTGTGTGGGGGGTTGTGTGTGTGGGAGGGGTTGTGTGTATGTGGTTGTGTGTGTGTTTATAGGGTTGTGTGTATGGGGTTCTGTGTGTGGGATTTGGGTTGGGGTGTGTGTGGGGGGTTGTTTGTGTGGGGGTATGTGTGGGTGTGTGGGGGGTTTGTGTGTGTGGGGGGTTGGTTGTGTGTGGGGGGTGGTGTGGGTGGGGATGGGTGTGTGTGGGGTTGTGTGTGTGTGTAGTGTGTTGGGGGTTGTGTGTGTGGTTGTGTGTGTGTGGTTGTGTGTGTGGGGGGGTTGTGTGTGGTGTGTGTGTGGGGTTGTGTGTGTGTGGGGTTGTGTGTGGTTGTGTGTGGGGTTGTGTGTGTGGCGGATTGTGTGTGTGGGATTGTGTGTGTGTGGGTGGGTGTTTGTAGGGTTGTGTGTGTGGGGTTGTGGCCGGGTGTGTGTGTGTATGTGGGGGTTGTGTGTGTCGGGTTGTGTGTGTGGGGTTGTGTGTGTGTATGGGGTTCTGTGTGTGGGGATGTGTGTGTGAATGTGTGTGGGGTGGTGTGTGTTGGGGCGGGGGAGTTGTTTGTGTGGGGTATGTGGGGTTGTGTGCGGGGTTGTGTGTGTGTGGGGTTGTGTGTGTCTGGGGTTGTGTGGGGGTTGTGGTTGTGTGTGTGGGGTTGTGTGTGTGGGGGGTTGTGTGTGGGGGGGTGGGGTTGTGTGTGTGTGGTTGTGTGTGTGGGGGGTTGTGTGTGAAGGGTTGTATGTGGAGGTGGCATGTGTGTGGGGTTGTGTGAGTGTGGGGTTGTGTGTGGGGGGGTTGTGTGGGGGTGTGTGGAAGGTGTAGTGTGGTTGTGTGTCATGTTTTAATTGTGTGTGTGTGTTGTAGTGTGGGGGGTTGTGTGTGTGGGGTTGTGAGGGTGGGTGTGTGGGGGGGGTGGGTGGGGGATTGTGTGGGGGGTGTGTGGGGGGTTGTGTGTAGGGTTGTGTGTGGGGGGGTTGTATGTGGCATTGTGGCTGTGTGTGTGGGGGTTGTGTGTGTGGTGTGTGTGGGGGGGTTGTGCTGAGGGTTGTGTGGGTGTGTGTGTAGTGTTGTGTGGGGGGTCGTGTGTGTGTGTGGGGTTGTGTGGGGGGGTTGTGTGTGTGGGGTTGCATGTGTGTGGGGTTGCATGTGGGGGGATTGTGGGTGTGTGGTTGTGTGTGGGGGTTGTGTGTGTGGGGGGTTGTGTGGTGTGTTTGGGGGGGTTGTGTTTGGGAGGGGTTGTGTGTGTATGGGGTTCTGTGTGTGTGGGGGGTTGTTTGTGTGGGGTGTGTGGGTGGTTGTGTGTGGGGGGTTGTGTGGGGGAGGGGTTCTGTGTGTGTATGTGGTTGTGTGTGTGTATGGGGTTGTGTGTGTGTATGGGGGGGTTGTGTGTGGGAGGGGTTCTGTGTGTGTATGTGGTTGTGTGTGTGTATGGGGTTGTGTGTGTATGGGGTTATGTGTGTGGGATTATGTGTGGGTTGTGTGTGTGGGTGGTGTGTGTGGGGGGTTGTTTGTGGGGGTTGGGGTGTTTGTGGGGCTGTATATGTGGGGGGTTGTGTGTGTCTGTGGGCGGGTGTGGGGGGGTTGTGTGTGTGGGGTGTGTGGGTTGGTATGAGGGGTTGTGTGTGGGGGGTTGTGTGTTTGTCTGGGGTTGTGTGTGGGGGGGCTGTGGGTGGGGGGTTGTGAGGGGTGTGTTTGTGGGTGTGTGTGTATGTGGGGGTTGTGTGTGTGGAGGGGGGTTGTGTGTGGGATTATGTGTGTGGGGAGGTGTGTGTGGGGGTTGTGTGGGGTTGAATGTGGGGGAGTTGTGTGGGTGTGTATGGGGGTTGTGTGTGGGTTGTGTGTGTGTGGGTGGGTGTTTGTAGGGTTGTGTGTGTGGGGTTGTGGCCGGGTATGTGTGTGTATGTGGGGGTTGTGTGTGTCGGGTTGTGTGTGGGGTTGTGTGTGTATGGGGTTCTGTGTGTGGGGATGTGTGTGTGAATGTGTGTGGGGTGGTGTGTGTTGGGGCGGGGGAGTTGTTTGTGTGGGGTATGTGGGGTTGTGTGTGGGGTTGTATGTGTGTGGGGTTGTGTGTGTCTGGGGTTGTGTGGGGGGTCTGTGTGGGGGTTGTGTGTGTGGGGTTGCATGTGTGTGTGGGGTTGCACGTGGTTGCATGTGTGTGGTTGTGTTTGGGGGGATTGTGTGTGGGGGATAGTGTGTGGGGTTGTGTTTGTTGGGTTGTGTGTGCGTGTGTGGGGTTGTGTGTTGGGGGTTGTGTGTAATGTTGTGTGTGTGGGGTGGTTGTGTGTGGGGCGGGATTGAGAGTGGGTTGTTTGTGTGTGGGGGTGTGTGTGGGGGGTTGTGTGTGTTTGTGTATGGGGTTTTGTGTGTTTGGGTGTGTAGTGTGGTTGTGCGTGTGCTTGTGGTTGTGTGTGTGTGGTTGTGTGTGTGAGGGGGTTGTGTGGGGTTGTGTGAGGGGTTATGTGTTTGGTGGGTAGTGTGGGGGGTTGTGTGTATAGGGTTGTGTGTGGGGGGGGTTGTGTGTGGGGTTGTGTGTGTGGGGTTGTGTGTGTGAGGGTTGTGTGTGTGGCGGGTCTGGGGGGGTTGTGTGTGTGGGGTTGTGTGTGTAGGGTTGTGTGTGTGGGGTTGTGTGTGTGTGGGATTGTGTGGGTGTGTGTGGTTGTGTGTATATGTGGGGGGTGGGGTTGTGTGTGGGGTTGTGTGAGTGTTGTGGGTTGTGTGTGTGGGGTTGTGTGTGTATGGGGTTCTGTATGTGTGGGATTGTGTTTGGGGGTGGTGCGTGTGGGGGGTTGTGTGTAGGTGTGTGTGGTGAGTTGTTTGTGTGTGAGGGGTTTGTGTGTGGGGTATGTGTGTGGGGGGTTGTGTGTGGGGGGTTGTGTGTGGGGAGTTGTTTGTGGGGAGTATGTGTGGGTGTGTGTGAGGGGTTTGTGTGTGGGGGGTTGTGTGTGGGTAAGGGTGGTTGTATGTGTGTGGGTGTGTGGGGTGTGGGGGTTGTGTGTGGGGTTGTGTGTGGGGTTGTGTGCGGGGGGTGTAGTGTGGTTGTCTTTCGTTGTGTGTGTGGTTGTGTGGGCGTTGTGTGTGGGGGGTTGTATGGGGGGGTTGTGTGTGTGTGGGTGGTGTGTGGGGTTGTGTGTGTGGGGGGTTGCGTGTGTGTCGGGTTGTGTGTGGGAGGGGTTGTGTGTGTATGTGGTTCTGTGTGTGTGGGGATGTGTGTATGGGATTATGTGTGGGGTTGTGTGTGGGGGGTTGTGTGTGGATGTGTGTGGGGAGTTGTTTGTGGGGGGTATGTGTGTGGTTGTGTGTGGGGTGTGTGGTTGTGTGTGGGGGGTTGTGTGTGGGGTGGTTGCGTGTGTGTCTGGGTTGTGTGTGGGGGATGTGTGTGGGGGGTTGTGTGTAGGGTTGTGTGTGGGGGGGTTGTATGTGGCATTGTGGCTGTGTGTGTGGGGGTTGTGTGTGTGGTGTGTGTGGGGGGGTTGTGCTGAGGGTTGTGTGGGGGTGTGTGTGGGGGGGTGTGTAGTGTTGTGTGGGGGGGTCGTGTGTGTGTGGGGTTGTGTGGGGGGGTTGTGTGTGTGGGGTTGCGTGTGGGGGGGACTGTGGGTGTGTGTGGTTGTGTGTGGGGGTTGTGTGTGGGGGGTTGTGTGTGTTGGGTTGTGTGGTGTGTTTGGGGGGGTTGTGTTTGGGAGGGGTTGTGTGTGTATGGGGTTCTGTGTGTGTGGGGGGGTTGTTTGTGTGGGGTGTGTGCGTGGTTTGTGTGTGTGGGGGGTTGTGTGTGGGGGGTTGTGTGGGGGAGGGGTTCTGTGTATGTATGTGGTTGTGTGTGTGTATGGGGGGTTGTGTGTGGGAGGGGTTCTGTGTGTGTATGTGGTTGTGTGTGTGTATGGGGTTGTGTGTGTATGGGGTTATGTGTGGGTTGTGTGTGTGGGTGGTGTGTGTGGGGGGTTGTTTGTGGGGGTTGGGGTGTTTGTGGGGCTGTATATGTGGGGGGTTGTGTGTGTCTGTGGGTGGGTGTGGGGGGTTGTGTGTGTGGGTTGGTATGAGGGGTTGTGTGTGGGGGGTTGTGTGTTTGTCTGGGGTTGTGTGTGGGGGGTTGTGTGTGGGGGCTATGGGTGGGGGTTGTGTGGGGTGTGTTTGTGGGTGTGTGAGGGGGTTGTGTGTGTGTGGAGGGGGGTTGTGTGTGGGGTTGTGTGTGGGATTATGTGTGTGGGGTGGTGTGTGTAGGGGTTGTGTGGGGTTGAATGTGGGGGAGTTGTGTGGGTGTGTATGGGGGTTGGGTGTGGGTTGTGTGTGGGGGTGGGGGTGTGTGTGGGGTTGTGTGTGTGGGGTTGTGGCTGGGTGTGTGTGTGGGGTTGTGTGTGTGGGGGGGTTGTGTGTGTGTGGGTGGGTGTGGATTGTGTGTGTGGGGGGTTGTTTGTGGAGGGTTGTGTGTGGGGGTGGCATGTGTGTGGAGGGTGGCATGTGTGAGTGGGGGGTTGTGTGTGTGGGGGGTGTGTGTGGAGGGTGTAGTGTGGTTGTGTGTCGTGTGAATTGTGTGTGTGTGGTGTAGTGTGGGGGTGGTGTTTGTGGGGTTGTGTGGGGGGGTGGGTGTTGGGTTGTGTGTGTGTGGGGTTGTGTGTGTGGTTGTGTGTGGGGGGGGTGTGGGGTTGTGTGTGTGTGGGATTGTGTGTGAGTGTGTCTGTGTAGGGTTGTGTGTGTGGGGTTGTGGGCAGGTGTGTGTGTGTGTATGTGGGGGTTCTGTGTGTGGGGTTCTGTGTGTGTATGGGGTTCTGTGTGTGTGGGGATGTGTGTGTGAATATGTGTGGGGTTGTGTGTGTGGGGTGGTTGTGTGTGGGGGGTTGTGTGTGTGGGGGGTTGTGTGTAGGGTTGTGTGTGGGGGGTTGTGTGTGTGGGGGCGTTGTGTGTGGGGGGTTGTGTGTGGGGGGTTGTGTGTGGGGGGTTGTGGCTGTGTGTGGGGGTTGTGTATGTGGTGTGTGTGGGGGGTTGTGTGGAGGGTTGTGTGGGGCTGGGTGTGGGGATGGGGATGTGTGTGTAGTGTGTGGGGGGTTGTGTGTGTGTGGGATTGTGTGTGGGGGTTGTGTGTGTGGGGTTGCGCGTGTGTGGGGTTGTGTGTGTGGTTGCGTGTGTGGGGGGACTGTGTGGGGTTGTGTGTGTGGGGGTTGTGTGTGTGTGGGTAGTTGTGTGTGGGAGGGGTTGTGTGTGTGTATGGGGTTCTGTGTGTGGGGGGTTGTGTGTGAGGGTGTGGGTGGTTTGTGGGGGTGGGGGATTGTGCGGGTAGGGTTGTGTGGGGGGGTTGTGTGGGGGTTTGTGTGGGGGTGTGTTTTGGGGGGTGTGGGGTTGTGTGTGTAGGGGGTTGTGTTTGTGGTGTGTGTGTGGTTGTGTGTGTGTGTGGTTGTGTGTGGGAGGTTGTGTGTGGGGGGTTGTGTGTGTGGGAGGGGTTGTGTGTGTGTGTATGTGGTTGTGTGTGTGTTTATAGGGTTGTGTGTATGGGGTTCTGTGTGTGGGATTTGGGTTGGGGTGTGTGTGGGGGGTTGTGTGTGGGGGTTGTTTGTGTGGGGGTATGTGTGGGTGTGTGGGGGGTTTGTGTGTGTGGGGGGTTGGTTGTGTGGGGGGTTGTGTGTGGGGGGTGGTGTGGGTGGGGATGGGTGTGTGTGGGGTTGTGTGTGTGTGTAGTGTGTTGGGGGTTGTGTGTGTGGTTGTGTGTGTGTGGTTGTGTGTGTGGGGGGGTTGTGTGTGGTGTGTGTGTGGGGTGTGTGTGGGGTTGTGTGTGGTTGTGTGTGGGGTTGTGTGTGTGGCGGATTGTGTGTGTGGGATTGTGTGTGTGTGGGTGGGTGTTTGTAGGGTTGTGTGTGTGGGGTTGTGGCCGGGTGTGTGTGTGTATGTGGGGGTTGTGTGTGTCGGGTTGTGTGTGTGGGGTTGTGTGTGTGTATGGGGTTCTGTGTGTGGGGATGTGTGTGTGAATGTGTGTGGGGTGGTGTGTGTAGGGGCAGGGGAGTTGTTTGTGTGGGGTATGTGGGGTTATGTGTGGGGTTGTATGTGTGTGGGGTTGTGTGTGTGTGGGGTTGTGTGTGTCTGGGGTTGTGTGGGGGGTCTGTGTGGGGGTTGTGTGTGTGGGGTTGCACGTGGTTGCATGTGTGTGGTTGTGTTTGGGGGGATTGTGTGTGGGGGATAGTGTGTGGGGTTGTGTTTGTTGGGTTGTGTGTGCGTGTGTGGGGTTGTGTGTTGGGGGTTGTGTGTAATGTTGTGTGTGTGGGGTGGTTGTGTGTGGGGCGGGATTGAGAGTGGGTTGTTTGTGTGTGGGGGTGTGTGTGGGGGGTTGTGTGTGTTTGTGTATGGGGTTTTGTGTGTTTGGGTGTGTAGTGTGGTTGTGCGTGCTTGTGTGTGTGCTTGTGTGTGTGTGGTTGTGTGTGTGAGGGGGTTGTGTGGGGTTGTGTGAGGGGTTGTGTGTTTGGTGGGTAGTGTGGGGGGTTGTGTGTACAGGGTTGTGTGTGGGGGGTTGTGTGTGTGGGGTTGTGTGTGTGGGGGTTGTGTGTGTGGGGGTTGTGTGTGTGGGGGGTCTAGGGGGGTTGTGTGTGTGGGGTTGTGTGTGTAGGGTTGTGTGTGGGGTTGTGTGTGTGTAGGATTGTGCGGGTGTGTATGGTTGTGTGTATATGTGGGGGGGTGGGGTTGTGTGTGTGGGGTTGTGTGAGTGTTGTGGGTTGTGTGTGTGGGGTTGTGTGTGTATGGGGTTCTGTGTGTGTGGGGTTGTATGTGTGGGATTGTGTTTGGGGGTGGTGCGTATGGGGGGTTGTGTGTAGGTGTGTGTGGTGAGTTGTTTGTGTGTGAGGGGTTTGTGTGGGGGGGTTGTGTGTGGGGGGGTTGTGTGTGGGGGGTTGTGTGTGGGGGGGTTGTGTGTGGGGGGTTGTGTGTGGGGGGTTGTGTGTGGGGGGTTGTTTGTGGGGAGTATGTGTGCGTGTGTGTGAGGGGTTTGTGTGTGGGGGGGTTGTGTGTGGGTTTGTGTGTGTAAGGGTGGTTGTATGTGTGTGGGTGTGTGGGGTGTGGGGGGTTGTGTGTGGGGTTGTGTGCGGGGGGTGTAGTGTGGTTGTCTTTCGTTGTGTGTGTGGTTGTGGGGGCGTTGTGTGTGGGGGGTTGTGTGTGGGAGGGGTTGTGTGTGTATGTGGTTCTGTGTGTGTGGGGTTGTGTGTATGGGATTATGTGTGGGGTTGTGTGTGGGGGGGTTGTGTGTGGGGAGTTGTTTGTGGGGGGTATGTGAGGGGTTGTGTGTGTGGTTGTGTGTGGGGTGTGTGGTTGTGTGTGGGGTGGTTGCCTGTGTGTCTGGGGTTGTGTGTGGGGGATGTGTGTGGGGGTGTGGGTGGGGGGGCCTGGGTGTGTGTGTGGGGTTGTGTATAAGGTTGGGTGTGTGGGGTGTGTGTGGGGGGTTGTGTGGGGTGGGGTTGTGTGTGTGGGTGTGTATGGGGTTCTGTGTGTGTGTGGGGGGGATTGTGTGTGGGGTTGTGTGTGGGGTGGTGTGTGGGGAGTTGTGTGTCTGTCTGGGGTTCTGTGGGGGGTTGTGTGTTGGGGGTTGTGTGTGGGGGGGGTTGTGTGTGTGGGGGTTGGATGTGTGTGGGGGTTGGATGTGTGTGGGGTTGGGTGGGGGAGGTTGTGTGGGGGGTTGTGTGTGGGTGGTTGTGTGTAAGGGGGTTGTGTGTGTAAGGGGGGTTGTGTGTGTGGGGTTGTGTGTGGGTGTGTGTGTGGGGTGTGTGTGGGGGGTTGTGATGTGGGGGTGGTGTGTGTGGGGTGGTGTGTGGGGGTGGTGTGTGGGGTTGTGTGTGGAAGGTGTAGTGTGGTTGTGGGTGTGGTTGTGGGGGGTTGTGTGTGTAGGGTTGTGTGTGTGTTGTGTGTGGGGGGGTTGTGTGTGTGTGCGGGGTGTGTGGTTGTGTGTGGGGGTTGTGTGTGGGGGGTTGCGTGTGTGCCTGGGGTTGTGTGTGGGGGATGTGTGTGTGTGGGGGGGTGGGGGGCCTGGGTGTGTGTGTGGGGTTGTGTGTAAGGTTGGGTGTGTGGGGGGTTGTGTGTGTGTGGTTGTGTGTGTATTTGGGGTTCTGTGTGTGTGGTGTGTGTGTGGGGGGATTGTGTGTGGGGCTGTGTGTGGGGGGTTGTATGTGGGGGGTTGTGTGTGGGTGTGTGTGGGGGGTGGGGATGTGTGTGTGGGGTGTTGTGTGTCTGTCTGGGTTTGTGTGTGTGGGGGGGTTGTGTGTGTGGGGGTTGGATGTGTGGGGTTGTGTGGGGGGTTGTGTGTGGGGGGTTTGTGGGGGGTCTGTGTGGGGGGTTGTATGTGTGGGGGGTTGAGTGTGCAGGGGGTTGTGTGTGTGGGGTTGCATGTGTGGGGGTTGGGGGGGTGGGTGTGCGTGGGTGTGTGAGGGGTGTGGGGTGTGTGTGTGGCATTGTGTGTGGGTGGGTGTGTGGGGGGTTGTGTGTGTGGGATTGTGTGTGTGGGGGGTTGTGTGTGGAGTTGTGTGTGGGGGGTTGTGTGTGGAGTTGTGTGTGGGGTGTGGGGTTATGTCTGCGTGTAGCATTGTGTGTGTGTGGCTGTGTGTGTGGGGTTGTGTGTGTAAGGTTGTGTGGGGGGGTTGTATGTAGGGTTGTGGGGGGGTTGTGTGTGTGTATGGGGTTGTGTGTGTGGGGGGTTGTGCGAGGGGTTGTGTGGGGTTGTGTGTGTGGTTGTGTGGGGTTGCGTGGGGTTGTGTGTGTGGTGTGTTTGCTTGTCTGTGTGGTTGTTTGTGGGGTTGTGTGTGTGTGGGGTTGTGTGTGGGTGGGGTTGTGTGTGTGTGGGGTTGTGGGTGTGGTGGGTTGTGTGTGTGTGGGGTTGTGTGTTGTTAGAAAGGCGACCCCGGGGGAGGCAGAAGATGCCTGACTGACCACCCCTAGGTCCACCTCTCCGTCGAGAAGTAGCCGAGCGTTTACTGAGAGGCCTCCTGAATGAGGGTCCTCTCCTAGGATCGTACAGCAGAGTAATCACAACACTACAGATGGACACCACACAAGAGGTCAAGTTCTTAAGCTTTTATAGCTAGTAAAAGGTTGCGGGTTTTTGGTAGTATGTACAAGCAGATCGAGGGATCTGTAAAGTCTCGTAAAGAGGGGTAAGGTAGCGGGACAGTCTTACTCTGGGCGGAGGACGGGATACCCTACGCACAGCTCTCAATCCTCGAGCCGGGGGGTTCCGAGAGGTCGAGCCGCGGCAGCGCCAGCAGGCTAACAGATGGTTCAGCAAGGTAGGCCGCGGCAGCGCCAGCAGGCTCTCGGAAGGTTCAGCAAGGTAGGCCGCGGCAGCGCCAGCAGGCTCTCGGATGTTTCAGCAAGGTAGGCCGCGGCAGCGCCAGCAGGCTCTCAGATGTTTCAGCAAGGTAGGCCGCGGCAGCGCCAGCAGGCTCTCAGATGTTTCAGCAAGGTAGGCCGCGGCAGCGCCAGCAGGCTCTCAGATGTTTCAGCAAGGTAGGCCGCGGCAGCGCCAGCAGGCTCTCAGAAGGTCGTCGGGTTACGGATGAGTTCGTCTGGTGTCGGCCGTGACAGCGTCAGCAGGGCTTCCAGTCCAGGATACAACTGGCGTCCTACTCCGGGGCGGGCCCAGATATAGGATGGAGGTCCTTTGATGTCCGGACCCTCGCGCCTGGGGGCCAGAGGGGCCGAGATGATGGTGTCCAGACACCCAGCAGGGGGGTGGAGCCAGCGCCCAGGGAGGCCGGAGGGCGATCGATACCAGGCGTCCGGGGACGGCTGGAGGGCCATCGAAACTCCTCTCCCTCCGGGATCTGTCGAGTGGCCACTCGACCACCTGGGTGGATCTTGGTGCCTCGATGTCTGGGCTTCGCTGGGGCCGAGGCTGGGGCCGAGGCCACGCGGTCGTGACGTGGTGGGCCCAAGATGGAGTCGGGCCCGGCCTCGTGCTTAGGTCGTGATGGGCCTACGCTGGGGCCAGGCCGATGATGGGGGTCCGGGATGGTAGCCGGATCGGTGGTGTTGGGGCGTGCAGGGTCGGGCAGAATGGGCCGCCCGAGGTCCGGAGGAGGGCTGATGTCGTCCTGGGCCCGCCATGCGGGAAGGGTAGGACCACGCCATGAGGCCGGGTCCAACACGCGTCCCCCCCAGCTGAAGGCAGGGGAGAGTCACCCATTTTCTTGGGGATTCTCCTCGCCGAGGCGGAAGAATCTGGACAGGCCGTCGGCATTGGCGTGGTTGTTGCCGGGGCGATGCTCCACAGTGAAATCCATCCCCTGTAGAGAGATGGACCAGCGCAGCAGTTTCGGGTTTTCTCCCCGCATCTGCATCAACCAACGCAGGGGCTGGTGGTCGGTCTGGACTCGGAAGTGGGTGCCGAAGAGGTAGGGCCGGAGCTTCTTGAGTGCCCACACCACGGCAAAGGCTTCCCTCTCGATGGTGCTCCACCGCTGCTCTCTTGCCAGGAGGCGTCGGCTGATGAAGGCCACAGGCCGGTCGATTCCTTCGGGGTTAACTTGGGACAGGACCGCCCCGATGCCGTGCTCCGAGGCGTCGGTTTGGACTACAAACTCTCTGCTGTAGTCGGGGGCCTGGAGCACAGGGGCGGTGCACATGGCAGTCTTTAAAGTCTCAAAGGCTGTCTGGCACGCGGGGGTCCAGTGCACCTTCTGGGGTAGTTTCTTTGAGGTCAGTTCTGTGAGGGGCCCCACAATGCTCCCGTAGTCTTTTATAAATCGCCGATAGTATCCGGTGAGCCCCAGGAAGGCTCGGACGGCGGTCTGGGTGACCGGGGGCTCCCAGGCCCGGATGGCGTCTACCTTTGGTTGGAGGGGAGCTACTTGACCGCTCCCTACTTGGTGTCCTAGATAGGTCACAGACCCTTGGCCTATCTGGCATTTGCTGGCCTTGATGGTTAGTCCAGCCCGCCGGAGGGCCGTCAGGACTTCCCAGAGGTGGGACAGGTGCTCATCCCAGTGAAGGCTGTACACCGCAATGTCATCGAGATAGGCGGCGCTGTATTCTTCTAGTCCGGCCAGCACCTGATTTACTAGCCTCTGGAAGGTGGCCGGCGCATTTTTCATGCCGAAGGGCATCACTTTGAAGTGATAGTGGCCATCTGGCGTCGAGAAGGCCGATCGTTCTTGTGCACCAGTGGTAAGGCCGATCTGCCAATACCCCGCCGTGAGATCGAAGGTGCTGAGGTATCTGGCGGCCCCGAGGCGATCGATCAGTTCATCCGCCCTGGGGATGGGATGTGCGTCGGTCCTGGTGACGGCATTCAGTCCCCGGTAGTCAACACAGAACCGGAGCTCGGGCGCTGCTCCGGGGGAAGCAGCTTTCGGGACCAGGACAACGGGACTGGCCCAGGGACTGTTGGAGGGTTCGACTACCCCCAGGGCCAACATCTTGGCCACCTCGGATTGGATGCAGGCCCGAACCCGGTCGGGCACTCGAAAAGCTCGTTGTTTCACAGGAGGGCTGTCTCCGGTGTCCACATCGTGGACACACCACCGGGTGACCCCCGGCGTGAGGGAAAACAGATCCGCAAACTGCCCCAGCAGCTTCCGACAGTCTTGTTGCTGCTCTGGGGTCAGGGTAGAGGATAGCCGGACCCCTTCGAAGGAGCCGTCTTTCTCGGTGGTGCTGAGGAGATCTGGTAGTGGCTCGGAGTCGTCTTCCGCTCCGTCATCGGTCGCCAGCAGCAGGCTCAGTTCGGTGCGTGCAAAGTGCGGCTTGAGCCGGTTAGCGTGTAGAACCCGGAGGGGGTTCCTGGGGGACTCCATGTCTACCAGGTAGGTGACGGGGCTCTTGCGCTCCACCACCTTGAAGGGCCCCGTCCATTTGTCCTGGAGGGCACACGGTTCAACCGGGGACATGACCCAGACTTGCTGGCCCGGCTCGAACTCGATGGACGAGGCGTTCTGGTCATACCAGCGTTTCATCTCCTCCTGACTGGCCTCCAGGTTGGCCTCGGCAAGTTCCCTGAACTTCCGAGTCTGATTGCGGAGGGTCAGGAGGTACCGGTAGACATCCGGTGGGGCATCTCGAACTGCTGTCTCCCAGCCTTCCTTGACCAGGCTAAGGGGGCCTCGAACCGGGTGTCCGTACAAAAGTTCGAACGGGCTGAACCCCAGGGATTTCTGGGGTACCTCTCGGTAGGCGAACAGGAGGCAGGGCAGCAGGACATCCCATTTGCGCCGGAGGGGCTCTTCTAGGCCCTTGATCATTCCCTTCAGTGTTCTGTTAAAGCGTTCCACTAGTCCATTTCCCTGGGGATGATACGGGGTGGTGAACTTATATGCGACCCCGCACTGTTGCCATAGGGACTGCATATGCTTCGAGATGAAGTTGGACCCCCGATCACTCATGACTTCTCGGGGGAAGCCGACTCGGGAGAAGATGCTCATGAGGGCTCGGCCCACCACGGGGGCCGTGATTGTTCGGAGAGGGATGGCCTCAGGATAGCGGGTGGCATGGTCCACCAGGACGAGGATGAAACGGTGCCCCTGCGAGGTGCGAGGATCCAGGGGTCCTACGATGTCTATTCCCACTCGCTCGAAGGGGGTGGTTACCACAGGGAACGGCTGGAGCGGGGCTTTGACTTTCCCCCCGCTCTTCCCGCTGGCTTGACAGGTCGGGCAGGTCCTGCAGTGGTTCTGTACATCAGTGCGCATTTTTGGCCAGTAGAAATGGGTCACCAGGCGGCTGTAAGTTTTGTCCTTGCCCAGGTGCCCGGCGAGGGGCACATCATGTGCTAAGTTCAGGAGGAAGTCTCTGAACCGGAGGGGTACAACCAGCACCCGGCCGGCCCCTAGCTCGGCAATCTTCTGCTCACTGTAAAGGAGGTCGTTGTCCCAGTAGACCCAGTGGGACCCCGCGGGGTCTCCAGCGGCTTGCGTAGCGGCTTGCTGTCGCATCCCCTCGAGGGAGGGGCAGGTTTTCTGTTCCTGCCGGAACTGTTCGCGGGTGGGGCCACCTTCTTGGCGCCATTGAGCGAGTTCCGGGAGGCGGTCCATCTCGGTGAGATCTTCTTGGTCGGGCCCTTGGGGGCCGGGCCTGGTGTCGGCGTCCTCGGGGACGACGGGCGGCGGAGGTGTGGGCCATTCTGGCTCCTCTGTTGGAGCTTCCCCCGCTGGGGCGGAGGCTCGGGCGGACATGGAGCGGGTGGTCGCACAGACCCACTCGGGAAGGCCTAGCATCCCCAGGTGCTCTCTTCGTTCGACGCCAGCCCATGGGGAACTTTCCAGGTCGTTCTCAAGGAGGCAGTCCACGGGGGCATCGTCGCGGACAGTCACTTTCAGCACGCCCGACACTCCCCCCACTCGAAGGGGATGCGGGCCATCTGACACATAGTTTCGGAGTTATCTGCGGATCGGACTGGGCACAGGACGTTAGGAAGGATCTGTTCCGGGGTCACCAGATGGCAGCGGACCGCTGTCACGCTGGCCCCAGTGTCACGGAGGGCTTCGGTCCGGCGACCGTTGATGGTGACCCACTGGCGGTACTTCTGGGTGTTGCCGGGGATCGGCCCTCGGGGGATCATGTCGTGAGTACCCAGGCAGGCTAAGGTCATGGCGGCGGGCTCCCACTCGGCCTGCTCGGGGTCGTCGTCCTCTTCCTCCCTTCTTTCTTCACCTAGGGCAGCTGCCGTGATCTGGCGGGCTGGGGGCCCGGTGGTGCCGGGTCGCTGGTTCATCGGGCAGAGGGGGTCATTCGCATAATGCCCCTGTCGCTGGCATCTGTGGCACGTAACGTTCGGGCGGGGCCCCGGCCTGGCTGGGGGGCCCCCTCTCCGGGCCAGGGATGGCGACGTGGAGGTAGGGGATGACCCCTGGGGGGTGTCTCGACCCCGGCTCTGGCCTACTCCGCCACCTCGTGGTCTGTGGTTCCCCGGGGACCCCCGGCCGTAATCTCCCATCATGTTCCGGGGAACTCGGGTGCTGGCCCATCGGTCTGCCTCGACAGCGAGTTTTCGTGGCTCAGTCAATTTGCTGTTGAGGAGGTGCTGCCGGAGTTCGACGAAACAGTTATTGGACAGGTGTTCCCATAGAATGAGGTCGACCAACTGCTGGTAGGTGGTGACCTGGCAGCCCCGAGTCCACCCCTCGAAGGCTCTACTGTAATAGTTCACGTATTCTACCCACGTGGTACCGGGGATTTTTTTGCAGTCTCGGAATCGCTGCCGGTACATCTCGGGGGTGAGTCCGTAGCGAGTGAGGAGGACGGTCTTCATGTGCTCGTACGAGGTCCTCTCGGCATCAGGGAGCTCCAGCAGGGCGTCTCTCCCTTCGTTGATAAACTTCCCCCACAGGCCGGCACCCCAGTCCCTGAGGGGTACTCGATGGGCGGCCATGGCGACCTCGTAAGCTTTGAACCACTGCTGGATGTCGTCGTTCTTATAGTACTCTTTGACGACATCCTTGGGTATGTGCACCTTCGTGTCCACCGGGGGAGGTGAGGTCTTACTCCCGGAGGTGGTAGTCTCGCCTGCCTTGGCTTTAAATTCTAGTTCTTTGAGGACGCGCTCGTGCTCGAGCATGAGTTTCTTCTCCTCGAGGTCTCCTTGTCTTCGCTTTTCTTCCAGGTCTCCTTCTAGCCGTAGCTGCTCGAGGGCTAGCTTCCTTTCTGCCAGTTGGATCTCTCCTTCTTGTTTGAGTCGAGCAAGCTCCAACTCGTGGAGCCGGTTCCTCTCTCGTTCTCGGGCGTCTTCGTGGGAGAGGCCCGGGTTTGGGTTTGCGGGTCTCTCTCCCGCTGGGTTCAGCTGAGCCTCCGGGCCTCCGTTCGGGCCCGGGTCATCTTCACTCGGGGGTGGCGCCTCCCCAGCGTCCACCCAGGCCTGCAGGGCCGATTTGAGATCTTCTTTGGTGCTTAAGCCAGTGGTAGCGATGCCTAGATCTTTGCAGAATTGCTTCAGCTCCTTGTGACTGTAGTCTTCCATTTTCTCCTTCTGGAATTCTGTGCTCATGGTCGCAGTGGGTTTTTCTGGGTAGCGAGTGAATCACTCTCTGTACGATCTGCGTGGGCTCGGATCCCACCGCTGCCACCAATGTTAGAAAGGCGACCCCGGGGGAGGCAGAAGATGCCTGACTGACCACCCCTAGGTCCACCTCTCCGTCGAGAAGTAGCCGAGCGTTTACTGAGAGGCCTCCTGAATGAGGGTCCTCTCCTAGGATCGTACAGCAGAGTAATCACAACACTACAGATGGACACCACACAAGAGGTCAAGTTCTTAAGCTTTTATAGCTAGTAAAAGGTTGCGGGTTTTTGGTAGTATGTACAAGCAGATTGAGGGATCTGTAAAGTCTCGTAAAGAGGGGTAAGGTAGCGGGACAGTCTTACTCTGGGTGGAGGACGGGATACCCTACGCACAGCTCTCAATCCTCGAGCCGGGGGGTTCCGAGAGGTCGAGCCGCGGCAGCGCCAGCAGGCTAACAGATGGTTCAGCAAGGTAGGCCGTGGCAGCGCCAGCAGGCTCTCGGATGTTTCAGCAAGGTAGGCCGCGGCAGCGCCAGCAGGCTCTCAGATGTTTCAGCAAGGTAGGCCGCGGCAGCGCCAGCAGGCTCTCAGATGTTTCAGCAAGGTAGGCCGCGGCAGCGCCAGCAGGCTCTCAGATGTTTCAGCAAGGTAGGCCGCGGCAGCGCCAGCAGGCTCTCAGAAGGTCGTCGGGTTACGGATGAGTTCGTCTGGTGTCGGCCGTGACAGCGTCAGCAGGGCTTCCAGTCCAGGATACAACTGGCGTCCTACTCCGGGGCGGGCCCAGATATAGGACGGAGGTCCTTTGATGTCCGGACCCTCGCGCCTGGGGGCCAGAGGGGCCGAGATGATGGTGTCCAGACACCCAGCAGGGGGGTGGAGCCAGCGCCCAGGGAGGCCGGAGGGCGATCGATACCAGGCGTCCGGGGACGGCTGGAGGGCCATCGAAACTCCTCTCCCTCCGGGATCTGTCGAGTGGCCACTCGACCACCTGGGTGGATCTTGGTGCCTCGATGTCTGGGCTTCGCTGGGGCCGAGGCCACGCGTTCGTGACGTGGTGGGCCCAAGATGGAGTCGGGCCCGGCCTCGTGCTTAGGTCGTGAGGGGCCTACGCTGGGGCCAGGCCGATGATGGGGGTCCGGGATGGTAGCCGGATCGGTGGTGTTGGGGCGTGCAGGGTCGGGCAGAATGGGCCACCCGAGGTCCGGAGGAGGGCTGATGTCGTCCTGGGCCCGCCATGCGGGAGGGGTAGGACCACGCCATGAGGCCGGGTCCAACATGTGTGTGGTGTGTGTGTGTGGGGTTGTGTGTCTGTGTGTGGGGTTTTGTGTGTGTGGGGGGTTGTGTGTGTGTACGGGGTTCTGTGTGTGTGGGGTTGTGTGTATGGGATTATGTGTGGGGTTGTGTGTGGGAGGGGTTGTGTGTGTGTACGGGGTTCTGTGTGTGTGGGGTTGTATGTATGGGATTATGTGTGGGGTTGTGTGTGGGGGGTTGTGTGTGGGGAGTTGTTTGTGGGGGGTATGTGTGGGTGTGTGTGAGGGGTTTGTAGGTGGGGGTTGTGTGCGTGGGGGGTTGTGTGTGTGGGGGGGTTGTGTGTGGGTTTGTGTGTGTAAGGGTGGTTGTATGTGTGTGGGGTTCTGTGTGTGTGGGGATGTGTGTGTGAATATGTGTGGGGTTGTGTATGTGGCGGGTTGTGTGTGGGGGGTTGTGTGTGGTGGGTTGTGTGTGGTGGGTTGTGTGTGGTGTTGTGGCTGTGTGTGGGGGTTGTGTATGTGGTGTGTGGGGGGGTTGTGTGGAGGGTTGTGTGGGGCTGTGTGTGTGGGGTTGTGTGTGTAGTGTGTTGGGGGGGTTGTGTGTGTGGGGTTGTGTGTGGAGGGTTGTGTGTGTGGGGTTGCGTGTGTGGTTGCGTGTGTGGGGGGCTGTGTGTGTGGTATGTGGGGGGTTGTGTGTGGGGGTGTGAGTGGTTTGTGTGTGGGGGGTTGTGTGTGTGGGGGTTGTGTGTGTGGGGGGTTGTGTATGTGGTTGTGTATGGGGTTGTGTGTATGGGGTTCTGTGTGTGGGATTATGTGTGGGGTGGGGTGTGTGTGTGTGGGGTTGTTTGCGTGGGGGGTATGTGTGTGGGGTTGTTTGCGTGGGGGGTATGTGTGAGTGTGTGTGGGGGGTTGTGTCTGTGTGGGGTTGGTTGTGTTGGGAGTTGTGTGTGGGGGGTGTGTGAGGGGGGTTGTGTGGGTAGGGATGGGTGTGTGTCGGGTTGTGTGTGTGTAGTGTGTTGGGGGTTGTGTGTGGGGTTGTGTGTGTGTATGGTTGTGTGTGTAGGGGTTGTGTGTGGTGTGTGGGGGGTTGTGTGTGTGCGGGGTTGTGTGTGTGTGGGGTTGTGTGTGTGGCGGATTGTGTGTTTGGGAGGGTGTGTGTAGGGTTGTGTGTGTGGGGTTGTGACCGGGGGTTGTGTGTGTTGGGTTGTGTGTGTGTATGGGGTTCTGTGTGTGTGGGGATGTGTGTGTGAATATGTGTGGGGTTGTGTGTGTGGGGTGGTTGCGTGTGGGGGGTTGTGTGTGTGGGGGTGAGGGGGTTGTTTGTGTGGGGTATGTGGGGTTGTGTGTGGTTGTGTGTGTGGGGGGGATTGTGTGTGGGGTTGTGTTTGTGGGGTTGTGTGTGCGTGTGTGGGGTTGTGTATTGGGGTTGTGTGTAATGTGTGTGTGGGGTGGGATTGAGAGTGGGGTGTTTGTGTGCGGGGGGGTTGTGTGTGTTTGTGTGTGGGGGGTTTGTGTGTTTGGGTGTGTAGTCTGGTTGTGTGTGCTTGTGTGTGTGCTTTTGTGTGTGTGGTTGTGTGTGTGAGGGGGTTGTGTGGGGGGTTGTGTGTTTGGTGGGTAGTGTGAGGGGTTGTGTGTATAGGGTTGTGTTTGTGGGAGGTTGTGTGTGGGGTTGTGTGTGTGGGGGGTTGTGTGTGTGGGGGGTTGTGTGTGTGGGGTGGGATTGTGTGTGGGGGTTGTGTGTGGGGGGGTCTGGGGGGTTGTGTGTGTGGGGTTGTGTGTGTGGGGTTGTGTGAGTGTGGTGGGTTGTGTGTGGGAGGTTGTGTGTGGGAGGTTGTGTGTGTGTGGGGTTGTATGTGTGGGATTGTGTGTAGGGGGTGGTGCATGTGGGGGGTTGTGTGTGGGGAGTTTGTGTGTATGGGGGGGGCTTTGTGTGTGGGGGGGTTGTGTGTGTGGGGGGGTTGTGTGTGGGTTTGTGTGTGTAAGGGGGGTTGTGTGTGTGGGGTTTGTGTGTGGGGTTGTGTGTGGGGGGTGTAGTGTGGTTGTGTGTGGTTGTGTTTGGTTGTGTGTGGGGTTGTGTGTGGGGAGTTGTTTGTGGGGGTATGTGTGGGTGTGTGTGAGGGGTTTGTGTGTGTGGGGGTTGTGTGTGTGGTATGTAAGAGGGTTGTGTGTGTAAGGGGGTTGTGTGTGTGGGGTTGTATGTGGGTATGTTATGTGTGTGGGTGTGGGTGGGGTGTGTGTGGGGGTTGTGTATGTGGGGTTGGTGTGTGTGGGGTGGTGTGTGGGGGTTGTGTGTGGGGTTGTGTGTGGGAGGTGTAGTGTGGTTGTGGGGGGGTTGTGTGTGTGGGGTTGTGTGTGTGTTGTGTGTGTGTTGTGTGTGTGTGCGGTTGTGTGTGGGGTGTGTGGTTGTGTGTGGGGGGCTGCATGTGTGTCTAGGGTTGTGTGTGGGGGGATGTGTGTGTGGGGGGGGGCCTAGGTGTGTGTGTGGGGTTGTGTAAGGTTGGTTGTGTGGGGTGTGTGTGGGGGGGGTTGTGTGTGTGTGGGGTTGGTGTGTGTGGTTGTGTGTGTGTATGGGGTTCTGTGTGGGTGGTGTGTGTGTGGGGGGGGATTGTGTGTGGGGTTGTGTGTGGGGTGGTGTGTGTGGGGGGTTGTATGTGGGGGTTGTGTGTGGGTGTGTGTGGGGGGGTGGGGATGTGTGTGTGGGGTGTTGTGTGTCTGTCTGGGGTTCTGTGGGGGTTGTGTGTGTGGGGGGTTGTGTGTGTGGGGTGTTGTGTGTGTGTGGGGGAGGTTGTGTGTGGGGTTGTGTGTGGGGGGTTGTGTGTGTGTGGGGGAGGTTGTGTGTGGGGTTGTGTGTGGGGGGGTTGTGGGGGTCTGTGTGGGGGGTTGTGTGTGTGGGGGGTTGAGTGTGTGGGGGGTTGTGTGTGTGGGGTTGCATGTGTGGGGGGTTGTGTGGGGGGTTGGGGGGGGTGGGTGTGCGTGGGTGGGTGTGGGGTGTGTGTGTGGCAGTGTGTGTGGGTGGGTCTGTGGGGGGTTGTGTGTGGGGGGTTGTGTGTGGGGTTGTGTGTGGGGGGTGTAGTGTGGTTGTGTTTGGTTGTGTGTGGTTGTGTTTGGTTGTGTGTGGGGGGTTGTGTGTGGGGTTGTGTGTGGGGAGTTGTTTGTGGGGGGTATGTGTGGGTGTGTGTGAGGGGTTTGTGTGTGGGGGGGTTGTGTGTGTGGTATGTAAGAGGGTTGTGTGTGTAAGGGGGGGTGTGTGTGTGGGGTTGTATGTGGGTGTGTGGGTGGGTTATGTGTGTGGGTGTGTGGGTGGGGTGTGTGTGGGGGTTGTGTATGTGGGGTTGGTGTGTGTGGGGGGTTGTGTGTGGGGTTGTGTGCGGGAGGTGTAGTGTGGTTGTGGGTGTGGTTGTGGGGGGGTTGTGTGTGGGGGGTTGTGTGTGTGGGGTTGTGTGTGTGTTGTGTGTGTGTTGTGTGTGCGGTTGTGTGTGGGGTGTGTGGGGGGCTGCATGTGTGTCTAGGGTTGTGTGTGGGGGGATGTGTGTGTGTGGGGGGCCTAGGTGTGTGTGTGGGGTTGTGTAAGGTTGGGTGTGTGGGGTGTGTGTGTGGGGGGTTGTGTGTGGGGGGTTGTTTGTGTGGTGTGTGGGGTTGTGTGTGTGTGGGGTTGTGTGTCTGTGTGTGGTGTTGTGTGTGGGGAGGTTGTGTGTGTGGGGGGTTGCGTGTGTGTCTGGGGTTGTGTGTGGGAGGGGTTGTGTGTGTATGGGGTTCTGTGTGTGTGGGGTTGTGTGTGTGTGGGGTTGTGTGTATGGGATTATGTGTGGGGTTGTGTGTGGGGGGTTGTGTGTGTGTGGGGAGTTGTTTGTGGGGGGTATGTGTGGGAGTGTGTGAGGGGTTGTCTGTGTGGGGGGTTGTGTGTGTAAGGGGGCTTGTGTGTGGGGTTGTGTGTGGGGTTGTGTGTGGGTGTGTTGTGTGTGTGTGGGGTGTTGTGTATGTGGGGTTGATGTGTGTGGGGTGGTGTGTGGGGAGTTGTGTGTGGGGGTGTAGTGTGGTTGTGTGTGTGTTTGTGTGTGTGGTTGTGGGGGGTTGTGTGTGGGGGATTGTGTGTGTGGGGTTGTGTGTGTGGGGGGAGTTGTGTGTGTTTGGGGGGTTGTGTGTGTGTGCGGTTGTGTGTGGGGTGTGTGTGTAGGGTTGTGGGGGGTTGTGTTTGTGCGGTTGTGTTGGGTGTGTGTGGGGGGATTTGTGTGGGGGTGGGGGGCCTGGGTGTGTGTGTGGGGTTGTGTGTAAGGTTGGGTGTGTGTGGGGTTGTGTGTGGGAGGGGTTGTGTGTGTGTATGGGGTTCTGTGTGTGTGGGGGGGATTGGATTGTGTGTGGGGTTGTGTGTGGGGTGGTGTGTGTGGGGGGGTGTATGTGGGGGGTTGTGTGTGGGGGGGTGTGTGGGGATGTGTGTGGGGGTTGTGTGGGGGGTTGTGTGTGTGGGGGGTTGTGTGTGGGGGGTGGTGTATGTGGGGGGTTGTGTGTGTGGGGGTTGGATGTGTGTGGGGTTGTGTGTGGGGGGTTTGTGTGTGGGGGGTTGTGTGTGTGGGTTTGTCTGTGAGGGGTTTGTGTGGGTGTGTGTGGGGCAGGGTTGTGTGTGTGGGGTGTGTGTGGTTGTGTGTGTGGGGTTGTGTGTGGTGGGTAGTGTGTGTATGGGGTTGAGTGTGTGGGGTTGTATGTGTGGGGCAGGGTTGTGTGTGGGGTTGTGTGTGAGGGGGGTTGTGTGTGTGAGGGGGGTTGTGTGTGTGGGGGGGTGGATGTGTGTGGGGTTGTGTGTGTGGGGGGTTGTTGTGTGGGGGGGTTGTAAGTGTGGGGTTGTAAGTGGGGTTGTGTGTGGGTGGTTGTGTGTGTGGGATTGCATGTGTGGGGGGTTGTGTGTGTGGAGTTGTGTGTGGGGGTGTGGGGTTATGTATGTGTGTAGCGTTGTGTGTGGGGGGTTGTGTGTGTGGCTGTGTGTTTTATGGGAGGTTGTGTGTGGGGGTCTGTGTGTGGGGGGTTCTGTGTGTGGGGGGTTGAGTGTGTGGGGGGTTGAGTGTGTGGGGTTGCATGTGGGGGGGGGGTTGGGGGGTGGTTGTGCGTGTGTGTGTGGGGGGGTGGGGGGTGGGGGGCAGTGTGTGTGGGTGGGTGTGTGGGGGGTTGTTTGTGTGGGATTGTGTGTAGGGGGTGGTGCATGTGGGGGGTTGTGTGGGGGGTTGTGTGTGGGGAGTTTGTGTGTATGGGGGGGGTTTGTGTGTGGGGGAGTTGTGTGTGTGGGGGGGTTGTGTGTGGGTTTGTGTGTGTAAGGGGGGTTGTGTGTGTGGGGTGTGTGGGGGTTGTGTGTGGGGTTGTGTGTGGGGGGTGTAGTGTGGTTGTGTTTGGTTGTGTGTGGTTGTGTTTGGTTGTGTGTGGGGTTGTGTGTGGGGGGTTGTGTGTGGGGTTGTGTGTGGGGAGTTGTTTGTGGGGGGTATGTGTGGGTGTGTGTGAGGGGTTTGTGTGTGGGGGGGTTGTGTGTGTGGTATGTAAGAGGGTTGTGTGTGTAAGGGGGGTTGTGTGTGTGGGGTTGTATGTGGGTATGTGGGTGGGTTATGTGTGTGGGTGTGTGGGTGGGGTGTGTGTGGGGGTTGTGTATGTGGGGTTGGTGTGTGTGGGGTGGTGTGTGGGGGGTTGTGTGTGGGGTTGTGTGCGGGAGGTGTAGTGTGGTTGTGGGTGTGGTTGTGGGGGGGTTGTGTGTGGGGGGTTGTGTGTGTGGGGTTGTGTGTGTGTTTTGTGTGTGTTGTGTGTGTGTGTGGTTGTGTGTGGGGGGCTGCATGTGTGTCTAGGGTTGTGTGTGGGGGGATGTGTGTGTGTGGGGGGGGCCTAGGTGTGTGTGTGGGGTTGTGTAAGGTTGGTTGTGTGGGGTGTGTGTGGGGGGGGTTGTGTGTGTGTGGGGTTGGTGTGTGTGGTTGTGTGTGTGTATGGGGTTCTGTGTGTGTGGTGTGTGTGGGGGGGGGATTGTGTGTGGGGTTGTGTGTGGGGTGGTGTGTGTGGGGGGTTGTATGTGGGTGTTGTGTGTGGGTGTGTGTGGGGGGGTGGGGATGTGTGTGTGGGGTGTTGTGTGTCTGTCTGGGGTTCTGTGGGGGTTGTGTGTGTGGGGGGTTGTGTGTGTGGGGTGTTGTGTGTGTGTGGGGGAGGTTGTGTGTGGGGTTGTGTGTGGGGGGGTTGTGGGGGGTCTGTGTGGGGGGTTGTGTGTGTGGGGGGGTTGAGTGTGTGGGGGGTTGTGTGTGTGGGGTTGCATGTGTGGGGGGTTGTGTGGGGGGTTGGGGGGGTGGGTGTGCGTGGGTGGGTATGGGGTGTGTGTGTGGCAGTGTGTGTGGGTGGGTCTGTGGGGGGTTGTGTGTGGGGGGTGTAGTGTGGTTGTGTGTGGTTGTGTGTGGGGGGTTGTGTGTGGGGAGTTGTTTGTGGGGGGTATGTGCGGGTGTGTGTGAGGGGTTTGTGTGTGGGGGGGTTGTGTGTGTGGTATATAAGAGGGTTGTGTGTGTAAGGGGGGGTGTGTGTGTGGGGTTGTATGTGGGTGTGTGGGTGGGTTATGTGTGTGGGTGTGTGTGTGGGGTGTGTGTGGGGGTTGTGTATGTGGGGTTGGTGTGTGTGGGGTGGTGTGTGGGGGGTTGTGTGTGGGGTTGTGTGCGGGAGGTGTAGTGTGGTTGTGGGTGTGGTTGTGGGGGGGTTGTGTGTGGGGGGTTGTGTGTGTGGGGTTGTGTGTGTGTTGTGTGTGTGTTGTGTGTGCGGTTGTGTGTGGGGTGTGTGGTTGTGTGTGGGGGGCTGCATGTGTGTCTAGGGTTGTGTGTGGGGGATGTGTGTGTGTGTGGGGGGGCTAGGTGTGTGTGTGGGGTTGTGTAAGGTTGGGTGTGTGGGGTGTGTGTGTGGGGGGTTGTGTGGGTGTGGGGTTGGTGTGTGTGGTTGTGTGTGTGTATGGGGTTCTGTGTGTGTGGTGTGTGTGTGGGGGGGGGATTGTGTGGGGGGTTGTGTGTGGGGTGGTGTGTGTGTGGGGGGTTGTATGTGGGGGTTGTGTGTGGGGGGGTGTGGGGGGGTGGGGATGTGTGTGGGGTGTTGTGTGTCTGTCTGGGGTTCTGTGGGGGTTGTGTGTGTGGGGGGTTGTGTGTGTGGGGTGTTGTGTGTGTGTGGGGGAGGTTGTGTGTGGGGTTGTGTGTGGGGGGGTTGTGGGGGTCTGTGTGGGGGGTTGTGTGTGTGGGGGGTTGAGTGTGTGGGGGGTTGTGTGTGTGGGGTTGCATGTGTGGGGGGTTGTGTGGGGGTGGGTGTGCGTGGGTGTGTGTGGGGTGTGTGTGGCAGTGTGTGTGGGTGGGTCTGTGGGGGGTTGTGTGTGGGGGGTTGTGTGTGGGGTTGTGTGTGGGGGGTGTAGTGTGGTTGTGTTTGGTTGTGTGTGGTTGTGTTTGGTTGTGTGTGGGGTTGTGTGTGGGGGTTGTGTGTGGGGTTGTGTGTGGGGGTTGTGTATGTGGGGTTGGTGTGTGTGGGGTGGTGTGTGGGGGGTTGTGTGTGGGGTTGTGTGCGGGAGGTGTAGTGTGGTTGTGGGTGTGGTTGTGGGGGGGTTGTGTGTGTGGGGTTGTGTGTGTGTTGTGTGTGTGGTTGTGTGTGTGGTTGTGTGTGGGGGGCTGCATGTGTGTCTAGGGTTGTGTGTGGGGGGATGTGTGTGTGTGGGGGAGGCCTAGGTGTGTGTGTGGGGTTGTGTAAGGTTGGGTGTGTGGGGTGTGTGTGTGGGGGGTTGTGTGTGTGTGGGGTTGGTGTGTGTGGTTGTGTGTGTATGGGGTTCTGTGTGTGTGGTGTGTGTGTGGGGGGGATTGTGTGTGGGGTTGTGTGTGGGGTGGTGTGTGTGGGGGGTTGTATGTGGGGGTTGTGTGTGGGTGTGTGTGGGGGGGTGGGGATGTGTGTGTGGGGTGTTGTGTGTCTGTCTGGGGTTCTGTGGGGGTTGTGTGTGTGGGGGGTTGTGTGTGTGGGGTGTTGTGTGTGTGTGGGGGAGGTTGTGTGTGGGGTTGTGTGTGGGGGGGTTGTGGGGGGTCTGTGTGTGTGGGGGGTTGAGTGTGTGGGGGGTTGTGTGGGGGGTTGGGGGGGTGGATGTGCGTGGGTGGGTGTGGGGTGTGTGTGTGGCAGTGTGTGTGGGTGGGTGTGTGGGGGGTTGTTTGTGAGGGGTTGTGTGTGTGGGGGTTTTGTGTGTATGGGGTTGTGTGTGGGGGGGTTGTGCGAGGGGTTGTGTGGGGTTGTGTGTGTGGTTGTGTGTGGTTGTGGGGTTGCGTGGGGTTGTGTGTGTGGTTGTGTGTGTGCTTGTCTGTGTGGTTATGTGTGGGGTTGTGTGTGGGGTTGTGTGTGTGGGGGGGTTGTGTGCATGTGGGGTTGTGTGTGGGGGGTTGTTTGTGTGGTGTGTGTGTGGGGTTGTGTGTGTGTGGGGTTGTGTGTCTGTGTGTGGTGTTGTGTGTGGGGAGGTTGTGTGTGTGGGGGGTTGCATGTGTGGAGTTGTGTGTGGGGGTGTGGGGTTATGTCTGCGTGTAGCGTTGTGTGTGGGGGTTTTGTGTGTATGGGGTTGTGTGTGGGGGGGTTGTGCGAGGGGTTGTGTGTGTGGTTGTGTGTGGTTGTGGGGTTGCGTGGGGTTGTGTGTGTGGTTGTGTGTGTGCTTGTGTGTGGGGTTGTGTGTGGGGTTGTGTGTGTGGGGGGGTTGTGTGCATGTGGGTTTGTGTGTGGGGGGTTGTTTGTGTGGTGTGTGTGTGGGGTTGTGTGTGTGTGGGGTTGTGTGTCTGTGTGTGGTGTTGTGTGTGGGGAGGTTGTGTGTGTGGGGGGTTGCGTGTGTGTCTGGGGTTTTGTGTGGGAGGGGTTGTGTGTGTATGGGGTTCTGTGTGTGTGGGGTTGTGTGTGTGTGGGGTTGTGTGTATGGGATTATGTGTGGGGTTGTGTGTGGGGGGTTGTGTGTGGGTGTGTGTGGGGAGTTGTTTGTGGGGGGTATGTGTGGGAGTGTGTGAGGGGTTGTCTGTGTGGGGGGTTGTGTGTGTAAGGGGGCTTGTGTGTGGGGTTGTGTGTGTGGGGTTGTGTGTGGGTGTGTTGTGTGTGTGTGGGGTGTGTGTGGGGGGTTGTGTATGTGGGGTTGATGTGTGTGGGGTGGTGTGTGGGGGGTTGTGTGTGGGGAGTTGTGTGTGGGGGTGTAGTGTGGTTGTGTGTGTGTTTGTGTGTGGTTGTGGGGGGTTGTGTGTGGGGGATTGTGTGTGTGGGGTTGTGTGTGTGGGGGGAGTTGTGTGTGTTTGGGGGGTTGTGTGTGTGTGCGGTTGTGTGTGGGGTGTGTGTGTAGGGTTGTGGGGGGTTGTGTTTGTGCGGTTGTGTTGGGTGTGTGTGGGGGGATTTGTGTGGGGGTGGGGGTGGGGGCCTGGGTGTGTGTGTGGGGTTGTGTGTAAGGTTGGGTGTGTGTGGGGTTGTGTGTGGGAGGGGTTGTGTGTGTGTATGGGGTTCTGTGTGTGTGGGGGGGATTGTGTGTGGGATTGTGTGTGGGGTTGTGTGTGGGGTGGTGTGTGTGGGGGGGTTGTATGTGGGGGGTTGTGTGTGGGTGTGTGTGTGGGGGTGTGTGGGGATGTGTGTGGGGGTTGTGTGTCTGTCTGGGGTTGTGTGGGGGGTTGTGTGTGTGGGGGGTTGTGTGTGTGGGGTGGTGTATGTGGGGGGTTGTGTGTGTGGGGGTTGGATGTGTGTGGGGTTGTGGGGGGTTTGTGTGTGTGTGTGTGGGTTTGTCTGTGAGGGGTTTGTGTGGGTGTGTGTGGGGTGTGTGTGGTTGTGTGTGTGGGGTTGTGTGTGGTGGGTAGTGTGTGTATGGGGTTGAGTGTGTGGGGTTGTATGTGTGGGGCAGGGTTGTGTGTGGGGTTGTAAGTGGGGTTGTGTGTGAGGGGGGTTGTGTGTGTGTGGGGTTGTGTGTGTGGGGGGGTGGATGTGTGTGGGGTTGTGTGTGTGGGGGTTGTTGTGTGGGGGGGTTGTAAGTGTGGGGTTGTAAGTGGGGTTGTGTGTGTGGGTGGTTGTGTGTGTGGGATTGCATGTGTGGGGGGTTGTGTGTGGGGGGTTGTGTGTGTGGGTGGTTGTGTGTGTGGGATTGCATGTGTGGGGGGTTGTGTGTGTGGAGTTGTGTGTGGGGGTGTGGGGTTATGTATGTGTGTAGCGTTGTGTGTGGGGGGTTGTGTGTGTGGCTGTGTGTGTTTTATGGGAGGTTGTGTGTGGGGGGTCTGTGTGTGGGGGGTTCTGTGTGTGGGGGGTTGAGTGTGTGGGGGGTTGAGTGTGTGGGGTTGCATGTGGGGGGGTTGGGGGGGTGGTTGTGCGTGTGTGTGTGTGTGGGGGGGGTGGGGTGTGGGGGGCAGTGTGTGTGGGTGGGTGTGTGGGGGGTTGTGTGTGTGGGATTGTGTGTGTGGGGGGTTGTGTGTGTGGAGTTGTGTGTGGGGGTGTGGGGTTATGTCTGTGTGTAGCGTTGTGTGTGGGGGGTTGTGTGTGTGGGTGTGTGTGTGGGGGGTCTGGGTGTGTGTGGCTGTGTGTGTGGGGTTGTGTGTGTAAGGTTGTGTGGGGGGGTTGTGTGTGTATGGGGTTGTGTGTGTGTGGGGTTGTGCGAGGGGTTGTGTGTGTGGTTGTGTGGGGTTGTGGGGTTGCGTGGGGTTGTGTGTGTGCTTGTGTGTGTGCTTGTCTGTGTGGTTGTGTGTGCGGTTGTGTGTGTGTGGTTGTGTGTGTGGGGGGTTGTGTGTGTGGGGGGTTGTGTGGGGTTGTGTGTGTGGGGGGTTGTGTGTGTGGGGGGAGAGGGAAAAGGAGAGATAAGAGTCCTGGATGGGACAGAAATGGATGGAATTAGAAGGGAAGGGGGAGTGACAGAAGTGAAGAGGATTGAAGAGGTAAAGAAGAAAGTAAGAGAAATAGAAATGGAAAGAATGAATAAGGGTATAGGAATGTAAGGCTGAGAAGGGGAAAGGGTAGAGGGAAGGAAATAGAAAGGAAGAGGGGAGGGGAGGTGTAGTGGGAGGGTTGTGTGTGGGGGGTTGTTTGTGTGGTGTGTGTGTGGGGTTGTGTGTGTGGGGGGTTGTGTGTCTGTGTGTGGGGTTGTGTGTGGGGGGGTTGTGTGTGTGGGGGGTTGCGTGTGTGTCTGGGGTTGTGTGTGGGAGGGGTTGTGTGTGTATGGGGTTCTGTGTGTGTGGGGTTGTGTGTATGGGATTATGTGTGGGGTTGTGTGTGGGGGGTTGTGTGTGGGTGTGTGTGTGGAGTTGTCTGTGGGGGGTATGTGTGGGAGTGTGTGAGGGGTTGTCTGTGTGGGGGGTTGTGTGTGTAAGGGGGCTTGTGTGTGGGGTTGTGTGTGTGGGGTTGTGTGTGGGTGTGTGGGGGGGTTGTGTGTGTGGGGTGTGTTTGGGGGGTTGTGTATGTGGGGTTGATGTGTGTGTGTGTGGGGGGTTGTGTGTGGGGAGTTGTGTGTGGGGGTGTAGTGTGGTTGTGTGTGTGTTTGTGTGTGTGGTTGTGGGAGGTTGTGTGTGGGGGATTGTGTGTGTGGGGTTGTGTGTGTGTTGTGTGTGTGGGGGGAGTTGTGTGTGTTTGGGGGGTTGTGTGTGTGTGCGGTTGTGTGTGAGGTGTGTGTGTATGGTTGTGGGGGGTTGTGTTTGTGCGGTTGTGTCGGGTGTGTGTGGGGGGATTTGTGTGGGGGTGGGGGGCCTGGGTGTGTGTGTGGGGTTGTGTGTAAGGTTGGGTGTGTGTGGGGTTGTGTGTGGGAGGGGTTTGTGTGTGTATGGGGTTCTGTGTGTGTGGTGTGTGTGGGGGGGATTGTGTGTGGGGTTGTGTGTGGGGTGGTATGTGTGGGGGGGTTGTATGTGGGGGGTTGTGTGTGGGTGTGTGTGTGGGGGTGTGTGTGGGGGTGTGTGGGGATGTGTGTGGGGGTTGTGTGTCTGTCTGGAGTTGTGTGGGGGGTTGTGTGTGGGGGGTTGTGTGTGTGGGGTTGTGTATGTGGAGGGTTGTGTGTGTGGGGGTTGGATGTGTGTGGGGTTGTGTGTGGGGGGGTTGTGTGTGGGGTTGTGTGTGTGTGTGTGGGTTTGTCTGTGAGGGGTTTGTGTGGGTGTGTGTGGGGCAGGGTTGTGTGTGTGGGGTGTGTGTGGTTGTGTGTGGGGTTGTGTGTGGTGGGTAGTGTGTGTATGGGGTTGAGTGTGTGGGGGTTGTGTGTGTGGGGTTGTATGTGTGGGGCAGGGTTGTGTGTGGGGTTGTAAGTGGGGTTGTGTGTGAGGGGGGTTGTGTTTGTGTGGGGTTGTGTGTGTGGGGTTGTGCGTGTGGGGGGGTGGATGTGTGTGGGGTTGTGTGTGTGGGGGGTTGTTGTGTGGGGGGGTTGTAAGTGTGGGGTTGTAAGTGGGGTTGTGTGTGTGGGTGGTTGTGTGTGTGGGATTGCATGTGGGGGGGGGTTGTGTGTGTGGAGTTGTGTGTGGGGGTGTGGGGTTATGTATGCGTGTAGCGTTGTGTGTGGGGGGTTGTGTGTGTGGCTGTGTGTGTTTTATGGGAGGTTGTGTGTGGGGGGTCTGTGTGTGGGGGGTTGAGTGTGTGGGGGGTTGTGTGTGTGGGGTTGCATGTGTGGGGGGTTGTGGGGGGGTGGTTGTGCGTGTGTGTGTGGGGGGGTGGGGTGTGGGGGGCAGTGTGTGTGTGGGTGTGTGGGGGGTTGTGTGTGTGGGATTGTGTGTGTGGGGGGTTGTGTGTGTGGAGTTGTGTGTGGGGGTGTGGGGTTATGTCTGCGTGTAGTGTTGTGTGGGGGGGTTGTGTGTGTGGGTGTGTGTGTGGGGGGTCTGGGTGTGTGTGGCTGTGTGTGTGGGGTTGTGTGTGTAAGGTTGTGTGGGGGGGTTGTGTGTGTATGGGGTTGTGTGTGGGGTTGTGCGAGGGGTTGTGTGTGTGGCTGTGTGGGGTTGTGGGGTTGCGTGGGGTTGTGTGTGTGCTTGTGTGTGTGCTTGTCTGTGTGGTTGTGTGTGGGGTTGTGTGTGTGGGGGGTTGTGTGTGTGGGGGGTTGTGTGCGGGGGGGTTGTGTGTGTGGGGGAGAGGGAAAAGGAGAGATAAGAGTCCTGGATGGGACAGAAATGGATGGAATTAGAAGGGAAGGGGGAGTGACAGAAGTGAAGAGGATTGAAGAGGTAAAGAAGAAAGTAAGAGAAATAGAAATGGAAAGAATGAAGAAGGGTATAGGAATGTAAGGCTGAGAAGGGGAAAGGGGAGAGGGAAGGAAATAGAAAGGAAGAGGGGAGGGGAGGTGTAGTGGGAGGGTGAGGCTAAGGGGAGGGAAAGCAGAAAGGAGAGTGGAAAGAAGGGATAGAGAAGAGAATGGAAGTTGAGGGGAAGTGGAGGGAGAAGGGCAAGGGTGGAGAGGGGAGAAGGAGAGCTAAGAGAGTGTGGGACGGGACCGGGATAAATGGAATAGGAAGGGGGGTGACAGAAGGGGAGAGGATTGAAGAGCAATGGAGAGAAAGGGAAATTAAAAGGGGGGAAACGGGACAGGAGATGAGAGATAGGAATGTAAGGCAGAGAAGGAAAAAAGGGAAAGGGAGAGGGAAGGGAATTGAATTTGATCAGAAGGGAAGTTTCAAGTCAGTATCAAGTCAGTATCAAGTCAGTATCAAGCCAGTATCAAGTCAGTATCAAGGCAATATCAAGTTCGTTTCAAGTTAGGTTTCGGTTTGGTATCAAGTTTGGTTTCAGTTTGGTTTCAAGTTCAGTTTTCATTTGGTTTATATACTCACCTTGTCTCTTTCGACCCAGCCTCACCCACTTCTTTTTGGAGCCTGGTAGGCCCCGGCTGCTTCGGCCTCCCGCGGGCCTCGGCTCCGGCCGCCAGCAGTGGTCCTCTCCGTCTGGTGCTCATGAGTGCAATGCTGGGGTTGCCGGGTTACCAGCCTTTTATACCACGGACACGTCACAATAGAGACTTTTCAACGTGTCATCATGCATCACCGCTTTATGGGTGATGACAGGTGTTGCAGTGTAAGGAGGGGGGGGCAGCCGAGACACGGTTTTAATTCAATTTGCTAAAAACAAGCAAAAACCTATTTAGTCACAGAATAATCCTGCGATGAACCTCAAAGACGATCCCATCCTGCCCGACCTTCTCCCCCCTCAGGGGCCTCTCCTTGTCTCTGCTGCGGCGGAGGCCTCCCCTCTGCACTTAGCCTGGACCTCGTGACATCACAGTGCAGGGCCTGGCACGTCACAGGTGTTCCGTTCACAGGATTTTGCTGCTGGTGCTATCCTGGACCTCGTGACATCACAGTGCAGGGCCTGGCACGTCACAGGTGTTCCGTTCACAGGATTTTGCTGCTGGTGCTATCCTGGACCTCGTGACATCACAGTGCAGGGCCTGGCACGTCACAGGTGTTCCTTTCACAGGATTCTACAAGTGCTGCTGAAGGGGCGGGCCTCAGGCTGATTGACACATCTTGCTTGCACACTCACATCCATACAAGCACGTGTGAAGACACTCACACAGGGGTGTCATACACTAGTATTTATTAACTTTAACACAAGAGCCGCATTAGGGCCGCTCTTCACCCAATCACATCCAAGAGCAGTTGCTGCGCCTCTGCTGATAGGTGGGTCTGGCCTCGGGGAGGGTACCCCATTCACAGCAGGTGCTCTCATTCATCTCCAGGCTCGTAACGGGGCTCACTGCTGAGAGATCTAGAACAATCTTTACTGTGTGTCGCTCTGGGGTGCCTCTACTTCTCCTGTGAGTCTCAGCCATAGCTGCCAAGTTCCCGAGGTCATTGTGTGATGTGCTGCTCCAGGCCAGGTTTTTTCCTCTGAATTATGGGACATGTAGTTCTGTTATATAATGAAATAAACAAGACTACAAGTCCCAGAATTCAAGGAAAAACCGTGGACTGGAGCAGCACATCACGGATGGACTTGGAAGACTTGGCAGGGCTGCGAGAAACCTGTGCTCAGGTGTGCGGGATGTACACAGCGCCTCCTGTAAATACTGGTCAAGGACCACAGGAGTGGCAGCAGGTGCGCGAGGCTACAGGGCTTTGGCGCCGCAGAGGTGCCCGTGAACCTGTGGCTGCTATGAATAGGAGGAGGGGGTGAGGTGTCTGACCTTTGAGGCCCCGGTGTCAGCTCTGGGTCTCTTCATGTCAGGCTGTAGCGCCCCTTTGAAGGCACAGAGGGAAGCACAGGAGCCGCAAACCATCGAATCAGCACCGGGAAGAATGTACCCCGCCCCCCGCCCACGCACCTCATCTCATGACAACATTCATGTAAACAGCTTTCAGATTCATCAAGAAATATGGACTCTGTGATTTACCAGATCTCCAACTCACAGGGCTCTCTACCTGCCCTCACCGCCAGAGGCGCAACTAAGCCCAATTTCGGGGAGGGCGGGAAATAAAAAAAATCGGGAGGGGGGCAAATGATTCCACCAATAGGCAGAGTGGAGATGCAGGGGCTCTAAGAAGGGGTGAAAACACACCAAAGCCTCGTTAACAAGCAAATGGTCTTTTAAAGACCTGTGAAGAACTGGGGTGCAGGACGCAAGACCAGACAGCCCACAGCAGCCCAAAAACTGTCTGTGTGTGTGTCCCAGAAGCTGTCTCAGCCCAGACTGACAGACACAGGGGAGGGGGGGCAGAAGCCCTATCAGCCCAATGGGCGTTGCGCGCCTGGCCAGACCCCATCCTGCCTTCACACACTGTTAGCCCTCTCTTCCAGCCTGCACCCCCTCACAGGCCCTCCTCCAGCCTGCACCCCCTCACAGACCCTCCTCCAGCCTGCACCCCCTCACAGGCCCTCCTCCAGCCTGCACCCCCTCACAGGCCCTCCTCCAGCCTGCACCCCCTCACAGGGCCTCCTCCAGCCTGCACCCCCTCACAGGCCCTCCTCCAGCCTGCACCCCCTCACAGGCCCTCCTCCAGCCTGCACCCCCTCACAGGCCCGACTCCAGCCTGCACCCCTCACAGGCCCTTCTCCAGCCTGCACCCCCACACAGGCCCTCCTCCAGCCTGCACCCCCTCACGGGCCCTCCTACGGCCTGCGCTCCCTCACGGGCCCTCCTCCAGCCTGCACCCCCTCACGGGCCCTCCTCCAGCCTGCACCCCCTCACGGGCCCTCCTCCAGCACGCACCCCACACAGGGCCTCCTCCAGCACGCACCCCACACAGGGCCTCCTCCAGCCCGCACCCCCTCACAGACCCTCCTCCAGCCTGCACCCCCTCACGGGCCCTCCTCCAGCCTGCACCCCCTCACGGGCCCTCCTCCAGCCTGCACTCCCTCACGGGCCCTCTTCCAGCCTGCCCCCCCTCACAGGCCCTCCTCCAGCCTGGAACCCCACACAGGGCCTCCTCCAGCCCGCACCCCCTCACAGGGCCTCCTCCAGCCTGCACCCCCTCACGGACCCTCCTCCAGCCTGCACCCCTCACAGGCCCTCTTTCAGCCTGCACCCCCTCAGGGCCCTCCTCCAGCCTGCACCCCTCACAGGCCCTCCTCCAGCCTGCACCCGTCTCACGGGCCCTCCTCCAGCCTGCACCCCCTCACGGGCCCTCCACCAGCCTGCACTCCCTCACGGGCCCTCCTCCAGTCTGCCCCCCTCACAGGCCCTCGTCCAGCCTGGACCCCCACACAGGGCCTCCTCCAGCCCACACCCCCTCACGGACCCTCCTCCAGCCTGCCCCCCCTCACGGACCCTCCTGCAGCCTGCACCCCTCACAGGCCCTCTTCCAGCCTCCACCCCCTCAGGGCCCTCCTCCAGCCTGCACCCCTCACAGGCCCTCCTCCAGCCTGCACCCGCCTCACGGGCCCTCCTCCAGCCTGCACCCCCACACCGGCCCTCTTCCAGCCTGCACCCCCTCACAGGCCCTCCTCCAGCCTGCACCCCTCACAGGCCCTCCTCCAGCCTGCGCCCCTCACAGGCCCTCCTCCAGCCTGCGCCCCTCACAGGCCCTCCTCCAGCCGGCACCCCCTCACAGGCCCTCCTCCAGCCTGCACCCCCACACAGGCCCTCCTCCATTCTGCACCCCCTCACGGACCCTCCTCCAGCCTGCACCCCCTCACAGGGCCTCCTCCAGCCTGCACCCCCTCACACACCCTCCCCCAGCCCGCACCCCTCACGGGCCCTCCTCCAGCCTGCACCCCCTCACGGGCCCTCCTCCAGCCTGCGCTCCCTGACGGGCCCTCCTCCAGCCTGCACTCCCTGACGGGCCCTCCTCCAGCCTGCGCTCCCTCACGGGCCCTCCTCCAGCCTGCGCTCCCTCATGGGCCCTCCTCCAGCCTGCGCTCTCTCACGGGCCTCCATCGGCTTCCACCCCACACAAGCCTCTCCTCCAGCCTGTGCACTTCACATGCCTCCATCCAGCGTATGCGCCCGCACATGAGACCTCTTCCGCCTGCATCATCTCAAATCCCTTGCACCGGCCTGCACCCTCTCACAGGCCTCCATCCACCCGGCACCTCTCACAGGTTACGTATCCTTGCGCCCTCTCACAGGAATCCATCCACCCTGCGCCCTCTCACAGGCCCCCTCTACCCTGCGCCCTCCCTCAGACCCCCATCCAGCCAGCGCCCTCTCACAGGCCTCCACCCACCCTGCACCCTCGTACCCACCCTGCACCTCTCACAGGTTACGCATCCAGCCTGCACCCTCTCACAGGCCTCCACCCACCCTGCACCCTCTCACAGGCCTCGTACCCACCCTGCACCTCTCACGGGTTACGCATCCAGCTTGCACTATCTCACAGGCCTCAAATTAAAGCTGTATCTTCTCACAGGCCTACTAACATCCAGACTGCTTCCTCTCACAGGATTCGCATCCAGCCTGCATTGTCTCCCGTGCCTCTCATCCAGCCTGCACTCTAAGGGCCTTATTTTTGAGAATTGTTGAATCTCTGCATGAAAACAGCGATGCAACACTTTTCAGTGCACCCTCCTTGCAACACCATGGATGTGCCGTATTTGTATTCCTGACGTATCTGTAGGCGCAGTAATGACTCACTGCTTGAGTGCATTACAAAAGTGACGCTACTCCAGCAATTGGTCATTAGACATGGGCAAGTCCCATGTTAAAGGCGTTTGCGTCAGCCTTACGCCTGCTGTGAGGCAGGCATAAAAAGGCAGATTTACAAGAAGTGACGCATCGCTGCGTTAAAGCAGCGATGCGTCAGTTTTCTTGCACCTGCGGGAGAAACTCATGAGCCACCATGGATGTGCTGTGTTAATGAAGGTATGGTGAGCAAAAGAATGATGGATTTAACCCAGATCTCTTTACTTGGGGTAAATGTTTGATTTGTTCCACATTCCGTTCATTATTTGTGTGTCTTTTGCTTTGTTGCCCTAAGTGTGCTGGTATACCCAGACATGGGTCCCTTCCTCACTGTGCCACTGAATTGCAGCTAGCCAGCTAGCCTGGCTGAAGAGGGGTGATACCCTGAAACCGTACCAGGATGCTTCTTTCTGGCCTAAGGAGGACCTTACTTGGCAGTTCGGGCTGGACTGTTCCCATGAGGCGCAGGGTCAAGACCGATTTGTGTATGGCTGGATCCAAACTGGGGTGGCATGGTGACAAAAAGAATGATGGGTTTAACCCAGATCTCTTGACTGGGGGCGAATGCTTCATTTATTCAGCATTCCATCCATCATTTGTTGCTGTAGCACTTTTCGCCCTAAGTGGGATGGGTATGCCAAAACGTGGGTCCCTTGCACGCCGTGCCACTGGATTCAAGCTAGCCTGGCTGATGAGGGGGGAACCTCAATACCAGTACCAGGATGCTTTTTTCCAGTCCAGTGAGGACACATGTTTGCAGTTTGAGCTGGACTGTTCCCATAAAGAGCAGGGTCAACACTGATTTGCATATGTCTGGGTCTAAACTAGGGTGGCGTATCTTGACTGGGGTGAAGGTTTGATTTACTCAGCATTATGTCCATCATTTGTTGCTGTAGCACAATATATTTCTCAGTGGCATCTGTCAATGCATAATCAAAATCTATAGTGTTGCTTAACTTCAGACAGATAAAAGACTGGGTAGCCCATTGCTAGATTTTAAATTTGTAATTTCGAGCTTTCATAAATGGATATTACGTCATCAAATCTTTCAAACATATCTCTTCAAATCTGGCTGAAGGAGCCATCATTGCCTTAGAACTCCTTGAAAAGGTCGTCCATATATTGAGACGGGCCACCTATGACATGCGTTAGGTAACAAGCTTTGAAACATGGTCAGCCGGTTTTAAAATTAATGCAAAATCTACCTTGTTAGTGTGTCCTACAGTCAAAGAATAGCTGACACGTTTGCCCCATGTTATGTATGTTAACTGCTAGTTCTGACATTTGCCACAAACACTTTGCATTCTGGGGCACATAGTTTTGCTTTTTCCCTTTTAAGGCATGGGCTTCTCAGATCATTATGTGAGTGGTGCAGATTAAATTCAGATCTGCATTTTTGAGTCTGACACCCAGTCTTGGAAAACCTAAAAAAAGCCAACAGTTTCATCACGAAAGAAGGTAAATCAATGGTGTATAGCTTATAATAAATACAGCCCGTGTAATAGTAATGGACTCTGCACAGGGCACACATTATTTATGCAACTGACAGACATTCCTTACATAAAAAATATAATTAAATCCTTTTTAGGTCTCGGCCGAGCGTTACACTGCGCAGCAGTGTTCGCGCAGCCGAGATTTTATGTTTCCTAGAGTGGGGCTTGAACCCGCCCCTCTTCTCCATTGGCTGGCTTCCTAAACAGAGGCCAGCCATTGGAGGAGGGGGGCATCACTCCGTTCAAGCCCCGTCTTTCTGGGATTGAGGGGTTTGTTTTTTCGTTTCTTTCTGTTTACTTTCTCTCCTCTTCCCATTGGCTGGAATTTAACATTCCAGCCAATTGGAAGAGGAGAGAACGAAAACACACCCCTCAATCCCAAAAATGATGCTGGTTTCTCCGAGGCATTCCTGCCTCGCCTCAGAGAAAGATGGTGGTGTGCATGGCGTCTCCCTAGTCGGTAAGTTTTCTTGCCTTTGCCTCCTGGCTGTGTTCGTCTTTTTCTTGCCTTTTTCCCTAGCTGCGCTTGTCTTTTTCTTGCCTTTTTCCCTAGCTGCGCTCGTCTTTTTCTTGTTCAGTCGATGTCGGACGCGGTCACTCCGGCGCAGTGGTTATTTTAGTTCCAGGGTTTAGGCCCTTGCCACGGTTCACATTTAAGCCATGTCCCATCCTTGCTGCATGGTTTTTGTTTTTGTTTTGATATAGTGGATGATGGATGCAGAACGTCAAAGAAAGGCAGGAATCTTCATAGACGGCACGTCAGAGAAAGGCAGGAATCTTCATAGACGGCACAAGCTCCCATGGACGGAAGCTCGAGATGGACTGTAGAACACAAGAGGAAGCCCCCTCTCGCCCCGCTGTCAGGCCGCCCCAGGTCACCGACACCAGACAGGGAGCACAACACATTATCAGAGACCAGCCCACCGCTTCCCATGCCCCCTCAGAGCTTCCAGCCCCTACTCACAGCAGCCAGCCCCCACTCACAGCAGCCAGCCCTCACTCACAACCCTGACCTTAAAATGAGAGCAGGCAGCCACCTCGCAGAGCAGGCAGGCACCACCCCATCTCCAACTCGGGGGGCTGGGGGACATGTGACTCCGCCGCGCTGACGTCCGAGGCTGGTCCAGGAGCAGCAGCAACAGCCTCGGCCTGCGCCGGGCAGTGCACTCCGCCTGCAAGCAGCAGAGATGGAGCAGAGGCGAGCCGTGGAGAGCGGGGACGGGCAGCGGGGCTCTCGGGGACGAGCTGGCCCTTGAGGATGCACTAAGAGCCGGTGCCGCGGAGACAGCCACGCCACAGAAGATGCACTGAACGCCGGTCTCTCGGGGAGGACACCGCCCGCTGCCTCTGCGGCCCCGGAGGATGCGCGGGGAGCGCCGGGGGGCAGCATGTGTGCAGGGACCCCGGGGGGCCATAGAGGCCAAGGACACAGACAGAGTCGAAGCCAGCGCCCCTCCCGCGGGACCGCCATGAGCGAGGCAGGTATGAGCACTCACCCTTCCAGGGGCCTCCTATCGAGGCAGGTGTGTTAGCCCCTCCCTCTAATATCACCCGTATTAAAGGAGGTAGCTTCGGCCTCGCCCCCCTGCAATTTCTAGTGGAACCCAATACCCATCCTAACATCTCGTTTATAGGCGACCCCCTAAGATGTGCCCGCTATCCCAGCGGTGTCAGCTGTTCCCGGGCTTCGCTGGAATATTTTCTGGGCTGCAACGGTATCCAAGAGCAATCCCTGCCAGCAAGTGCCCTTGCAGCATTCTCCATCAATCCCTGCTCTCCCCATCCTTCCGCCGCTTCCCGCGTCCTCTTCCACTCAGTATCTTCTGACTCTTCTGTATAGCGCCTTACTTTCTCCTTGGTTAGCACCTATGTACTGCTTTACTACCCAATGGCACTGAGCAGCTCAGATATCAGTCTGGTCTCTACGGACATCAGTACAGCAGGGGATGTTCTAATCCGCTCCACCAGCATTGAACGCAGTTTGGTTGCCAAGAAGCAATGGACACTCCGTGGGAGGCAGCAAGAGACACCCAGAACTTCATACATCCCTCCTGCACTGTCAGCCAACAAAACCCGGGAGCGCAGGCTAAATCCTAGGACACTACAAGCAGGTACCAGTAGAGTAGATTCAAAGAAACTGCTTGTTTTTTCTTGCCTCTGTTTTCAGATGTGTTACTGGGCAGAGATGGGCGTGTGGCTGACCTAGACTGAGGGATGTCTGTGTGTGTGTGTTGGGCTCTGTGTGTGTGTGTTGGGCTCTGTGTTTGTTTGTGTGTTGGGCTCTGTTTGTGTGTGTGTGTGTGTGTTGGGCTCTGTGTGTGTGTGTGTTGGGCTCTGTGTGTGTCTGCTGGGCTCTGTGTGTGTGTGGCTCTGTGTGGGTAGCTATGTGTGTAGGTGGCTCAGTGTGTGTGTAGGTGGCTCTGTGTGTGTGTGTGTGTGTGGCTCTGTGTGTGTGTGTGGGTGGCTCTGTATGTGTGTGTGGGTAGCTATGTGTGTAGGTGGCTCTGTGTGTGTGTAGGTGGCTCTGGTTGTGTGGGTGGCTCTGAGTGTGTGGGTGGCTCTGTATGTGTGTGTGGGTGGCTTTGTGTGGGTGGCTCTGTGTGGGTGGCTCTGTATGTGTGCGTGGGTGTGGGTGGCTCTGTGTGGGTGGCTCTGTATGTGTGTGTGGGTGGCTCTGTGTGTGGGTGCAAATGCAATAGGTCTCGCATTTGCGAGCGATTAAGCTATTGGCATTGTAAATGACAATGCCATTTATTTATGTTTTAAATTCAAAAACATAAATAAAAATAATGTCATGAGCAATGCCAATAGCTCTAACTTTAACAATGCAGAGACCATTGCATTGAAAATGCTTGTTTTTTTATGAGACCTTTACGTTGCACTGCAATTCCAATCAAGTGAGCTATTCTTACAGGCTTCACATATACATTCCAACCATCCATGTTTTCCCCAGTAATCCGACAAAAAACATGTTAAGGCACTGTAAATGTGCATAAAATTTATATATGTTTTGTATTTTATTTGAATCAGCATTTCAAATTATTTGCTGAGCCATTCTGCCTTCCTGCGCTGGTGGCGCGAAGGTAGTGATCACCTTCACCACGGATTCCCTCACTGACACCCTTTAACAGTGCCAGTAGGAAAGTAGTATCTGCTTTCATGGTAACCTCCACTTTTGTCATTATGTTTTTCCGACTAGTCTGACTGGGGTCCTATTAATCAGGACCCCAGTATCTGTGCTTCTTCCCTCAATTGAACATGGTGAGTACTTAAGTACACTCTAGATTGGCTACTGGTGTACCCTTGTAAGTCCCTAGTATATGGTACTGAGGTACCATGGAATAGATACATCAGGGGTCCCCAATGGGCTGAAACATGTATTATGCCACTCATGGGAGACCACTCATATTGTGACTACAGACCTGTCATTGCAGCCTGTGTAAGCTGGTGCTAGCACAGGTTTTCTTATATCCGAGGTCACTGCACTCAAAACCTATAAGTCACTCCTAAGGCAGGCCTTTCAATCCTGAAGGCAGGGTGCTCAGCCACAAGTGTGAGGGTGCCCCTGCATGAGCAGGACACCCCTACAACCATCGGAGTCCATTCCCCCAAGTTGTAAGTGCATCAGCCATTACGATGCACAGAGTGGCCATGCGTCGTTATGCAATGGCTAACTCTAAACTGGCTGTAACAAATACTGGTGTGTGTCTGGTATCAAACATGTTGGAATCATACCCCAACACAGTAAACAATGTTGGAGGTATGAATCCATCCACTGCGGGGCTCCTCCGGGAGGCCCTCAGTGCTCCCGGGACCAGTCTTCCACACCCAGACAGCAAACTATGCTGCTGCTGACCAGAGACACTATTCTGCCCTCCTGCTGATGAGCCAAGCTGGAGCAGGGGAAGGCAGGAAAATCGTTTCCCTGTCACAGGGAGGTGTGACCACCTCCCAGACATAACTTAGTGTATTGGGGCAGGGTGGGGGTGCTTACCAGCGCCACTAGACTGCTTTGAAGGGCACATTTGGCGCCCTCCTTGCAAACTCCAGTTGGAATCAGCTCAGGGGGCTGTTGGCTCCCACTCTGGCACAAAACTGGACAAAGGACATGGGAGGGACCCCTGAATCATCCTAACCCTTTCCTTAGAGTACTTAAGGGATTACCTGTGGGCGGTCCCTTCGAGTCGTCGTGGGAGAAGATTCAGATCCGAAACCACTTCATCTTCAACCGCCTGGGCACTTTGGACTTCATTAGACTCCTGTTGGACAGGCCCCACGAAGGGCTCGCTCCCTCCCCGCATGACAGGGCCCAGACACCGGCTCTCCGGGGCCTACCCGCAGAAGCAAACCACAACCCGTCCCCTCCGGGACGCCTGCTCCCGGATATCTCTGTGTCACGGGCCCGGGCCCCCGGCAGCCCCATTGCCCGGCCCAGCCGCCATCTTGGACACTGCACCACGCGGCCGCGTGGCCTCAGCTCGACCCCAACCCTGGGCCTGGCCGGGCCCAGACATCCCGGCACCACCATCCATCCAGGAGGTGAACGGACCACTTGGCAGGCTGATGGGAGAAAGAAGTGTCGATGGCTCTCCCCCGCCAGGTGCCGATCGCCCCCAGCCTCCCCGGGTGCTGGCTCCACCCCCCTGCTGGGTGTCTGGACTCCCTCATCCCGGACCTCCCGACCTCCCAGTGCGAGGGTCCGGACATCAAAGGGCGCCAGACCTATAACTGAGGCAGCCCCAGAGCAGGAAGGCAGTTGTATCCTGGAGTCGAGAGACACCGAGAAGAACTCATCCTTGACGGACTGCTGGCGCTGCCGCAGCCCTGCCTTGTGAACTATTGTCCTGCCTGCTGGCGCTGCCGCGGCCTTCTGCAACCTTCATCCTCGTGGGACCTGCTGGCGCTGCCGCGGCCCGTTGTAACCGTCATCCTCGTTGGGACCTGCTGGCGCTGCCGCGGCCCGTTGCCACCTACGACCTCTTCGGGACCTGCTGGCGCTGCCGCGGTCTGACCCGTCCGAACGCCGAGCTCGAGGATTGTGAGCTACCACCGTTTCACCTCAGTGCCTGTAGGTACCAAGACTGTCCCGCTACCCCCTTTCCCTAATAGAGACTAGAATTGAGAGGATCATCGTGTCCTAATCTCCTTGTATCGTACCACCTTACTCAAAGAATTGCCTATAAAAGGTGTTAAGCTGACCTTCGTGTGGTGTCCATCTGTGGGGGGGAAGTTACTCGTCTGTACGATCGCTGGAGACGGCCCTCACCGGAGGCCTCTCCCCTTGTGCTCGGCCGACCCTCCAGGTCCCCGTCTAACATTGGTGGCCAGCGGCGCGATCCGAACCAACGCGTAACCGTACAGAGAGTAACTCACCCTACGACTAATCCACAATGACGACCAGAGAGAGCGGATCTGCAGAGAAATTCCAGATGGAAAAACTGGAAGAGTACAACCACCGAGAGCTAAAACAATTTTGCATAGAACTAGGCATTGCTACCACCGGTCTGAGCACGAAAGAGGACTTCAAACACGCCCTAGAATCCTGGGCAGAGACGAATACCGCCGAAGCCCCGGAACCAAACACCACTCTGACAGAAGAAAGGAGAACGTATCTCTCCCGGGAAGAGATCCGAGAACGAGAGAAAAATAGACTTCACGAGTTAGAGCTGGTACGGCTCAAATTAGACGGAGAATTGAAACTGGCAGAACAAAAAATGAACTTAGAACACTTACGGCTCCAAGAAGAGCGAGAGGAGAAGCAGAGACAGAGAGAACTCGAAGAAAAAAGACTGGCATACGAACACGAGTGCAAGCTAGCGGAGATAGAGATGCGCAAACAGAACAAAGACCTAGGGGTGCCCGAACAACCGCGCCCCCCAGGTACTACCGAACAGAAGGTCCACATCCCCAAAGATGTGGTCCGGGAATATTTTCGGAACGACGACATACAGCAGTGGTTCAAGGCCTACGAGATCGCCATGACTGCCCACCGGATCGCTCGAAGTGACTGGGGAGCCGGTCTATGGGGGAGATTCGTCAATGAAGGCCGTGATGCCCTGCTGCAGCTTCCGGACCATCAAATGACGTCCTATGACCACATGAAGGCCGCCCTCCTCAGTCGATATGGGCTGACGCCCGAGATGTACCGCCAGAAGTTCCGCAACTGCACCCGCATCCCGGGTACAACCTGGATAGAATATGTGAACTATTTCAGCCGAGCCTTCGAGGGATGGATCATGGGTAGCAACGTAACAACCTACGAACAGCTCTTTAACCTCATTGTGTGGGAGCACCTCTCCAACAACTGCTTCGTCGAGCTCAGGCAGCACCTCCTCGACAGTAAATTGACTGACCCCCGGCAGCTCGCCGCCGAGGCTGACCGATGGGAGAGCACCCGAGTGGCCCGAAGTGGGCCCAACGAGCAGAACAGAACCAACCAAGGTCATCATCGTCCCCGAGGAGGAGGAGGAGGCCCGGGCCGGGGGAGAGACGCCGTCCCAGCCGCTCCCGCAAACTACACCCCGCCCCCGGCCGGCCGGGGCAACCCCCCGATGCGCCCGGGGTTCCGAGCCAACGTTACGTGTCATCGATGCCAGCGAGTCGGCCACTATGCCAGTGACCCGACCTGCCCAAAGAACCAGACCCCCGGGCCCCGCCAGGTGGCTGCCGCCGCCCTAGGAGAAGAGCAAGTCTCCGAAGGATCTGAAGAGTACGAGCAGGAGCAGCCCGAGTGGGAACCTGCCGCCATGACCCTGGCCTGCCTAGGGGGGAGAGACCTGATACCGCGGGCTCCCCTACCAGCCAACACCCGGAAGTACAGCCAGTGGGTGAACATAAATGGGCGTAAGGCCGAAGCCCTGCGTGACACAGGGGCCAGTGTGACGGCCGTCCGTTGTCACCTGGTGACCCCAGAACAAATCCTGCCAAATGTTCTTTGCCCCGTCCGATAGGCCGACAATTCGGAGAGCCTGTGTCGGATGGCCTGCGTCCCCTTCGAATGGGGAGGAGTGTCCGGGATGCTAAAAGTGACTGTCCGCGACGATGCCCCCGTGGACTGCCTCCTGGGGAACGATCTCGAGAGTTCCCCGTGGGCAGCCGTTGAGAGAAGAGAGCACCTGGGGATGTTAGGCCTCCCGGGCTGGGCGTGCGTAACAACCCGGTCCATGGCCGCCGACACCATCCCTAGATCTGAAGAACCCGCATGGCCAGCACCTCCTCCCCCGATCGCTCCGGAGGGAGACTCCATCCCTACCGACAACCCGGAACAATCCCAAGAAGAGCCCGCTCAGCCCCAAGACCTTCCGGGCCTGGCTCAGTGGCGTCAGGAAGGGGGGCCCACCCAAGAACAATTCCGGCAAGAGCAAAAGACATGTCCCTCCCTCGAGGGACTGCGACAGCAAGCGCTCGCCCAGAGCGCAGGAGACACCGCAGGGGCCCACTGGATCTATTGGGACAATGACCTACTGTACAGCGAACAAAGAATAGCGGAGCTGGGGGCCAGTCGAGTGCTGGTGGTGCCCCTCCGTTTCAGAGACTTCCTTCTGAACTTGGCCCATGATGTCCCCCTGGCTGGACACTTGGGGCAAGACAAAACATACAACCGCCTGGTGACTCACTTTTACTGGCCGAAAATGAGAAATGACGTCTCCACCCACTGCCGGTCCTGCCCGACCTGCCAGGCCAGCGGGAAGAGCGGCCGCAAACTCAAGGCACCTCTGCAACCATTCCCCGTTGTGACCACCCCGTTCGAAAGGGTGGGAATAGACATTGTGGGGCCTCTGGACCCCCGAACAGCACAAGGGCATCGATTCATCCTGGTCCTGGTGGACCACGCCACCCGCTATCCTGAGGCGGTTCCCCTTCGAACTGTAACAGCACCAGTGGTAGGTCGAGCCTTAATGGGGATCTTCTCTCGAGTGGGCTTCCCCAGGGAGGTCGTCAGTGACAGGGGCACGAACTTTATTTCAAAATATATGAAATCCCTATGGCAACAGTGCGGAGTCACCTACCAATTCACGACCCCCTATCACCCGCAAGGAAACGGACTGGTCGAGCGATTCAACCGCACTCTCAAGGGGATGATCATGGGGCTGGAAGAACCCCTACGCTGCCAGTGGGACGTGCTACTACCGTGCCTCCTCTTCGCCTACCGAGAAGTCCCCCAGAAGTCCCTCGGCTTCAGCCCTTTCGAACTCCTGTACGGACACCCTGTTCGCGGGCCTCTCAGCCTCGTTAAAGAAGAGTGGGAAATGGCCCCCCTGAAGACCCCTCCAGACGTCTACAAGTACCTCCTGGCCCTCCGTAATCAGACCCGGCGATTCAGAGAGCTCGCCAAAGCCAATCTTGAAGCCAGTCAGGAGGACATGAAGAAGTGGTACGATCAACATGCCTCCTCCATCGAATTCGAGCCTGGCCAGCAGGTATGGGTGATGTCCCCCATCGAACCTTGTGCCTTACAGGACAAATGGACGGGGCCCTTCAAGGTGATCGAGCGTAAGAGCCCCGTCACCTACCTCATCGACATGGAATCCCCCCGGAACCCCCTCCGGGTCCTCCACGCCAACAGACTCAAACCCCACTTCGTGCGTTCGGAGCTCAGCCTGCTGATGGCTACAGACAGTGGGGCGGAAGAGGACTCCGAGCCCCTCCCTGACCTACTGGGGGCCGGGGAAAAAGATGGTTCAGTGGACGGGGTCCAACTCTCCGAGGCTCTGACCCCGGAGCAGCGCCAAGACTGTCGGGCCCTCCTGCTGCAATTTGCACGCCTATTCTCCCTCACACCCGGGGTCACCCCCTGGTGCCTGCACGACGTGGACACTGGCGACAGTCCTCCTATCCGACACCGGCCGTACCGAGTACCAGATCGGGTACGCACCTGCATCCAAGAAGAAGTCTCCAAGATGCTCGCCCTCGGAGTCATCGAACCCTCGGACAGCCCCTGGGCCAGCCCGGTTGTACTGGTCCCCAAAGCTGCGGCCCCGGGCACCACACCCGAGCTCCGGTTCTGCGTCGACTATCGGGGTCTGAACGCTGTCACCCGAACCGACGCTCACCCCATCCCCCGAGCCGAAGAACTAGTTGACCGCATGGGGGCGGCCCGCTACCTAAGCATCTTCGACCTGACGGCGGGCTACTGGCAGATCGGCCTCACCCCCAGGGCACAAGAACGATCCGCTTTCTCCACCCCAGATGGACACTACCATTTCAGAGTGATGCCATTCGGCATGAAAAACGCTCCAGCCACGTTTCAACGACTTGTGAACCAGGTATTGGCGGGCCTCGAAGAGTTCAGCGCCGCATACCTGGACGACATCGCGGTGTATAGCCGCCACTGGTCAGACCACCTCCGCCACCTCCGAGGGGTCCTGCAGGCCCTCCAACGGGCCGGCCTCACAATCAAGGCCAGCAAGTGCCAAATCGGCCAGGGGTCCGTGACCTACCTCGGACACCAAGTGGGGAGCGGTCTGGTGGCCCCCCTCCAGCTCAAGATCGCTGCCATCCAGTCCTGGCGCCCCCCCGTAACCCAAACCGAGGTCCGAGCCTTCTTGGGGCTCACCGGATACTATCGGCGGTTCGTAAAGGACTATGGCAGCATTGTGGGGCCCCTCACGGAACTCACATCCAAGACCAACCCAAAAACAGTCAACTGGACTCCCGACTGTCAAGCGGCCTTCGAGAGGCTGAAGGCCGCCATGTGCACCGCTCCTGTGCTCCAGGCCCCCGACTACAGCCGTGAGTTCATCGTCCAGACTGATGCCTCAGACCATGGCATCGGGGCCGTCCTCTCCCAACTGAACCCCGAGGGAGTCGACCAACCAGTGGCTTTCATCAGCAGACGCCTCCTGCCCCGAGAACAGCGCTGGAGCACCATTGAGCGAGAGGCCTTCGCAGTAGTATGGGCCCTCAAGAAGCTCCGGCCTTACCTCTTCGGAACCCACTTCCGGGTACAAACAGATCATCTGCCCCTGCAATGGCTAATGCAAATGCGGGGGGAGAACCCCAAACTATTGCGATGGTCCATCTCCCTGCAGGGGATGGACTTCACTGTGGAGCATCGCCCTGGCCAAGACCACGCCAACGCGGATGGCCTGTCCCGCTTTTTCCGCCTCGACGAGGAGAGTCCCCAAGAGGATGGGTGACTCTCCCCGCCTTCAGCTGGGGGGGACGCATGTTGGACAGGCCCCACGAAGGGCTCGCTCCCTCCCCGCATGACAGGGCCCAGACACCGGCTCTCCGGGGCCTACCCGCAGAAGCAACCCACAACCCGTCCCCTCCGGGACGCCTGCTCCCGGATATCTCTGTGTCACGGGCCCGGGCCCCCGGCAGCCCCATTGCCCGGCCCAGCCGCCATCTTGGACACTGCACCACGCGGCCGCGTGGCCTCAGCTCGACCCCAACCCTGGGCCTGGCCGGGCCCAGACATCCCGGCACCACCATCCATCCAGGAGGTGAACGGACCACTTGGCAGGCTGATGGGAGAAAGAAGTGTCGATGGCTCTCCCCCGCCAGGTGCCGATCGCCCCCAGCCTCCCCGGGTGCTGGCTCCACCCCCCTGCTGGGTGTCTGGACTCCCTCATCCCGGACCTCCCGACCTCCCAGTGCGAGGGTCCGGACATCAAAGGGCGCCAGACCTATAACTGAGGCAGCACCAGAGCAGGAAGGCAGTTGTATCCTGGAGTCGAGAGACACCGAGAAGAACTCATCCTTGACGGACTGCTGGCGCTGCCGCAGCCCTGCCTTGTGAACTATTGTCCTGCCTGCTGGCGCTGCCGCGGCCTTCTGCAACCTTCATCCTCGTGGGACCTGCTGGCGCTGCCGCGGCCCGTTGTAACCGTCATCCTCGTTGGGACCTGCTGGCGCTGCCGCGGCCCGTTGCCACCTACGACCTCTTCGGGACCTGCTGGCGCTGCCGCGGTCTGACCCGTCCGAACGCCGAGCTCGAGGATTGTGAGCTACCACCGTTTCACCTCAGTGCCTGTAGGTACCAAGACTGTCCCGCTACCCCCTTTCCCTAATAGAGACTAGAATTGAGAGGATCATCGTGTCCTAATCTCCTTGTATCGTACCACCTTACTCAAAGAATTGCCTATAAAAGGTGTTAAGCTGACCTTCGTGTGGTGTCCATCTGTGGGGGGGAAGTTACTCGTCTGTACGATCGCTGGAGACGGCCCTCACCGGAGGCCTCTCCCCTTGTGCTCGGCCGACCCTCCAGGTCCCCGTCTAACAACTCCGTTTTAGGAACCGAGACTGCAACTGGGAAGACTCCTGCTGCTCCTGGTCTGGTCATCCTGCCAGTCTTCTGCGTCATTTGTGCCTGTGCTCCATACAGGTTCTTCACAAGGCCTGTGGACATTCAAGACACCTGAAGTAATCTCCCTTGGAGTGGAGGAGCCACTCCTCTGCATCTGCAGGCACCACAACAAAGCTGACCGGTCTGCTGTTCCTGAACTCCTACAACTCCGAAAGGTTCAGCAACACAGGTGGTGGTTCTGCAACTCTCTTGAGGCCTGCAATGTCTTCACAGCAAGTTTGAAACCAGTATTCTTTTTTGGAACCACTGGAGGAGTACCGCTGTGCACTGTGTCGACTTGCCATTGCCAAGGCTTGTTGATTCTCTCCTCCAGAGAGCCTCAGGCTCCTAGAAGCTCCAGCCTCCAGCATCTCCTGCAATAAAGATCTTTGTCCTCACCACAGTCTCTGCACTGTGGGCCTTCATCATTGGTGAGCTACTCAAGGTCATCTTGCAACTCCTGTGCCTCCAGCCTGTGTGCCCTCTGGAGGGTCTTCTTTGGCTCCAATGGGCTCCCCTGCTTGCCCGGGCCTGCTCTGACGTACATGCTCGTGGTGAGTCACTTGGACCTTGCTGGTCCCTAAACTGCACCTTTTTTGTCTGCTATCTTTGTTGCTGCTGCCAAGGCTTGTTGGTGGCCCTGCCAGACAATGACCCTCTGGCTCTCGACATCCGACATGCGACAGCTCGTGAACGGCTCCTGGTCTTTCTCAGCATCACCTGCTCAGCACAGCTGCAGTGCCGTGGTGACCGTCAACTCTCCTGCTTCTTCCGACATCAGTGGACATTAGTCTTCCGTGACTCTTGGTCACTCCTGAGTGGCATAGACTCTGTCCCCTCACCTTGCAGGTATCTCTCATCCTGAATCCACCTTTGGGTCCCACCGGACTCCTTCACCTTCTTTGCCAGCGGCATCTTCACTGAAGTCCTCCATAGCAGTCTATGGTGGTTTCCAACGTCATTTTGCACCTATGCACCCGGCTTCTCTGGTGTAGGTATCCTGGTTCCTGGGGTATCCATGGGTGGGGTGACTGTCCAACCTTCCATCCTCCACTGGGTTTCTTCATGGTCCACTGAGAAGGGTTGTTAGACGGACCGGGAGGGTCGGCCGAGGACAAGGGGAGAGGTCTCCGGGGAGAGCCGTCTCCAGTGACTCGTACAGACAAGTAACTCCCCCCCCACAGACGGACACCACACAATGATAAAGTTCAACGATACTTTATAGGTAATTCTTCAAGTACGGTAGAATGGTACAAGGAGGTCTGGACTCAGGGGTCCCCTCTATTCTGGTCTCTGTTTGGGAAAAGGGTAGCGGGACAGTCTTGTTACCAAAGAGATGGAAATAGCTCTCAATCCTCGAGCTCGGTGGTGTAGATGAACGGGCCGCGGCGGAGCCAGCAGGGCCCGAGATGGATGAAGGAAGACGACGGTCCGCGGCAGAGCCAGCAGGTCCCGATGAAGGTGGTGGTTACAAACGGTCCGCGGCCACGCCAGCAGGTCCCGACGACGATGAAGGATAGGGTGGTTCCCAAAGCCGCGGCAGCGCCAGCAGGCAAGACGAAGGTGCACAAGACAGAGCTACGGCAGCGCCAGTAGTCCGTCAAGGATGAGTTCTTCTTTGCGTCTCTCGACTCCAAGATACAACTCCCGTCCGGCTCTGGAGCTGCCCCAGTTATAGGGCTGGTGTGCTTTGATGTCCGGACCCTCGCACTTGGAGGTCGGGAGGTCCGGGATGAGGGGGTTCAGACACCCAGCAGGGGGGTGGAGCCAGCGCCCGGGGAGGCGATGGGCGAGCGGTACTTGGCGGGGGGGAGCCATCGACACCTCTTGCTCCCATTGACTGACCAAGTAGCCCGCTCACCTCCTGGGTGGATGTTGGTGCCGGAATGTCTGAGGCCTGGCCGGGCCCAGGGTTGAGGTCGATCGGGGGCCAGGCGGCCTCGTGGTGGAGTGTCCAAGATGGCGCCCAGGATGGGCGCGCAGGCCGGTAGTGGGTCGGCCTACGCGGTCCACAGGTTCGAGTGTAGGGGTCCCTGCGGGGACGGTGGACGTGTAATGGTGGTGTGTGGTACTTGCGTGGCTGGTTCGGGCCTGGTTGGGCCGGGGGAGAGCGGCCCTTCATGTGGCCTGTCCAACATGCGTCCCCCCCAGCTGAAGGCGGGGAGAGTTACCCATTCTCTTGGGGACTCTTTTCGTCGAGGCGGAAGAACCGGGACAGGCCATCTGCGTTGGCGTGATCTGGCCCAGGCCGATGCTCAACTGTGAAGTCCATCCCTTGTAGGGAGATGGACCAGCGTAGTAACTTCGGGTTTTCCCCCCGCATCTGCATCAGCCACTGCAGGGGTCGGTGGTCGGTCTGTACCCGAAAGGGTGTGCCAAAAAGGTAGGGCCGGAGCTTCTTGAGGGCCCATACCACTGCAAAGGCCTCCCTCTCTATGGTGCTCCAGCGTTGTTCCCGTGGTAGGAGTCGCCGGCTGATGAAGGCCACCGGCTGATCACGGCCTTCGGTGTTCACTTGAGACAGGACTGCCCCAATGCCATGGTCGGAGGCATCCGTCTGGACGATGAACTCCCGGCTGTAGTCGGGGGCCTGGAGCACAGGGGCGGAGCACATGGCGGCTTTCAATTGTTCAAATGCAGCTTGACACTCTGGGGTCCAGTTGACTTTCTGGGGCTGATTTTTTGACGTGAGCTCTGTGAGGGGCCTCACGATAGTACCATAGTCTTTCACGAACCTTCGGTAATAGCCCGTGAGGCCCAGGAAGGCCCGTACCTCGGTCTGGGTAATGGGGGGCTGCCAGGACTGGATGGCGGCAATTTTTAGCTGCAGAGGGGCCACCAGGCCGCTTCCCACCTGGTGCCCGAGGTAGGTTACAGACCCTTGCCCAATTTGACATTTGCTGGCCTTGATCGTGAGGCCAGCTTGCTGAGGGGCGTGCAGCACTGCTCGGAGGTGGCGGAGGTGCTCGGACCACTGGTTGCTGTATACAGCGATGTCGTCTAGGTAGGCGGCGCTGAATCCTTCGAGCCCCGCCAGGACCTGATTGACGAGTCGTTGGAATGTTGCTGGGGCATTCTTCATGCCAAAGGGCATGACGGTGAAATGGTAATGGCCATCGGGAGTGGAAAAGGCAGAACGTTCTTGTGCCCGGGGTGTGAGGCCGATTTGCCAGTAGCCCGCCGTCAGGTCGAAGATACTGAGGTAGCGGGCAGCTCCCATGCGGTCGATTAGCTCATCTGCCCGGGGGATGGGATGTGCGTCTGTCCTGGTGACCGCATTCAAGCCCCGGTAGTCGACGCAGAACCGGAGTTCTGGTGTGGTGCCGGGGGCAGCTGCTTTGGGGACCAGTACTACAGGGCTGGCCCAGGGGCTGTCTGAGGGCTCGATGACCCCGAGCGTGAGCATTTTGGCTACTTCCTCCTGGATGCAGGCCCGTACCCGATCTGGCACGCGGTAGGCCCGGTGGCGGATAGGGGGGCTGTCCCCCGTGTCCACATCGTGCGTACACCAGGAAGTGACGCCTGGGGTGAGGGAGAACAGGCTGGCGAATTGTGACAGGAGAACTTGGCACTCCTGGCGTTGCTCTCGGGTGAGGGCCTCTGAGAGTCGGACCCCCTCTACGGAACCATCTTTCTCCCGCGTTCGTAGGAGGTCCGGGAGGGGCTCGGAGTCCTCTTCAGCCCCATTGTCTGTGGCCATCAGGAGGCTGAGTTCTGTCCGTACAAAGTGCGGTTTCAGTCTGTTAGCGTGGAGGACCCGGAGGGGGTTCCGGGAAGATTCCAAGTCGATGAGATAGGTAGCCGGACCCTTGCGCTCAACCACTTTGAAGGGCCCGGTCCATTTGTCTTGTAGGGCGCAGGGTTCGGTGGGGGACATCACCCATACCTGTTGCCCAGGTTCAAATTCGATGGAGGAGGCATTCCGGTCATACCACCTTTTCATGTCCTCTTGACTGGCCTCTAGGTTGGCTTTTGCTAGTTCTCGGAATCGCCGGGTCTGGTTGCGGAGTGTTAGGAGGTAGCGGAAAACATCTGGTGGGTTCTTTAGAGGGGGCATCTCCCAGCCTTCCTTAACTAGGCTGAGCGGCCCGCGCACGGGGTGTCCATAAAGCAGTTCAAATGGGCTGAAGCCCAGGGACTTCTGGGGAACCTCTCGATATGCGAAGAGGAGGCACGGCAGCAGCACATCCCACTGGCGACGGAGGGGCTCTTCCAACCCCCCGATCATCCCTTTGAGCGTGCGGTTGAACCGCTCAACGAGGCCGTTTCCTTGAGGGTGATAGGGGGTCGTGAACCGGTAGGTAACCCCGCACTGTTGCCAGAGAGATTTCATATATTTCGAAATAAAGTTCGTGCCCCTGTCACTGACGACCTCCCGGGGGAAGCCCACCCGGGAGAAGATCCCCATCAGAGCCCGGCCGACTACCGGGGCTGTCACAGTCCGCAGGGGAACAGCCTCCGGGTAGCGGGTGGCGTGGTCCACTAGCACCAGGATGAATCGATGGCCTTGTTTTGTGCGCGGGTCCAGGGGCCCTACGATATCGATTCCGACCCTCTCGAACGGGGTGGTGACCACGGGAAACGGTTGCAGGGGGGCTTTCAGTTTGCGGCCGCTCTTCCCACTGGCTTGGCACGTGGGGCAAGATCGGCAATGCTGGTGTACATTGTCCCTCATTTTGGGCCAGAAGAAGTGGGTCACCAGGCGGCTATAGGTTTTGTCTTGACCCAAGTGTCCTGCCAGGGGGACATCGTGGGCCAGGTTTAGCAGAAAGTCTCTAAAACGGAGGGGTACCACTAGGACTCGGCTGGCCCCCAGCTCCGCGATTCTTTGCTCACTGTACAGCAGATCATTGTCCCAGTAGACCCAGTGAGTTCCGGAGGTATCCCCTGCGCTTTGGGCTAGCGCTTGCTGGCGGAGTCCCTCGAGGGAGGGACAGGTCTTTTGTTCTTGGCGAAATTGTTCTTGCGTGGGCCCCCCCTCTTGAGGCCACTGGTCGAGGTTAGCGAGGTCTGGAGGTTGAGCTGGTTCGGGGGGGACGTCACGGTCGGTGGTTTCGGCGGGGGCGACCGGAGGCGGTGGCGCCGGCCATTCCAGTTCCTCTGGGCGGGTGTTGGCACGGGCGGTCATGGACCGGGTGGTGACGCACGCCCAGTCCGGGACGCCCAGCATCCCCAGGTGCTCTTTTCGTTCGACTGCTGCCCATGGAGAGCTTTCCAGGTCATTACCCAGGAGGCAGTCTACGGGGGCATCATCTCGGACCGTCACCTTCAACATGCCGGAGACCCCTCCCCATTCGAAGGGGACGCAGGCCATCCGACACAGGCTTTCTGAGTTATCGGCTGAACGTACAGGGCAGAGAATGTTTGGTAAGTATTGTTCGGGGGTCACCAGGTGACAGCGGACGGCTGTTATACTGGCCCCAGTGTCACGAAGGGCTTCAGCCCGGCGTCCATTGATGCCCACCCATTGGCTGTACTTCTGGGTATTAGCGGGTAGGGGGACCCGCGGGACCATGTCTCTCCCCCCTAGGCAGGCGAGAGCCATGGCGGCTGGCTCCCATTCTTGGTGGTCCTGTTCATATTCTTCTTGTTCCTCTGAGATCTGTTCCTCCCCCAGAGCAGCAGCGGCTACTTGGCGGGGTCTTGGGCTCTGGTACTGGGGGCAGTTTGGGTCGTTTGCATAGTGTCCGACTCGTTGGCATCGATGGCAGGTAACATTGGCTCGATGTCCCGGTCGCGCTGGGGTGCTGCCCCGGTTGGCCGGGGGGGTGGGGCTGGTAGTGAGGGTGACCGGAGCGTTGCTTCTTCCGCGTCCTTGGCCTCCACCTCCTCGGGGACGGTGCTGACCATTGTTGTTCCGGTTCTGTTCGGAGGACCCATTTCGACTCACTCTGGTGATCTCCCACCGGTCTGCTTCAGCTGCGAGCTGCCGGGGATCCGTTAACTTGCTGTCGAGGAGGTGCTGACGAAGTTCAATGAAGCAATTGTTCGACAGATGCTCCCATACCATAAGATTGAACAGTTGTTCGTAGGTTGTGACCCTGCTTCCTTTGATCCAGCCCTCGAAGGCTCGGCTAAAGTAATTGACATAGTCCACCCAAGTTGTACCTGGGATGCGGGTGCAGTCTCGGAACCTCTGACGGTACATCTCGGGTGTGAGGCCATAGCGGGTGAGGAGTGCAGCTTTCATATGGTCATAGGAGGTCATCTGGTGGTCCGGGAGTTGCAGCAGGGCGTCGCGGCCCTCATTGAGGAATCTCCCCCACAGACCGGCCCCCCAATCGCTTTTATCGATCCGGTGTGCAGTCATAGCGATTTCATAGGCCTTAAACCATTGCTGGATGTCGTCCTCTCGGAAGTATTCTCGAACGACATCCTTGGGGATGTGTACCTTCTTCTCTGTTGCCCCTGGAGTGTGGGGTTGCTCGGGCACCCCTGCTTCTTTATTCTGTTTGCGTAGGTCGATTTCAGCTAATTTCCGCTCATGTTCATATGCCAGTTTCTTTTCCTCGAGCTCCCTTTGTCTCTGTTTCTCCTCTCTTTCTTCTCGGAGACGCAGGTGCTCTAAGTTGATTTTCTGTTCGGCCAACTTTAGTTCAACGTCCATTTTGAGCCGGGCCATTTCCAGCTCGTGTAGTCGGGTTCTTTCTCGTTCCTGGATCTCGTCTGGCGAGAGACCCGTTCTTCGTTCTTCAGGGGCCATGGGGGTTTGTGCTGTGATGTCTTGATCGGGGGTTCCGGCAGCCCCGGTTTCTGCCCAAGATTCCAGGGCCTGCTTAAAGTCATCTTTGGTATTTAGTCCGGTGGTAGCGATACCTAATTCGATACAGAACTGTTTAAGTTCACGATGGTTGTACTCGTCCAATTTCTCCATCTGGAATTTCTCCGTTGATCCGCTGTCTTTAGTTGACATCGTGATTCGCCGTGGGGTGAGCTACTCTCTGTACGGTTTATGCGGTGATTCGGATCCCGTCGCTGGCCACCAATGTTAGACGGACCGGGAGGGTCGGCCGAGGACAAGGGGAGAGGTCTCCGGGGAGAGCCGTCTCCAGTGACTCGTACAGACAAGTAACTCCCCCCCCACAGACGGACACCACACAATGATAAAGTTCAACGATACTTTATAGGTAATTCTTCAAGTACGGTAGAATGGTACAAGGAGGTCTGGACTCAGGGGTCCCCTCTATTCTGGTCTCTGTTTGGGAAAAGGGTAGCGGGACAGTCTTGTTACCAAAGAGATGGAAATAGCTCTCAATCCTCGAGCTCGGTGGTGTAGATGAACGGGCCGCGGCGGAGCCAGCAGGGCCCGAGATGGATGAAGGAAGACGACGGTCCGCGGCAGAGCCAGCAGGTCCCGATGAAGGTGGTGGTTACAAACGGTCCGCGGCCACGCCAGCAGGTCCCGACGACGATGAAGGATAGGGTGGTTCCCAAAGCCGCGGCAGCGCCAGCAGGCAAGACGAAGGTGCACAAGACAGAGCTACGGCAGCGCCAGTAGTCCGTCAAGGATGAGTTCTTCTTTGCGTCTCTCGACTCCAAGATACAACTCCCGTCCGGCTCTGGAGCTGCCCCAGTTATAGGGCTGGTGTGCTTTGATGTCCGGACCCTCGCACTTGGAGGTCGGGAGGTCCGGGATGAGGGGGTTCAGACACCCAGCAGGGGGGTGGAGCCAGCGCCCGGGGAGGCGATGGGCGAGCGGTACTTGGCGGGGGGGAGCCATCGACACCTCTTGCTCCCATTGACTGACCAAGTAGCCCGCTCACCTCCTGGGTGGATGTTGGTGCCGGAATGTCTGAGGCCTGGCCGGGCCCAGGGTTGAGGTCGATCGGGGGCCAGGCGGCCTCGTGGTGGAGTGTCCAAGATGGCGCCCAGGATGGGCGCGCAGGCCGGTAGTGGGTCGGCCTACGCGGTCCACAGGTTCGAGTGTAGGGGTCCCTGCGGGGACGGTGGACGTGTAATGGTGGTGTGTGGTACTTGCGTGGCTGGTTCGGGCCTGGTTGGGCCGGGGGAGAGCGGCCCTTCATGTGGCCTGTCCAACAAGGGTCCTTCTTAAAAACTGCAACTGTGAATTACTCATTGACTTGTATTGAGCATGCAGTCGTGTTCCGACTCTGCAGACAGCCTCTGTGGGGTTCCTGGGTACTTACCTTGGGTCCCTAGCTCTTCTACATCTTCTGGGTCCAGTCTCAACTTAGGTCATAGTTCGTATTCCACTTTCTTAGTATATAGTTTGGTCTCCCCCTGGAGACCACTGTGTATTTGTGCTACTTATCCATTCTATTACTAAAGTATTTTGTGTATTGTGAGTATATAGCTGGGTAGGGCGTATTGCAATGTGTTAGTGAGTGTTTATAATGAATACATATTTTTATAACTACACTGTTGGTACTTTTTTACTTAACCTACACTATATGATTAGTACTGGTAAAACAAGCTGCTTTACACTCCTTCTGGACTAAGCCTGAAGGCTGCTCTCCACAGCTACCACTTAGAGAGCTTTCTATGGTCGTCTGAGACCCCTACAATAACCATAGGGTGGTCTGGATAAGTGGAGGGTGCTACACTTACATAAGTGAGCACCATATACTAAGCCAGCCTCCCACAGTGCCCCTCGAGTCACCATAACCACTCTCTTTGAGATTAATTTAATTCGTTATATAGGACCAATCATACCAGTGTAGGGTGTTGGCACTTTACACAATGACGATCAATCATACGTATGTAAATCAGCATATAGAAAATGTTACATAAGCCAGAGATCTACAAGGTGTAGGAGTAACATGTCATCCATACTGGCAGACAGTGTAGTTTAAGAGTGCTTGGTCTGGAGAAGCACAAACTCAGAATTAAAAGTGGAACACCATAGTTGGGGGTTGTTTTTAATAATAAGAATAGGCTGCTACCCAAATTAACCCTTTTTGCAACATTAATCTATGGTTTAATTATATTCCCATTTAGTAAACGTGTAAGGATATCCATATTTTCCATTCTTGTGCAATCACTCAGGAATGTCTATGTCTATGTTAAAGTTTGGATAAACAAAAACGTAGTGTGAGAAGGATCACTCCACACTAAGATGTGCGCCAACAATACAGTTTGAACACTTTTGTTTGTAAAGATTACATTTTGAGTGCACCAGGATAAAACAGATGGGAAAGTTTGGATAAACAGCATATGGCATTTGAAAATGAGGAATAAAGCATTCCAGTTCAACTCATCTGTCTCCTAAGTGATTGCACAAGAATGGAAAATATGGATATCCTTACACGTTTACTAAATGGGAATATAATTGGATTACTTCGGTTAAATGTTAAAAATGGTTTAAATGTGAAGGACTGTTGTCCTATTCTTAGCAGTGCAGCAGTTGGTGTTGCCACGTTCGCACCTTTGACTATTATCTTTAGAGACGCTGTGTTGGGACGCACACAGCCCTGTGATGCACACATTCATCTGGCAATCAAAGTTAAATTAAAGGACTTAAAAGGGAAGGAGTGCACTCGCCATCACTTTCATGTTTGCTAATCTATACTTTGCCATGTGCATGCAGTTCTCTGATAACAGTTAATAGCTCACTGTTCCATATTAGATTTTGAACTTGTATACTGCCAGTAACGAAAGAATGTTTCTTAGAAAAGCAGTAACCCACTGACCTACTCATTTACATTATATGCACTTTGTGATCTGCATGGTACACGTTCTTTGCAGCATGCATAATAACCCTCTGTGCTAATTTGTGATCTGGTAAAACCACAGCTAGACAAAACTCCAATCTCTCTCCAGGAAGAACATTAATCCCTGGAGTTATTTTAACATTTTTACTCCTGCCTGGAAATTGCTGGAAGAAAAAAACTCAGCATTAGGTGCTTTTAAAACCAAAATAAACTTGCAAAAACTTCCTCAATACAAACTGAAATGTATTAATCTCTTGGAGGGCCGCTCGGTGGCAAGAAACTTCCACAGCAAACCAACAACTCACAGGCAAAGAGGTCCAATCGGGACGAGAGATAGAGATATTAGTGATCTTGAAAGCGTAATAACAGTGCCATCTCAAAGCATGATGTGCACTTTTATGATCACTAATGCAGCAAGAGGCATGTGCAGGAACCACCTGCTGCTTGCCGTGGACGAGGAATGCTTACTTTCCGCTCCACTGAGATCGCGGCCATTGCTCCCCGGCAACAAGCAAATGGCAGTTTTTACACCGCTCACGTTTAAAAAGCACGGCCGCGAAACGGTCTCTTTGGGATATGATGTCCAGTGAAGTGTGTGCACGCTCCACACAAGGTAGCATGGGTGCGCGCACCTTACAGGGAACACTGCAGCCAATTGAGCCGAATAAGAGGCACTGGGGAGAGAACACCGGGATGGCAGAAAAAGCATGGCTGCAGCGAGCCACCAGAGGAGCCCACACAGAACAGCCGCCAGCCAACTACAGGGACAGACACAGTCAAATCTAGCAGGAACCCGCTCGGAAGGGTATCCCCAGGGCTCGAGTCGGGGTACCACGTGGGTGGACGGCGACCCCCCACTTATTTTACTGGGTGTACGCCGTCCCATCTGCCAAACAGCTGGACTTCACTCTTTGGCCTCTCTAGGACGAGGAGCTCGGAGCTCACAGCATGCTGCTCATGCGCTGACTTCTCAGATGCAATCGCATCTAAGAGGTGAGCGAGGGGAGGCAATAAGCCCGATGGTGCAAGCCACCTTTCGTGACGTCACTTCCTGTCGTGACATCACGTCCGGTGACAGCGTCCCCCCACTTCTTTTTTTAGGACTTTTGCCATGGGTATCCCACATGGCCGCAGGAGCACCAGAAGAAGCAGACACCAGACAGAAAACTTCCACAAAATGACGTCCTGAAGCCATAGGGGTAGACGGCCGACGGGACTGCAGGGGCAAGGCCGCAATAGCCAAAGAACACCCGCGTACCCAGAAGGTCCGCCACACAAGAGCCAGACTGCAGACCTCAACCTGAGAAGCGTGGCCAGATGAAGATGTGTCAGACACCGTGAGGTCAGAGGAAGCGGCACCACTCCAGGTGTCCGCACCACCAGCAGAAGAAGCCAAGGGAGACGGGGAACAGGCAGACCCCCCAGGATATAGCGGCATGGCTTCGCAAATTTAGCGGCACAAATATGGAAATTTAGCGGCACAAATATTGAAATTTAGCGGCATTTTTGCGGCACTTTCTTTTACTCATAATCATTCATTTTCAGCCTTAAATCAATGGAAACCGTTTTAGCAGAGTATTCCACTTTGAATAGGCAACCTGGAATATGGAAGAGAGGAAGCAGCCCACAGGTGAAGGCTGTTATCCCTTGGAAATGCAATTCTCCATTTGCTTTAGCATAGCCTGGGATTTCTTCAGGTAGCGCAGCCTTTGAGACGGCTGCTGGCCCGAACGCTGCTCAGATAAAAAGTCTTCTTGAGACTGGCACTTTTTATTCTCAATCACTGCCTGCACATACAGAGCAATGGGCACGTCTGCAATGAGGGTGAACATTTTCCTACTAGGGTGACATTACAATCTCTAAAAAACACTGGAGGAAATTGCAAGATGTGCGGAAGGGGGCCACACATCAGTTGGGGCTGAGGGGGGCCCCCTCAAGGACGGGTAAGCCTGGGGCCCCCTCCCGCACCGCGTGGGCTGCGGGGGGCCTTTGTTACGCCCCTGATCTGCTCTCCCCTCTCACTTTATTACACTTTTCGTACCCCTTTCATTCACTTTGTGCTCCCTTTCCCTCATCCTGGGTGAGCTGAGGGTTTCCTAAGTAAGGCGCCGTCATTCCACCTTTGTTCTGCGCCCTGCGGGTTATCCTGCTTTTCATTCAAAGAGGGGCAGGGCGAAATTCACAGGTAAGGGCTCCCTAATTATCTGTCTAACCGCTGCTATCCTCATGCAGATGCAGCGATTAGCCCCAGAGAGACGACCAGCCGGCAGGTATTGATCAAAATCCCCTGGGCCTCCAAACTCTGTAGCTTTTGAAAGCGCGAGGCCCCCTGGCTGGAAGCCGGCGCGTGGGCCCTGGCACTGTTGTCATGTGGGCACGTGTCTGGCACACAATCTGTCGCTGGTGTGGCATCAGTGAAGCTTTGGTTCAGGGGTCTCTCCCATGAGGTTACCAGATTTCCATCACCGAGTGGAGTCTAGTGCACCTGCACCATTAGTCGTGTGAGTGGATGTGTCCCTGTGTCAGATGAAGCCCATCTTCAATGAGCCGTGGGTGCACGCGAGTGTGAGTGCTCGTATTCATCTGTGGGGCGGCACGGAATCACTAACGAATCTTCTGGAACGGCAGGCATGCCTGTTGCCTGTCTGTTGCGTATGTGTGCAAGACAACCGGTGGCAGCAAGTGCTAGGCATATCTGGGCATGTGGGGCCTGAACAGGTAAGGAGTGTGTGTAAAACGCCACTCCCCACACACAAACACACACATGTCTCAGAATCTCCCACATATGCCAACGGCTCAGCCTGGCCCGGGGCGCTGGGCCTGCCGACTCCTTGTAAATATGCCCCCTACAAGCAAGGGACGACTGTGGCCGTAGCAGAGCTTCAGACTTTCACTGATTGACACAACCCGCAGTTCGGTACTATAAACTGATCATTTCGCCACGGGACGGTGTATGTCAGGCCAGGGTTCAGTGATATTTTCCTGCGTGGCGCACGAGCCATAAAATATTCAAATAGGGCAGCTAGTCTAGTCTCTTTCCCCATGAGTCGAGGAACCATGGAAGACTCGGACTGGACTGGACCTGCGTTTCGTTGCTGCTTGCATGTGCTACAAACCATTACACTAACTCGTGTCTCCTGGTCACAAAGTGGCAAATCAGAAAACATAACAATTCCATATGGTTTGGGGCACAAAAGAGTACACTCGTGGCATCACAGACTTGCTTCACGCTAAATTTGCTGAAAGAAGCAAAAAAGGAAACACATTAGAACAGACTTTCAAATACCAAAACAGCAAAACAAAACGCAAACATTGCATCAGTCCAAACATTGCTAATACCAAAGGCAGAGGATGTCCAGAATATGAGAAGAGTGAATAGAGTGGATTTATAATTGCAATGCATTCTTGATACTAGTGCACGTGAAGTTCACTGCACACATGTGATACAAAATGATCTGCATGAAGTGGTATACATAAATTAAAAAACACAATCTATTACATTTTAGTCCATGAACTGACATCTCGCAGCTTGGTGAGCAATGTTTACTTTTGGGGAAGTAAAAGTGAAAATAGAATTAATTTGAATGTGATGTTTTGCTTTAGAAGTGAATGCTCTATGGAAAGCCACAGCTGCGCACATTTAAGACCGGGGAAGAGTAAAAGCAGTTAGCGGGATAAACATCTCTTCTGCGGCTCGCGCACACCCCTCTGCTGCACGGGTCCCGATTTCGCAGCACTTTTTAAAAAAATCGCGGCACTTTGAGAAAAGTGCCGATTTCGCGGCAAACCGCGAAATCGCGATATCCTGGAGGGTCTGAACAGGCAGAAAACAAGAAGGACAACCCCATGCCAAGGAACAGCCAGGGAAACCACAGCTCAAGCACCCAAGGGCGTGACCAGCCAAGGGAGGCCGAACCAAAGAAGAAAGGATCTAAACAGTTCAGATCCAAACCAAACGACCCAGAGAGCAGCCGGCCGCAGGGCATCGGCAGGCCCAAATACCCTCCCGCAAGACAGACGGCAGAAAGCCAGGAGGGGAAAAGGACCAGAGGCAAAATCTGCGGGAAAAGGAGAAAAAAGAGAGGGCACACACCGCCCCACCAATGCGCAGAGGACCAGACAAACTGGACGCCTGCTAGAACTCCGACCACCATGGGCAACAACAGGGGACAGAAAACAAAAAGGCCAACAGGTAGCCACTAGCCCATCCCCAGTGAAAGACAGAAGTGACCTCAACCTGAGCCCCCACCCCAGAGCAGCGGAAACCCCCATGGGGTCACCCCATCTATCCCACAGGCATCAGCCACAAGAACCTTGTCCCGGAAGCCGACCCAACGAAAAACCACTGGATAAAAGAGCAGGGCCCAACCACCCCTGGAGGGCCTCGCAGAATGGAGGATGCACCGGAACCTGAAACTCGTGCACACACGACAAGGGGTCCCGAAGTCATAGAAGATGGTGCACCAGAAGAGACAGGCACCCCAGAAAGGGAAACAAGCATTGGCAATGCCAATAGGTCTCGCCGATGGGAGACCTATTGGATTTGTCAATGGAGTGTGGGTGGTGCATGGAGATCGACTGAGTGATGTTAGGCAGTATTGGGCTCTCAGTGGAGGAGGCAGTGAAGAACTTGGTAAGATGAAGACAGGGCAGCAGGAGACAGTGGAAGGTTTTGAGAGGAACAAATAGAGATGGGCATGCAATGAAGGTTGCCACGAAGGGCACAGGTACAGGGAGGATGGCAGCGGAATCCTGGACTCCTGTAAAGCCTCCCTAGTCTCACAGGACTCCAAGGAGGGATGCAATGAAGGTCGCCATGAAAGGCACCTGTGCAGCGCGGATGGCAGCGGAACCCTCGACTACTGTGCAGCCTTCCTAGTCAGGCAGTTCACTGAGGTCTGTGAGTGGCTCGTGTGCCTAAGACAGGGAGGAGGAGCTGAAGCCAGCGCAGAGGGAGGAGACACCGAAAGCATCTGACATCTTAAAAGGAAAACTTAGGGAGTGATACAGGCACTAGAAGAGGCTCTTGTAAGTAGGTAAGAGGAGGTGAGGAAAGGTGTTCAACCTGCAGTGGTCATAGTAGAATAGTAGATTTAGTGTAGGATACATGGCAGTACGCAGCAGTGTTGCTGTCTCCAGAGTTACATACCTGCTTGCAGCAGTCTTTACTTTTTAGTTTAACTTGTGTTTGGAATTTAACGTGTCCACAACACCACCAAGCACCGGCAAGTTTATAACTCGACTCTGCGATGTTCTCAACTCCCTTGCCATTGTTCACCATTTGAGTGACGAAATCTGGCCTACAACCCCCTCACGGACAGACAATGCACTATGAAGAAGATGCACGTAGCCTGCAACTCTCACAAAAACCCTATGGTCCTGCTATTCGAGGCGGCCTCTCCCCTTGTAGAGTGTGCATAAGGATCATGGAGTGAACGGAGTAAGCCACCGAAGAGCGCAAGTAAGAACAGCGGCGTCGCAGTGCGTGTGCGCCTACTATGTAGCCAACCAACTGGAAGCTGAGGGGAAAAAGAAAAGACATGCCCTCTATCATTAAAAATACATCTAGCAGCAGGCCGTGCTGTTATTAAAAGAAAATACATAGAGGGATAGTATGTACAAGGCTGTGACATGATCCACAACAGATGGCACCATGCGTGCCGCTGCTCACTCCCGACAGCTTGAGGCAGTGGGAGTGAACATTTTTAGAAAAAATGGGACATGCACCCGCCTTTGGCCAATTGCGTGCTTTCATTTTTGAAAGCCACACGCAAAGGCTAATAGAATGTGACAAAAACAAACACAAGCTTTCAGACTGTCTGGAGTGATTCCAAGAGCCCCTCTCCTAGAGCAGCGCATGTGCGATGCGCTAGGCTCGACCTAAAAAGGGCCCATTCTGAAGCCAGCACCCCGTGAAGGCAGAGCCACGGTCAAGCAAATGCCTAGGGGTGAAGAAGGCGAGAGGCCAAAAGGGAGCAGAGATGCACGCAACACACAACCGACAAAAAGAGCTCCCCCTGTCCCCTCCTGAAGCTGACCCCCAGGAAGAGATCCCAGGACGGCTGGACCAGGAAAAATCCCCCCAGCAGACCAATAAGCCATACCCTTGCAATAATGTGGTCACAGAGAACCTCCAACCAGTCTTGAATAAAGCACAGAAGGCAAGCAGCCAACCATCCACAGAAGAGAAGAGTCGGATACCCACAAATTCAAAACACCCATCAACTGAGCCAAGCATGCCAACACCCTAGGTGCAGATGCCAGCCCACAGTGTACAATCAGGAATAGGGAGAGGAAGCCCTGAAATGTGAAACAGAAGGCATGCAGGAAAGATGGAAGAACCGAGATAGTGAGAGAAGCAACCATGAAAACAACAGAGGGCAGGACGCTACCTACCGAAAGAGAGGCAGTAGCCACCAGAGAGACCCCCAACCAGATAGACACAGGAAAGAGAAACTGACGTACTCTCCTTGAAGACCAGGCCAGGGTGTACCATCTAGGCGGCAGGAAGGCAGCCTAATGGACCCGTGTGAAGCAAGACCTGCCAGCAGGAAGTCAAGCCATCCCAAGGAAGGAAAGTCCACTGCAAAAGTCCCCAGCAGATACCACATATAGAGAAACAGAGGAAACCAGCCTCCACCATTTCCGTCCACTCCCAACACCAGCCACAAAATCATCCAAAAGAGGGAGCAGGGAATCAGGCACCCTCTACCTGCACCACAGAAAAAAAGGCACCTGAGTTTGGCTGGGAATCAAGGACTGGAAACTAGAGGTTAGCAGAACCCACATATCCGAGACCCTGGGGCTGGAGCACCTTTGCCAGCTGCAAAAGCAGAATACACCAGCTGTGGTCAACATACTCTGCAGCAGTGCCAGAAAAAATGAGAAAAAGTGCCCCCTCCCAGAAGCAAAAACCATTGGAAAATAGCGCGGTGGGGTGAGGCCCCCTCTGCCTCCAGAGGAGTCAGCAGCATGGCGAAACATAGAAGCACGAGACCCCTACACTGCCCGAAAGAACATAAAAGAAAACACAGCACGTAGCCAAGGAACCGGGCGAGCCCACACCTCCATGGTACACATCATCAGAGAGCGGGCTACACCCACCAGGTGCCACTCAGTCAAGAAAGGAGGACAAGAATGAAGTGGCCACAAGACCACACACTCGAGAGACCCAATGTGACCACTCAGAGCCGGAGCAAAGTGCAGACCAATAACCCACATCCCCAGCAGAGGAGCAGTAACACCAGTGCCAGGAGTGCTCCAAGAGTAGTCCACCTTTCCACTGAACTGGCCCCAAATGGCCCAGTCAAGGGGGCAGCAAACTGTCAGAGGAAACAAAGAAAACACTAAAAAATGTAAACATGGACAAAACAGTGCCCTGCACAAATGGCTCATAAGGGCCATAGCACCACAGCCAACGGAAAAACATCCTTGATGTAGAAGAAGGATGAAAAACACCAAGAATCAAACCCATAACCTACCAAGGAAGACCCCAGCTAAAACGCCGACTGACGATCACAGATGCCTTTTCCATCGCTTTACCGGAACGCAATCATTTTTGGGTAAGGACCGATTACCCCCCTGATCCCAGCTACCAAATCGCTAACGCCCTGACGAAGCCCCAGGCCGGATGGCTGTTGTAAAGGGGCGAAACACGTGTTGGCTATAAAATGTTCTCACCTTGCAATGAAACACGACAAAATAAATTGGAATTGATTCCAGGGAATATTTGATTACTTCTACTCGTTCTGACATATTCACAAGTACTTTAACAATAACGAGGAATGGGTTTCCCATTGTCATGAATGAGCACATTTCACCAGATCAGCTCTATTGCCATTGGTTCGCTGAGGCCTTGTACCCTTTACCCCCACCCCTTGAAGAAGGAAGAGCCCAAGACCGGAATTACTAGGACCCCAGTAGCAAACAACAGTCCCAACGCGAGAAGCAGCAAAGCAATACAACCTGCAACCATCAATGTACCGGAAAGTATTCCCTGCCAAAGTCAGAAGGTTGCCGACACAACACCACTCATGGCCCAGGAATGACTCCGAGAGCAAACCTCCGTCCAAGAAGACAGGGACCCAAAATTCACCCGCGGAGGGCACAGCAAACAATGCAACATAAAAGAGAAAAACAGCAAGCTCCCCCCACCACCCACCCTCACCCCACCCTGCCACAGAAGGAACCAACCTAGGCCAGGTAACAGAAGAACCCCCACCCCTCCCAGCCCGAAATTCAGCCTTGACCACAGCTGCAAAAGAAAGGTCTGCTAGACAACCATGGGAATGAATAATTTGCACTAATACAATAAAAAAGAAAGATATAAATAAATCACAAAACATCAGGAAGCTTTCAAGCGGGACCACCAAAAACAAACTGCTTTTGCAGGTCCGAAACAACAGAAGAAAAACTGAAAAACATAGCTGTAGTCAAGATGGTAATCGCTGCAGAAAAAAGAAACAGGTAGTCCTTTCTAGGAAGTGGTGTATTTATACCCTTTGGTATGGGTCCATCTTGGATTGGGTAGGAAAAAGTCAAGTTTTGTAATTAGGTTCCACATGAATGATAAACTCATACGCAAGAACTGTGAGAGGAAGACGGACAAAGAGGTAACAAACACTTCTCCCCTATGATGCATCACAGGTGGCATGGCCGAGCGAGAAAACACGCCGGCCGAAATCCCCATTTATAACGAGGGAAGCAAAAGATCAGCGTCCCAAAGCATCGGAGCAATGACATGCCCAGCTCCTGTACTCTCTCTCACGGTGTTAGAAACGGGGTAGCTTGGCGCGGAGCGGGTAGGTTAAACTTCAGAGCAATGTGTAAAGCATCTGCGCAGCACCCACACACGAAGCGACACCTGGCACATTACAAAGAGACTCTACACAAGGTTATGTAAAAATAACTTTTGTATTGTGTAAAACACAGGATAATCACAGAAATCTATACACTCCGTCAACTGGCGCCAGGTCAACATTTACAGGGGATTATATACAGGGCAGCGCCAATTGGGTCGCCGCCAGAACCATCACCACGTACAAACAATAAGTGCAAATCCATCAGCATTATGGGTATAACAGCCCTTAGAACAAGCATTAGAAATGCAATCGGGCTCGGATTTATTTGAGTTCGAGCTAATGGCATTGTAAATGCCAATGTATTGTTGCTATGTGTTATGGAGTGTGTTCATGTGGTGTGTACTGCCAGTGATCTCCTTGTGAGTGTGAGAATATTGCACCGTTACTGCCTGTGATGTCCTTCTTGTGAGTGTGAGAAGCGTGCACCTCTGCTGCCTGTGGTCTCCTTGTGAGTGTAAGAAGCTTGCACAGCTGCTGCCTGTGATGTCGTTCTTGTGAGTGGGAGAAGATTGCACCTCAGCTGCCTGTGGTCTCCTTGTGAGTGTAAGAAGCTTGCACAGCTGCTGCCTGTGATGTCCTACTCACTACTCTACTCTACTCACTACTCTACTTTCTACTCACTACTCTACTCACTACTCTACTCACTACTCTACTCACTACTCTACTCACTACTCACTACTCTACTCACTACTCTACTCACTACTCTACTCACTACTCTGCTCACTACTCACTACTCTACTCACTACTCTACTCACTACTCACTACTCTACTCACTACTCAACTCACTACTTTCTACTCACTACTCACTACTCTACTCACTACTCACTACTCTACTCACTACTCTACTCACTACTCACTTCTCTACTCACTACTCTGCACTCACTACTTTACTCACTACTCTACTCACCTCACTACTCTACTCACCTCACTACTCTACTCACCTCACTACTCTACTCACCTCACTACTCTACTCACTACTGACTACTCTACTCACTACTCTGCACTCACTACTCACTACTCTACTCACTACTCTACTCACTACTCACTTCTCTACTCACTACTCTGCACTCACTACTTTACTCACTACTCTACTCACCTCACTACTCAACTCACTACTCACTACTCTACTCACTACTCAGCACTCACTGCTCACTACTCTACTCACTACTCTACTCACTACTCTACTCACTACTCTACTCACTACTCTACTCACTACTCACTACTCTGCACTCACTACTCACTACTCTGCACTCACTACTCACTACTCTACTCTCTACTCACTACTCACTTCTCTACTCACTACTCTACTCACTACTCAACTCACTACTTTCTACTCACTACTCACTACTCTACTCACTACTCACCTCACTACACTACTCTACTCACTACTCACTTCTCTACTCACTACTCTGCACTCACTACTTTACTCACTACTCTACTCACCTCACTACTCTACTCACTACTCTACTCACTACTGACTACTCTACTCACTACTCTGCACTCACTACTCACTACTCTACTCACTACTCTACTCACTACTCACTTCTCTACTCACTACTCTGCACTCACTACTTTACTCACTACTCTACTCACCTCACTACTCAACTCACTACTCACTACTCTACTCACTACTCAGCACTCAGTACTCTGCTCACCTCACTACTCTACTCACTACTCACTACTCTACTCACTACTCACTACTCTACTCACTACTCTACTCACTACTCTGCACTCACTACTCTACTCACCTCACTACTCTACTCACTACTCACTACTCTACTCACTACTCTACTACTCTACTACTCTACTCACTACTCTACTCACTACTCACTACTCTACTCACTACTCTACTCACTACTCACTACTCTACTCACGACTCACTACTCTATTCACGACTCACTACTCTACTCACGACTCACTACTCTACTCACGACTCACTACTCTACTCACGACTCACTACTCTACTCACGACTCACTACTCTACTCACTACTCACTACTCTGCACTCACTACTCACTACTCTACTCTCTACTCACTACTCTACTCTCTACTCACTACTCACTACTCTACTCACTACTCACTACTCTACTCACTACTCACTACTCTACTCACTACTCACTTCTCTACTCACTACTCTGCACTCACTACTTTACTCACTACTCTGCTCACCTCACTACTCTACTCACTACTCACTACTCTACTCACTACTCACTACTCTGCACTCACTACTTTACTCACTACTCTACTCACCTCACTACTCTACTCACTACTCACTACTCTACTCACTACTCTACTCACTACTCTACTCACTACTCTACTCACTACTCTGCACTCACTACTTTACTCACTACTCTACTCACCTCACTACTCTACTCACTACTCACTACTCTACTCACTACTCACTACTCTACTCACTACTCTGCACTCACTACTTTACTCACTATTCTACTCACTACTCACTTCTCTACTCACTACTCTGCACTCACTACTTTACTCACTACTCTACTCACTAGATGTGCGGTGGCAAGACAACAGAAGTGTGTGATGAAGGTGGAACTACTAGTGTGAAGGAAAGGATGCTATGTCAAGAAGACACAAACTCACAAAAAGGAAACACACACACACACACACACACATACATAAAGTGATTTCATATATTGGAATAAACGTGCAGTACACATGTAGAATGAGACTGTCACAAAAAGGGTAGTACATCATGATTGAATTAGATCAAGTAAATGAAACTATCTTCAAGTAAAGGAAGGATTAGTACTGCCTTCCTGGGGCAGACAAAGGAATAATCTATTGTAAGTAGATAAATGGCTTGTGGCACTAGAAGGCGCATACGCCTATTTAGCCAAATAGCAACATAAACAGTTGCTTATTTCCAGGTTTAAATCACATTTTTTATTATTTCATAGCAAAAACATAAAGGGGCAACAAAACCCGATACAAATACATGCGATCGCTTAAAACAAAATATACACTTTACATTGGACACTCATGTTTGCACTGAACGAAAAATGCTGCCATTTTGTGTCGACATTTACTGATGGTCTTCGGCACTGGAATGGAAAGTGCACCAAGCTCACAGAAAAGAAAAGCCCCTTTCATCCTTCAGGTCAATGAGATGAGCACCACTGAACTGGTTAACAATAAACGTATTATTCAGCACCCAGGAGTGATGGTGAGCTTTGCAAATGCATATTATGTTACACTTCGAGAGAATGCACACAAGCACCAGTTAACAACTACAATGCACGCCTGTCCTCCCTTCGGTTGAAAATTCACTACTTTGAAAAAATTCTGCCCACGTACATATCCCATAACTATCTGGGTCAAACCAAAGTTCAAACTATGTGATTGAATCCGATATCCCTGCGGTTGAATGCGAACTTGCACTACCGTGACACTGTGTGTGTTCTAAGACAATGGCATGGGCCTTCGGTGCAACCAAAATCTGTACTTGTATGTTGTGTGACTTACGTCAATTGATGTAACCCAACCCTTCACTAGAGGATGATGCCAATACACCTCCTGTATCATAGTGTAACCCAGCTCTCTCTGGCACAGCACCCCCAACCACATCTCTGCAATCACGGTGTGACCAGAGGCGCCTCTTGAAACCTCACTACAATAGTCATTAATAGGCAGAAAGTCGATTCGGTCTACATCTAGGGCCTAGTGGAATTAAATTGTACCTACATCACAGGACTATAAAGGAGGTGTTATAATGCGTCATCTATAACAAAGTAATAACCTTTGTGTTACTACCCCATGACATCAGCAGAAAATGCCACCTAAAATATTACAAGCATCAGCCAATTCAGAACTCGCCCATGGCTAAAGTTTTTCAAAAGTTGTACAAAAACTGGCCTCTTAAGAGAGGGGTAAATTTTCAGTATTCGTCACTTTAGGATGTAAATGATAAATTACCAATATGTCATAAATCACTAATGTCTTACGACTACCATCATGGCAGGTTAATTATAACTTTAAAAGTACAAATATTTTTAATACGCTCACTTTCACTCCACTTAAACAAATAAAGCAAAGTCTAATCAGAGAGTCAGGCAGTTACCGGCACCGTGGATGAAAGACAAACATACCAGCGCCATTAATTCAACAGAAAAAAAAAGCGCTTTCACATTTTTTTCACACACGAGAGTAAGGAATACCTAGAGCCCAGGGAATGGATTTGAAGCAAAAACAGAAAAGTGCGAAATTTATTTTTGCCACACCTGGGCTCAAAGGAGTTATGACAGTGGTGTTATCCAAATACAGACTAACCCGCACTTGTGCCTACTCACCGAGTCCGCCTCGGGCTTCAGCTGCTGCAGGGTGCACAGGCTGCGTGCGCCACTCATCATATAAGGATCCGCACAGACTGATCCTTTATCAGGATCGGGGCCGGGGTGGGTGCTCTGCGGGTTATTTAGAGCCTCCACCCTACTCTCAGCCAGGACAGGAGCCACAGATCATGTTATAACGTCCACTCCAGAGTGGGCCCCGGCACCTCTGTGTGTTTTCACTGAAAGCCGACACTGTTTTCAGCTTCATGGTCCCCCTGGCCAGTGCCTGACCCCTCCCCCAGCCCCCTCGTTCTGGCCTCCCTTGTGGCGCGCGGCCCCTCTGCTCCCCCCCCCCCCCCCGTGGAACGGGTCCAGAGGGCAGACATTGCTTCATGCAGGGACGGGGTTGGCACGCGCGTGCCCGGTCACAGCCCCTCCCGGCACAATTCCAGCGGTGCGAATGCAATGTTGTGATTTGGCAACAGCTGTTATTAACCATCTTAACTGCAATTCATTTTATATTCCATGGTGGAATGGCGAAACGGCCAAGGCAGAATTGCACTCTACAGGTCACACATAGATTTCTGCAGTAGGGGTATTTGCCCACTCAGCTGTTTTACCGACTATTGCTGAATGTTTAATATACATGGATCACTTCTACAATGCAAACCACGAACTAAAACTGAATGGTCTTTTGACGTAGTATTGCGTAATCAAATGGTATACGTTTATCGACCTCGGAATGATGAAAGACTAATTGATTGAAACCTGCGACCAGAGGGTTAAACCACCGAGCTAGCTGGACTGAGGAGAGGAGGGGGGCGTCTGACTGTACATTCTTGCAAACTCTCCCAAAAGGATGAAAGCGCAAGGATGTAGGCTTACGGCTAGAGCGGTCTCCCTCGAAGCTGGAGAACGGGGTTCATGTCTCGGCAACGACGCTCAACATCCGTGATTCTGGACAAATCACTTAATCTCACCGTGCCTAACAAAACAAGGAAGCTGCGCGCTGAGCGCTGCAGAATTGTGAACGCGCCCGGCCATCTGGATTCACTAACGGAGGCACCCTGACAGCTCCTAATTATAATTTATGTACTTCTTTGCGCGAGCACGGACGAAATATGCCCAAAATGGCGGAACAAAACTACATTTACCCTATCACTTCAAGCCTATTAAAACGAAAACACAAGGAAGACGAATCACTGGCCAGATGACAGAAAACCCTAAGGAATGTGTGGAATTCCTCTCACCAAGGCCCTAGGAGATACTTTTTTTTTTCTCCTCTAACATTAGTTCTCTAACTCCTCCCAGTTTCACTGGGGAGGAGTCCGAGCCCTAAAAAGTATAACTGCCAGTAGTTACTGGTAAAAAAGTGAACTTAGCATCATCACGTTAGCATAGACAACCTAGGCAAAAGATAAGCATGCATACTCATTAGGCATAGAAATACATTATCCCACAATCATGGGGCATAAATACCACTTGGCAAGCACAGGCATGAATACATTGTGCACACTCCTATTAGAATGGGGCATAAACCATAATTAGCATTCGGCATAAACATGTCCATGTAGAGGCATCATCATCCTAAAACATCCTCGCATGCACATTAGGCATAAAAACATGATGCGTCTCCTTAGGCGTAAACCACCTTAGATTAGGCATAGGACCCCTTAGCTCAGGTAGAAGAACATTATGCATAAAACCTGCAATGTAAGCATTAGGGGGAGAACATTAGGCATCAACCTTTAGGCATACAAGCACATAATGCATCATACTAGCATAGGTCACATTGGGCATAAAGACAAAATCAGCCGGGCAAACCTGGTGACCGCTAGATCATAAACTGACGTGAGGTATTCTCAGGAGCATAAATCATATTATGCATTAGGCATCATCATGGGCATCAACAACACTGGCAGTGGGCACAACCATTTGTCCATGAAGGCATCAGTGGCAGGAAACACATTAGGAAGCCAATATGGGGTGGAAAACATGAGGCCTTTCAATAGGCACCTGAGCCTCAAGTGTAACACGTATTATGCATAACATCAGCCCTGATTGGCATGTACAACATTCGCAGGGCAACCCCTAGAACAAGGTCCTCACCCCAGGACAGAGACACAATCTGGCATTCAAAATACACAGGCCCACTGCTACAGGTTAGTCTTTGGCGCCACGGCGTCTGGGGAGCCCATACTCTGGGACTCTGACAAACTAAGCAATCCAAAATGCCCCAGAACGGTGCAGCTACCCACTGTCTGGTGGGGCAGCTGTGTAGCAGAAACAAACACGGGCACGTTGGAGCCCCTTCCAGGACTCGGGAATCAGAAAGGATGTGGCCCACAAAGTACAGGCCCGTTGGAGTCCCCCTTTGAGACTCTGGGGTTCAAAATGCCACCTGAAGTTGCAGCTGCCCTCTTTCTCGTGGGGTAGCTGGAAGCAGCCCAAACACTGGCACGTTAGAGTCTCCCTTCTGGGACTCTACAGTACGATAATGCCCAACCGTTGCAGGGGCCCGCAACTGCGGCGCCACAGTGCACTGCAGATTAGCACTTGGCACTAACAGTGCCTTGGAAGCCCCAAACTCGAAATGGCCAATGCGTTGCAGCAGCCCGCATCTGCAGCGTCGCCGAGGGAGAATGAAGCACTGGCACCCCCAGTGCAGATTAGAGGAGGCCCCCCTGTGGGGCTCGGAGAAAATCCCCCGCTCGCTGCAGTTGCCGGCTACGGCGGTGTGGCTGAAGAAAAGAAGGTCAACAAGCACTGGGCACGAGGGGGCCAGTCTCTGGGGCTCGGGAACACAGGGGAAAGGCACTGAAAATGTGCCTCGACCAACCCCCCTAAACCCGCCACAAAGCCCAACTTTCTGGCTCTTCTGGGACTCCGCTTGTCTTCCTGGGCGGGAGACGGCCCGATTCTAAGCTCCCTCCGGCTGGAGCACGGCGGTAGGGGGACACGGAGCGCAGTCTCCATCGGTGACGTCCCCTCCGCCTCCTTACTTCTTCCGGTGCCACTTCAGCTCAGGGGGATCTCCCCAGCACACGGGAGCCCTGCCCGGCGCCTGGGTCCTCCGGTCGTACGGGCTTTTCCTCCTTCGGATCCCGCCTCCAACCTTGGCTTTCGGGTCGCTGCGAGCAGCGCGGTGGCTCTCCCCTCGTTCTGGGCTCGGGTCGCGGCGGTGAATCTTTAGCACTTTTAAAGTGCAGCTGCAATGCGGGGTGGGCTCCCGCTATTAAGGAGCAACATGCGGGGTGGGCACCGGCAGTTCCAGTCCCAACTGTCACTGTGAGGGGTGTTGACAGGGGCGGAGCCACAGACCTCCCCATCCCCGGTCACTTCGAGAACTAGACCTGCAACCCACCTCAGGCATACAGGCACAAAGCACACAGAAATGGTGACTTTTTAAAAGTGACATTTCTACAATGGTACAAATGAATCTGTACCCACCATTGCGCATCATTTATTATTTTCAGTTCCACTACCAACCATAAGATATTTATTGGGTTTCATTTAGGGGTTATCCATAGGGGGGGGAGTTCTCAATGCTAGCCTATGGAGGGCAGAGAGCACAGGCAATTTACACCAAACTCCCATGCCAAGGTGCTCAGAGTCCATAAACCACCACTACCATAGCAGCAAAAAGGCTAGGCGGAAGGCAAAAAGTTCCGGGAAGACCCAGCAAGCAGGGCCAAGTCCAACACTACCCCCTCCCAACCAAAAGCCAGGGTAGACCACTCAATGCCTTGATGGGCTTCCCTGCTTGGGGAGGGAATACATGGACGAGGGCTAGGAACTACAGGGGCAACCGCAGGTTCTCCACCATTCTGGACCCTGTTGGTTCCCTCCGTCAGAGCTCACAGGACCCCCCCCCCCCGAGCTACCCCAATGGTACTCTATTTGGGTGCGGCCCGGACCGGCCCCAAGGCCCTCCAGGTGTCTTGTGTCCTTGCCACCTCAACGAGTGGGGGGCAGTAGCCCCAGGCACATAGTACCACTTGGCCACTCTAGCTCTCCTCCGTGCAGTTCCAAACTGCCACTGGTACTCCCACCTGGGGTCCGCACCCTCAGGCTGACCAGGAGTCAGGGGCGAGGCTCTCCTCCCCCTGGCTCTCCTCCTGGGGTTCCGCACTCTCCTCCAATGCGGGGCACCCTCAGAACGCCACTCTCCCACCAGTCCCGGACCTTGACCCGGTAACTGACTCACCACCCAGGGTGTAACCCCTAAGGTAGCACCGGTGCCAGAGGCGAGAACTCCCTCCCTCTGCACCCCCTCCCAGAGTTCAGCAACCTCCCACCTGGAGAAGTACCCCTGGAAGACAAGCAGGGGGGGGGCACTGATGACAGACGTTCCTTCCTCCAGATCAGGCAGTACCTGAATCTGGCCTCTCAACCTGGAGTAGTACCCCTGGAAGTCAAACCGGTAGAGACCCTGATTACAGGTGTCCCACCCTCCAGGGCAGGCAGTACCTGAACCTGGCATCCCAGCCCAGGTTCTAAACCCTGTAATTGAGCAGACCCCAGAACCACTGGAGTTCCGTTTACAGATGCCCCTGGTTGTCCTGACACTAGGGGATCCCCCTCAATGGACGGCCCATCAGGACAGCCTAGGCTCCCAACCTGGGGTTCCCTTATGGAACTCTCCAGGCCCTGAGACTGCAGTTGGGGCACCTCGGAACACCTCCCCATCTCACTCCTTCTCCTTGTAGACAGGACGTGAGGCCCTACAACCTCCCACTACACTGGAACCTAGCTGGGCTACTGCAACCCTCTCCCACCACCCTGGGTTGGGAGACACCTGAGCTGCTTCCCTCATGATCACTCCCCAATGCCTCCTCAGACCCTTTGGCACTCACCCAGAGATCTGCCCCCCCGTTGCAAGCAACAGGTGTAGGCTCAACCTTGGGAAACAATTACTGAGCACGTGTTCCCTGATAAGTAGATGGAACAGCCCTTCCCAATCGTTCACCGCGCTACACACCACCCAATCCTCCAGTGCACTGCAACACGAATCCGCAGACTCCCCCCAGGACAGGTGAGACAGCTTTTTACTGCCCCTGAGCTTCAACCTGGACCCATCTTCCCAGGAACTAGGTACCGTCTTCCGGGCTGTGGGAGTGGGAATTCCTACACTGGAATCACTTCTGCTGCCACCACTGGACCCCAGCCTCCCTGGTGAGTCCAGACTCCTGAAACCACTCTCAGGGGACAACCTACCCTCTCGAGTCCGTTTCACCCTGGCGAAGGCCCTCTCTGAATCTGCCATCCTTTCCTGTGCTAGGACCTTCTCGGTTTCTAGCATCTTCTCTTCCACACTCAGCTGCGCTAGCACCACTCTGAGCCTCTGCAACGCCAGCTGATGCTCCCTTTCCTCCCTCCTATCCACCCGCTCCTCTGGGGACAGGGAAAGGGATGGGGCACTGCCCCCGGGACTGGACCCAGCACTGGACTCCCTATCTATGGTGTCCTCACTAGCTACTGGCGTCCCCACCCTGTCATTGTCTTCGTTCTCTTCAGAGCCACCGCCCTCCCGGGTTATGGACTGGGAACCCTCGCTCTCAGAGTCCTCCTCAGGGTCTCCCCAAACCCACCACTTAGATATGCGGAGGGGTAATCTGAAAGGTCCCCACAGAGCTCTAAGGGTTCTCCTCTTTTAAAGGCTTAATAGAGGAACAGTTTTATGCGGGAGTTGCCTTATAAGGGTATCCCCCTTTGCCTGTAGAAATTCATTACTTCCCCCTCAGTGTACTCCCAAATGTTCTCCTCATCATAGGCTAACTCCTTGGCGAGATACACAGCCCCCAGTAAACAGGGGAACACAATTCAAAAATGGCACTTTAGGAGGAACAATAATCAGACAAAACAATCCCCAAATCTGTGATTTTCTAAGTGCAGAGTTTGTAGTGCAACCAGTCGTTGCTGTGGTACTGCGCAAACACAAGTCCTATCCCACCGCTGAACATCAATGTTAGAAACGGGGTAGCTTGGCGCGGAGCGGGTAGGCTAAACTCCAGAGCAATGTGTAAAGCATCTGCGCAGCACCCACACACGCCACCACACCTGGCACATTACATAGAGACTCTACACAAGGTTATGTAAAAATAACTTTTGTATTGTGTAAAACACAGGATAATCACAGAAATCTATACACTGCACCATCTGGCGCCAAGTCAACATTTACAGGGGATTATATACAGGGCAGCACCAATTGGGTCGCCGCCAGAACCATCACCACGTACAAACAATAAGTGCAAATCCATCAGCAATGAGGGTATAACAGCCCGTAGTAAAAGTATAACTGCCAGTAGTTACTGGTAAAATAGGGAACTATTGGCCATATGTAGGTAAACTACATTTACCGATTCTAAAATACCGAATTTTACCGATTCGGTATTTTAGAATCGGTAAATGCTATGTAGGTAAAATTTCGGTAAGTATTACCGAATCGGTACGATTCGGTATTTACCGAATCGGTAAATACCGATTTGGTAAAAGGGGGAACACATTCAAGGGTGACAGGGTGTCACTTTGACACCCTGTTGCACCCCTGAATAGTGCATGGGTGCACATGTGGCACACATACATGCCCTAAGGCCATGTATGTCTGCCACATGGCACTGCTATAAAGTGCAAAAAATTGCTTTTTAGGGTTTACGATATTTACCACTAACTTGTAGTTGGTGGTACATAACAAATCCTGAAATGGGAAAAGCACTCATTTGAGTGCTCCCTACATTGCAAATTCGGTAATTTACCGAATCTGTATTTTAAGGAATCAGTAATTTACTGATTCCTTAAAATACTGATTCGGTAAATTACCGAATCTGTAAAATTGGCCACCTACATCTCAAAACGCCTAATACCGGTCGGTAACGGCCGAAATTCGGTAATTTCGGCCGTTACCGACCGGTATTAGGCTACCTACATCTGGCCCTTAGCATCATCATGTTAGCATAGACAACCTAGGCAAAAGATAAGCATACCATGCATACTCATAGAAATACATTATCCCAAAATCATGGGGCATAAATACCACTTGGCAAACACCAGCATGAATGAATACATTGTGCACACTCCTATTAGAATGGGGCCTAAACCATAATTAGCATTAGGCATAAACATGTGCATGTAGAGGCATCATCATCCAAAGACATCCTCGCATGACATTAGGCATAAAAACATGAGGCGTCTCCTTAGGCGTAAACCACCTTAGATGAGGCATAGGCCCCCTTAGCTCAGGTAGAAGCACATTATGCATAAAACCCGCAATGTAAGCATTAGGGGGAGAACATTAGGCATCAACCTTTAGGCATAAAAGCACATTATGAATCATACTAGCATAGGTCACATTGGGCATAAAGACAAAATCAGCAGGGCAAACCTGGTGACCTCTAGAACATCATAACCTGACGTGAGGCATTCTCAGGAGCATAAATCACATTATGCATTAGGTATCATCATGGGCATCAACAACAGTGGCAGTGGGCACAACCACATGAGCATGAAGGCATCGGTGGCAGGAAACACATTAGAAAGCCAATATGGGGCGGAACACACAAGGCCTTTCAATAGGCACCTGAGCCTGAAGTGCAACACATATTATGCATAACATCAGCCCTGATTGGCATCTACAACATTTGCAGGGCACCCCCTAGAACAAGGTCCTCACCACAGGACAGAGGCACAATCTGGCATTCAAAATACACAGGCCCACTGCTACAGGTTAGTCCTTGGCGCCACAGCGCCTGGGGAGCCCCTACTCTGGGACTCTGCCAACTAAGCAATCCAAAATGCCCCAGAACAGTGCAGCTACCCACTGTCTGGTGGGGAAGCTGTGTGACAGAAACAAACATGGGCACGTTGGCGCCCCCTCCAGGACTCGGGAATCAGAAATGATGTGGCCCACAAAGTACTGGCCCATTGGAGTCCCTCTTTGGGATTCTGTGGTTCAAAATGCCACCTGAAGTTGCAGCTACCCCTTTTCTCGTGGGGCAGCTGGAAGCAGCCCAAACACTGGGCCGTTAGAGTCGACCTTCTGGGACTCTACAGTTCAATAATGCCCAACCGTTGCAGCGACCCACAACTGCGGCACCGCTGTGCACTGCAGATTAGCACTTAGCACTAACAGTGCCTTGGAAGCCCCAACCTCGAAATGGGCACTATGATGCAGCGGCCCGCATCTGTGGCGCCGCTGAGGTAGAACGAATCACTGGCACCCCCCAGTACAGATTGGAGGAGCCCCCCCTCCCTCCCCCCCCCACCCCCCCAGTGGGGTTCAGAGAAAATCCCATGCTCGCCGCAGCTGCCTGCTACGGCGGTGTGGCTGACGAAAATAAGCTCAAAGAGCACTTGGCACTAGGGGGCCAGTCTCTGGGGCTCCGGAACACAGGGGGAAGGCACCGACAATGTGCCTCGACCAACCCCTTTAGAACCGCCACAAAGCCCCACTCACCGGCTCTTCTGGGACTCCACTCTTCTTCCTGGGTGGGAGACGGCCCGATTCTCGGCCAGGACACGGCAGTAGTGGGACACGGAGCACAGTCTCCGTCGGTGACGTTGCCTCCGCCTCCTTACTTCTTCCTGCGCCACTTCAGCTTGCAGGGCTCTCCCCAGCACACGGGAGCCCCGTCCGGTGTCTGGGTCCTCCGGCCGTACGTACTTTTCCTCCTTCGGAACCCGCCTCCAACCTTGGCTTCCAGGTCACTGCGAGGAGCACGGCGGCTCTCCTCTCGTTCTGGGCTCGGGTCGCTGCAGTGATTCCTTCGCACTCTTAAAGTGTGGCTGCAATGCGGGGTGGGCTACCGCTATTAAGGAGCAACATGCGGGGTGGGCACCCGCCCAATTCAAAGTATAAAGCGGGGTGGGTTCCTGCTATTAAAGAGCAACATGCGGGGTGGGCACCCGCCCAATTCAAAGTATAAATCGGGGTGGGCTCCCTTTGTTCACACTGGCGCCAATGTGGGGTGGGCTCCTGCTGTTTGAATATGCAGGGGGGGGGATCCCACATGCCGGGGATTCCCTCATGGCGGTCGTTTCCTCAGCAGCGCGCTACAGGACACCAGACCCTTTCTCTTCTCCCGTGGGGCGCAGTTGTAGCGCTTTGGCAGAATAAAGCTGTAGCGCTCACAAGGCGCTAGACAGCAGGCAGAGCACAGTCAATGCTGGGCAAGATCAGCAGGCAGCAGGGCAGCTCACCCAAAATAAAGTAGCAGTTCCTGGGAACAGTCAGACGTTATCAGGATGGCGATCCTCCTTGCGAAGCAGTCTTCAGTCCAGCCCACGCCTCTCCTGGGTCCAATAGAAATGTAGAGGAGCAGAGTTGGGCACAGGGGCCAGAACGCAGGCCCTTGCGGCAGTACCTCCTGGCAGAGTGTCCCCTCCAAGTCAAAGTCCACGCCCAAGCACACCACATGGAGTCTCAGCTCCTCCTTATATACGCCCCTCACCCCACCTACTAGAAAGGGCCAGAAGCTTCTGGAAGGGTCCTGGCCGTTCCAGTCCCAACTGTCACTGTGAGGGGTGTTGACAGGGGCGGAGCCACACATCCCCCCAGCCCCGGTCACTTCGAGAACTAGACCTGCAACCCACCTCAGGCAAACAGGCACAAAGCACACAGAAATGGTGACTTTTTAAAGGTGACATTTCTACAATGGTACAAATGACTCTGCACCCACCATTGCGCACCATTTATTATTGTCAGTTCAACTACCAACCAGAACATATTTATTGTGTTTCATTTAGGGGTTATCCATGGGGGAGGGCGGTGGGAGTTCTCAATGCTAGCCAATGGAGGGCAGAGAGCACAGGCACTTTAAAACAAACTCCTGTGCCAAGGTGCTCAGAGTCCATAAACCACCACTACCATAGCAGCAAAAAGGCCAAGTCCAACACAACGTAATGAGGAAAATCAGTCACAGCAAGTCTGAGGCAACTAATGGTAGCTAACGCTTTCTTTAACACTTTCGGTGCTCATGAGGAGCTCAGCTCATCAGAAGGCACAGTGGCGCTGTGCTCATGACGAGCTCAGCTCGTCATAACCGCTGCGGAACGCCCACCCGGGGATAATTCCCCTGCTGTGCTGGGCGTTCCATTGAGCGGACGTGGTCATGACGAGCTCAGCTCGTCATGAGCACAGCGCCACCGTGCTGCATGACGAGCCGAGCTTGTCACAAGCACCGCGCGCGGCCCCCTTCCCCCGCGCCGTGGGGGAATTAGCCCCGCGGCGAAGGGGTTAAGAAAGAGGCAGATACTTCATTGCAGGGATCTCTCCAGGTAACAGGGATAATAAACCATAGCCTACCACAAAAAGGACAGTAAGGATTGTCATTGGACTGTGGACATTAACAACCAATAAATGTCAATCACCTCAGTATTATTCACATGAAGTTCTGACTGTGTTCCCTTGAGTGAAACAATCACAACTCTAGCTTGGAAAACGTTTCCATAAAAGCTGCCTGAATGAGATAACAACACTGCCAAGCTTCTCCAGGTTCATGCGCGACAATCTGCTTCAGCTCAACATTTTTTCTTTGAATTCTGGGACTTGTAGTCTTGTTTATGCCTTAAAAAACCAGAGGCTACTGGGATAAACACTCCACCTCTCCCTACTCTATTCGTGCCCCGAGAACCTTTGAAAAACCAGTGGGGGGCTCATAGCGGCCAAGTTTCCTAGGTCCAATGCATGTAGGTTTGATCCTGTTCACATTTTTTGATCTGTGAATTCTGGGACTTGCATTCCTTTTTAGGTCGAGCCTGGGCAACACATGCGTTGCTGCGAGGCATGCTGTGATGGAGTATGGCTTTGAAGCCCCTCCCACTACCCGCCCATATTTTTAATTGGCTTGCGTCATTGTTCTTCGTAAACGCTGGCTTCTGAGTGGTTATTAGGCTTGTTTGCCCCCCTTGTCGGCCTTTGTTACCTCCGATAACAACTGGACTGGACCTCTTACTGGTGTTGTTACATGGTTTGCTTTAAAAGGTCGGTGAGCAATATTTTATTTAATGTTCTTCCTCTATTCAACCCACTACCTTGCAGCAGCCTCTCGGTTTTATTAAAATGTTTGCTAATGGCGCTCCGTTCTTTAAAACGGCCGCACTGCCGCGAAAAAACAACCGCGGTTAACGGGTTAATTATAGCTGCTGTGCTTTTTTATTTATGTATTTTAGCAGCGCTGTCCGCATTTAGCGGCCGCGCTTATTTATTTGTTTAGTTAACTAACATCCATGTGGCGCTTTCACTTTTATGGAGGCCGCACCTTTTCTTTACACAAAACGCGTCTAAAGAAAGGTACGCAGCTAACATTAAAGTGAAAGCGCAGCATGGCCACTTTTATCAACAAAAAAAACTATCTTGACAAAATAGATGATTTTTTTGGGTCAAAGCCCCTATGCTGCAGTTCCACTTTAATGAGGGACACACCCCTTTCTTTAGACGCAGCTTGTCTAAAGAAAGGGGCAGGGGCGCGGCCTCCATAAATGGGAACGCACCGCCTGGGTGCTACTAAAACAAATATTTGCAATGCAATAGGTCTTGCATTTGCGAGAGTTTAAGGTATTGCATTGTCAATAGCTTAAATTCTTGTTAATGCGAGACCTATTGCATTGCAAATGCTTGTTTATAATGGAATAAAGAACACCACAAATCCCAGAATTCAATGGAAAAGACTGGGACTGCATTACATCAAGCATGGACGGTGGAAACTTGACAGGGCTGCGTTTTTAGAAGTCACTCAATGTTCCCTGTCCACTTCCTTGAGCACCAAAGACCGCCCCAAACTTTAAAAGGTCCCTGCCTGCAACTTCTGGCCCCTACATTCTTTCAGGGACCCCAGGGCAGACCTTCAGTGCTAACGAAACCAGGTTTGGCTTTAATGTTGGCAAAGGGAACAGAAACCAGTTGAACTCTAGGAAATGCCTCTAGTAGTTACTATAACAAACACCAGAAATATCCCATGCTGCTCATAGCTGTGGCTCTGCCTGGGAACAGAGCGTTCCGGGGCGATTAGTGGTTCTTACCATGATTCGGTGGATTACGTAAGGCTGCGTGCTTGGGTCAAAGGGCGTCAAGGGTGGGACGCAGTCCGCTGCGGAGCGCGCCGGGGCCCCAACCCTTCATGACTCTCTCAGGCCGCTGCGGCGCGCGCCGGGGCCCCAACCCTTCATGGCCCTTTACATCCTTCAAGTGGGCCCATTCCGCCGAAAGTCAAGGTATATCTGTGGGATTTGGGACCCTCAGGGGCCCTTTCACATTCTCCAGGGTGGAGGCGTCATTTTAGGTTACGTCACCGGTGAGAGCGCCTCCGGAGCGAATCAAGGATTAGACCGCGCTTTAGAAACGTTTATTTCCACTTTAGAGGGGGCGGGGCCCGAGGAGCCACCGTAGCTACGCGCCCCAGACCTAAGGTAGTGACTTTGATACCTCAAAGCTGCCGTTAGTTTAAATAAATATATATTTTTAAAAATATCCCATGCGGTTAAGTAATTCATCCAAATGTAACGTAACTGCTGCTCATGTAAAGCGCTCCAATACTTTTTCTCCAAATAAATCTGCTAAAAAATAAATAAATCACTCGGCAGCTTAAAATATTCCATTAATCTTATGCCGCGACCACTCAGACAGCTGGTCTTAAAGCAGGATTTTTTTTCGGCAGGGCACAGAGATCTGTGAAGAACAGAACACAGTGCACGGTAGTTAAAAAAGTTATAGCTTGTGTGAATAAAAAAAAAAAATTGGTTTCTGTTAAGAACAAGCATGAGTCATGACCTGTCTTTATGTTGCCTGATGCAGAGTTAATGAATGGTCTGAGTGTAACAAATGTAATATGCATATATATACAAATTCAAAATAGAACCATGTTCACCTAGAAAGTTTTAACCAATCCTCTCACACAACAAATCCTATCATCCTCTCACACAACAACCCCTACAGAGCGATGATTACATCATGGCATCGATACATCGATGATGTCTTGATGATATGGACTGGCCAACTTGAATCTCTCCAGGCCTTCCTAGCATGGCTGAACAACCAGTCGCCGGATATCAAGTTTACCATGCAATCCAACACAGAATCGATTGACTTCCTGGACATCAGTATAAAGGAAAAGGAAGGATACCTCTACACTACCCTATACCGAAAGCCGTCTGAAAGAAATTCCCTGCTAAGATACACCAGCCACCACACCAGGGGCTTGAGAGACAACCTTCCATTCGGGCAGTTTCTCCGTCTTCGGAGAAACTGTTCCCTGAAAGAAGATTTCTTCAGGGAATCGGATGATCTGATCACCCGTCTCACTGACAGAGGCTATCCCAAACGCCTAGTGAAGAGATCCAGGAAAAGGGCGTGGTTTCAAGATAGGGCAACTCTATTGGAACCAAAGATGAGAAAAACATCGCAAGAGCGGATGATATGCGTCACCACCTTCTGCACCGAGAGCAACGCCATCCGAAAAATTGTGAACCAACACTGGGACCTGGTAGGAGAAGTTTTGCAAGTGCCTGAACCCCCTATGCACGCTTTCAAGAGATCACGGAACGTAAGGGACTCGGTGGTGAGATCTCTACTAGAAACCCCACCGGCACCGACAATTCGGAACCTATGGAACTTACCGGATTTGTTAGGCCATTTCAAATGTACCAAATGCAAGGCCTGCCCATTGTGCTTGGAAACCAAGCAAATACGTTACAACGACCAGACAGTAGACCTCAAATCGATGACCAACTGCAACACAAGCGGAGTGATCTATGCGATTCTTTGCCCATGCAACCTGATGTACATTGGACAAACGCAGCAAAAAGCAAAGAACCGCATCTTCCAACACTGCAGCAGGATTCGCTGTGCAACCTTAGGGGCCCCTTTGGTTGAGCATTTCACTGAGAAAAACCATCCCCCAGAATCCATTCGCTGGCTGATAATTGAAAAGATCACCCTCGGCCCCCGGGGTGGCAATCTGGCGGCCGCACTGGACACAAGGGAATGCAAATGGATGCAGAAGTTTCAAACCATTGCCAAGGGACTTAATGAACTGGAGGCTAGTTTCTCGCAGATGGCGGGACTAAATCCCGAATAGACCCTGGGAATAATGCCTTTTGTCTCCCTTGAACCCATACTATGTAGTACACTTTTAGTATAACACATGACATTACACAGAATAGCTCCGAGAGCATCCATGAGGAATGTATACCATATGCCGTAATTTGTCAAACATCAGCGTCCAGATGCATTCTTCTTGATATGCTGCTATGAATATGTGGAAATGTATCACATTGTATTACCACCGGCTTCTCCCTGACCCGGGGAGGGGTCCAGAAAGTATATGTATAGATGCCATCTGTGTACATAATGTCTGGTCTTAGACATGTTAATTTGGAAATGTATCACATTGTATGACCACCGGCTTCTCCCTGACCCGGGGAGGGGTCCATTAAGTATAGGTATAGATGCCTTCCAACCAGTAATATCTGTATACATAATGTCTGGTCTTAGACATATTAATTTGGTGGAGCTAATGTTTGGCGATCCATTGTTTAAACATCAGACGCTGTTATTGCAGTCGGCATGCCCCGTGACTGGTTCAATACCAATGCAGCACGGCCCGCACAGACAGCATGCACGAGTCACTGCCCTACACCCCCATGTGCCAGGCATCACCCTGCGACACCATTTGAGATTTCCCTGTGATGATCGCCTTCGATCCGATGACTGACAGCCGGCCCTCGCCTCTAGAAAGGGACACTATCCCTTTAAGCGAGCCTCAGTGTACGCGCGAACCTAGCCCTGATCCCATTGGACCGCCGGGCCGAGCCCCCTCTGCATCTAGCCTTCACTGGCATTGAGCGCCTGCACCGCGAGTCTCTTCGGATGCAGGCTGCCGTGAAGTAACAGCGCTGACGCGCGCTCGTATTCAAGAAGGTATGTACAGTCCACACTGCTAGGCTGGCTACATTCATTGTAATTTCCGGACTAGCGGATCGAGTAAACTTAATCCAGTTCCGCTTTATTTTCAGTAAAACGTACCGGCACTGAGACCCCCACCGCGAGTGAACACGCGTTTGGGAGAGCAGGGTGGAAGTGACAATCCAACCCTTTAAGGTAATTGTTGTATTACCAATTTCTAGTGCAAATTAGTTGCAGTCCTGATTTACCACCACGGCAACTCCATGTTTTTAAATAGCCTCCCCTTCTGGTTTCAGACAAACTACCCCTATCGAGGACCGATCTACCTGTGCCAAGTTTCCGCCGGCACATCAAGTAAGTTCCTCTATTTACCTGCCCCCGATATTACTTTTGATTTAGCAAAACATAGGGCCCTGATGGCACCTGCTTTATTATATTTCAGCTCTACCGGAGCATTTGAAAGCCCCTCCTGCAGACGGCACATTCAATGACCGTCGGCTGATGTAGGTAACCACCCACATCACCACTTTGATAATTATCACCATGCCTGTTCACGCTTGCGAAATTCTGATTTATGTATTTACTTACCCCATAGGCTCTCTTTCCTCTTCCTGACGAAGACCCCAACATGAGGCTGTGAATCACCCTTCTTGCGTATCAGGGGTCGAAACGTAGAAATACGCCGTTTTTCCTTGACACACCATAGGAGCCAATTAAGAGATATATTCTCATAAATCTATGTGTGATGCAAAACTGGGAACCTTTGCCCATTAGCTTGGTTGTAGAGGTTTTTTCATTTTTAACTTGGATGCAACTATTTATGTCACAACACCTTTACTCTGTCCCCCTCACGTACTCACCTACCCTTCCCTTTTCACTGAGAGCACCGATTCCGAATACAGAATGTAATGACGAAACAATTACATGTCTTTAACATAAATTGTTCAACACAACTTTGACTATGATTGAATAAAACGCCGGAAAGAAATACAAAAAATTAAATTGTTTCTTTTTGATTGGTTAAAACTTTCTAGGTGAACATGGTTCTATTTTGAATTTGTATATATATGCATATTACATTTGTTACACTCAGACCATTCTTATTTGTACTGACCAACTGACCCAGGTCTTGAGTTTTAAGGGCTAACCCCTTTCATACTCACACGCAGAGTTAATGAAAGCGTGATTAAAACCATAAAATGTATAGTTACAATTAAAAAGTTCACGCCCAAAAATGTTGATAAAAGTCTGATACCTATTGCAGTAAGACCCACTGCTTGGAAGTCAGATAATAAATATTTTGGTTTTCAAAATCAAAACAAAGTGAATTTGGCTGTTCATTTTAAGAATCATGAGAGGGTATTCATACTCGTTAATCAGGTTACTTGAATATTTTCATCTTTGGCGCATTACACACATTTCCAGAAATTCCGGGGAGGTTGACGGTAATGATTCCTTTCTGGTGGAGAGATACTGTGCTATCCACAGTTTGGCTGGCACTTTTTAGGCATCAGGCGGGAAAAGTCGCCTGACCTAGAAAGGTCGGCTTCTATACTGGACTACTCAGGAGTCTCTCATTTGATCGCCCTTTCGGCAATAAAGTTCATTCTTCGGATACAGTGAACTTGACTGCAGAAAATCGTATGGCCTGGAGCTCTGAAGATGGTTTTGTGTAGGCTCCTAGTATAGGGTGTATAGTCAGGCCAGTGGAATTATGTAATTCTGCGGCTGTGACTTCCACCCCACCCCCATTTGGGGATTTGCCACACAATCTACCATCTGCTGCATAATCTGCAGATTTTTACAAAAAAAACTGTTTCTTGCTCAAACAGATCAAAAGTTACTAAAAACTTGGTGACGTGTTCCCTTGCAGTGAAAGGCCTTTTGCAAAGGTTAACTGGTCATCTTTCAGTTGCTTAATTCTGTATTTGGTTTTAAACTGGTACCAATTATGTGAACTCTTTGCCCAGACAGTATCAGCAGGTGTAAAAATGACAAAATAATGAAGTAAGACTATAAAAAAAGATGCTGCATTATTCTGTTTAATTTGCCTTTTCTTGACACATAATTTAGTCAACAATGCAACATATTTTGGTACCCCCATGCTGCATAATTCCAGTGGCCCTGTGTATAGTGCTTCAACCATGTCAGTTGGCTTTCTCCGCCCTACACAATCCATTGTATGTGGTTCCGTAGAAAGTCCAGTTGATGCCTGGGATTCAACAACTTTCACAACTCTCTGGTCCTGCTTCTCCTGAGCTGGAAGTTTACTGTCGAAGAGATCTTCTAAGGCATGGGCAAAGTGTGCAGTTGCCCAGGGCCCTCATCTTTCAAAGGCCAGCTGGTAAAGTGAACTTACTCTCTATCTCATGTTTGTCTCTCTCAACCTTTAACATAAAATTACATTTTGCTTGGCATCAAGGGGCTCGAGTTGGCAGAAAATTGGTGATGACATTTAAAGTTTTCTAAAAAGGGTCCTGCAGATTATTTCTTGCCCAGTTCCCCTTTACACAAACCCTGTATACTGATGCTCAAACTGCAAGCCCTAGGCCCAGACAATGGAATTGGAGGGACAACTGTGATGTTGATGGCATCTGCATTAGTAAATAGCATGGAAGGGATAGGAAGTGCGTTTGCTTTGTAAGTTTGTGAACACCCACAAACACACAGTTGCGGCTTTGACAAACTGAAATCCAACCCTTTCCCACCCCGTACATGGTTGGATGGTTAATTTAGAAAAGATCTGGATTAACATCCCTTCCAGATGAAGAAATGAAAGTATCACCCCCAAATGACCTATGGGTGTAGGGGAAGAGCTCCCTCCACGGGGAAAAATATTCTTCCTGTGGACAAAAAAATAAATAATTTGCTATTGCATGCTTGGCTTCCCTTCCCACTGTACCGAATTATATGCTACTTAAACTCTACACAAAGGGGTAGGGAACCCTAAAAAAGCCATAAACTGGGGCATTATCAACCAGCAGCTGACAAGGCTTTCCATGCATACTATTACAACAGTTGTGATTATCTAAAAATGTAAAAGTACGTAGGGTGCTGCCCATACTTCTACACTTTTCTATGTGCATCAAGGTGTATTTTTGTTATTATTCTCCTACAACACATACGCATTGCTCATTACGCACAAATACAGTGCCCTACACAACACAGGCACAGAATACCTGAACAGCACCATACACGTTCACCAACCGACCAGACACCTACTCTCCAGGGCTGGACTGGGAACCGAAACCGGCCGTGGCAAACTGCTCAGCGGCCCCCAAAGGGTGGGAGGTGTGGCCGAGCTGTTTGCTAGAGCCGGTTTCGGCCGATTTTCTTACAGGGGCTGCCGGTAACACAAACAGGCCCCCAGGGGCCCAAAACCAGCCCACAGGGGAAATGCAAGGTGCCTGCTCCGGCCAGTACGCTGTACTCTCACTCACATACATCCCCCACATCTGCAAATGCAAAACCGGAGGTCACTCATTCTCCTATATCGCACCCAAGACATGGAACGACCTCCCTCAATACATCAGAGCCTCCTCCTCACTGCTTGAGTTCCTCAAGAAAATGAAGACCTGGCTCTTCGTATAAATAATATGGGGACCACACACCAGCCTATGCGCCTGGATACCCTCTTGAGTGATTAGTGTGCTATACAAATCAATATAACATAACATAACATTACCTATGTTATAGCTTTATGTATTATCACCCAATGGAATCTGGCCAGCATAATGTTGTAATGTATCAGTTATGCTATGTCAAAAGTCAAAACATTGTTCATTCTGTTGGTGTTCTCACACCTCTCCTCTTTAAAGCGCTTGGAGATCCTGTTGGATGAAATTTGCTATGTATGACAACAAAAAAATAGAAGATACATATTATATATCCAGGAATGGTGCCCTCAGTTGTTCTACTCTCATAGCTGCTAAGCTTCCCAGGTCCGTGCGTAAAGTGCTGCTCCAATCCATGTTTTTATCTTTGAAACCTTGAACTTGTGGTCCGGTTTTATAAAACAATAAAAATGACTACAAGTCTCAGAATTCAAAGAAAAAACTCATGTACCGGAGCAAAACATCACACCTGGATCTGGAAAGCTTGGCAGGGCTGTACTCTGCAGGCTACCGTGAAATTCCATTAACGTCAAAGTCACAAGAATTAGCTGTAAATAAAATTCCCCACAAAGTAACTGAAGGTCCAAAGCAACCCTGCATGCTGCTCACAGAGCCATATGCTGAGTTGATGTAAATATTAACAAGTACCCCCGTCCTTAACTAACAGACCCACATGTCCAGCGCTCAAATTACAAAACAAACAAAGGACTATGAACTGAAAAGTGATATTTGCCAGCAGATGAAAGGTTCCACCATTCACAGGCCATACTGATTTCAGACAGACCTCTCGCATGTGTCTATTTGGACCACTGCAGCCGCTTAAATTCTGGCGGGGCTTACAGGTACATCCTGGTGGCATTGGATTCATGCTCTAGATTCCTATGGGTTTGGCCCCAGCGCTCGGCTGACGCTCAAACTGTTATAAAGGATTTACGAGTCTTCAGGACATACGCAATTGGCACGTTACATTCCGACAATGGTCTTGCGTTTAGCTCTAGGGCTTACAAGGAAGCCATGGAAAGTATGGGCGTGACCTTGCAGTACTCCTCGCCCTAACATCCCGGGGGAAATTCGGTGGGCGAGAGGAAAAACCGGGACCTAAAGCAATCCTTAACAGCAAGGGTATTAGGTGCGGGTGGTAGTTGGGTCAATCACCTATATGGGGTCCAGGGGACAGTCAATAATATGCCAAGAAAATCCTTGGGAGGCCATACCCCTATGAAATCCTGTCTGGGACAAGAATGTAGGTACTTGATCTTAATTGTGCCAGCACAGTGGCGGATGCAAAACCATTTGAACTGAATGACCCTTTGGCTGTTTTACAGGAACTCAATGAACTCCGAGCGTTACAAAGCAACGTGCAGGTCAAACCCACCGCCACTGGCTAAGTGAAACCAGTTCCGGCAAAACCTGCCTGGGTCCCGCAGATTGGGGACCTGGTCAGGGAAAATATCGTGGACAGAAGATAGTTTGGGCCATCTTACAGGTCACCTGTACCTGTCCTGGAAGTAGTGGGAACAAGAACAGTACTTCTTACCCCTCTTGCCGGCAAAAAAGAAAAAAGATTTGTCTCCATTGATCTGATCAAAACGCATCATGTGGCTGATTCTCAACAGTAGGCTGTGTGGGGTCCTGAGTAGCAGCAGATCTCCTCTTGCTACTATACAGGAAGTTCAGATGGAAAGACTAATAACTTTTCAAGACTCCACTACACAAAGTGAAGGAGTACCAAATAATGGAGCGCAAATCATTCCAGTTGAAATTGAAAAACATCAAGAAGAAACAACAATGCAAGTTGCAATTTGGCCCAACAATGATGTCTACATTAATGTGCCTGCAACCAACACGTCTTTCAGTTCTACAAGACCTGCGGAGCTACAAAAGATAGATCAAACTGCGTCTGGCTCCTTCATAATCTTCAATGATTTCTCCTCAGATCCAAGTGAACCTGATCAAATGCCACCCATTTAAAAAAAAGAGAAATTTCTACAATTATATTGTTTGCTCAAAAAGACTGATTTAGTGTCACCTTGGCTGCATATTTGGTTTACAATAGGAGTAATATACCTGTTAATTTGGATTGGCACAGTGACTGTCTTTTTTCTGCTTCTGAACGGACACTACCTCCCAGAACGCTCTGCAGTACAATCAGTGAACTTGGTCCTGAAACCACATACATCATCACACCGTGAATAAAGAGACTTGTCCCTAGTGAACATTACAGCAATTCCAGTACCTGATAGTACAGTTTGGGATAAAAGTTTCATATCATGTATTTGGTCCTACTGAACATTTGTAAATTCTACATTTGTTCAAAATGTCTTTAAATGATTTCATTACCCCAAGTATGCTCTCTGATGATTGGGACATTGAGACTGTAAATACTATGCTTACAGATTTAGAACAGTCTGCTGCATATTCTTTCAGGGAATTGTATGAAGATACAACTGATTACGATACTATGTTTTGTTACCAACAATATGGTCATCATTTTTTGCATAGAGCAAGTGTACCACGCACTGCAAATGTGTTCCCTCATTGGGAACATTGCACAACACCACCAAAAGGTAGTTCTGCCACATTCGCACAGAAATTCGCATACTTCTCAGGGTTCAGAACATCTGACCCAAAATCATTTTATTACACGCTTGCAGATACTAACGTAACAGCGAGAAAGAATATGCTGACTAATACTAAGCTGATATATTCAGCACCTTTTATCTCCCAACTGTCTTTACAGGGTTTTGACTACTGGAGAGACACCATAGACACAAATTCTATCTGGTGGACAAGAGAGTGGCAGGTTCAGGCAACTGAGGCTTTATTTAGAGCTTGCCTCATACCATTACAGATGATTTTCCTGAACAGAACTGTGCAACAGACTACCTGTTACAGGTCTGCAAAAATCAAAGACCTAAAGACACCAAGCATCCCTTCACCCACACCTATTAAATGTATCTCAAATAACACACTAACAAGTGAGGGGACACATGGTACATACAATTCATCATCTTACGATTGGAAGGGTTGGTTGGTTTGACCTGTAGACACGAATATGTGTATCTCAAGATTCAAGGGTACCACCGAAGGCTTTAGTATCCATAGGCCCGATCCACGCTATGTACACACCCAGGGATAGTGACTTCCTATAGTGTTGGAAAGTTGTGCCTAGATTGGCTAAATATCTCAACACTATCACTGCTGAAACAACACTTGTCCCTTCAGTCAGACAACCTGGATCTTATGGATTTCTTGTTAGGTCCCAAAAAAACATGTGGGAAACGCTTCTTATACACCATCTACAATGAGGTTTGGAAAGTCTCCCAACAGGAAGCTGCAGAGAGACACTACATGAAATCGAAAGGAGTAACCTAGAAAAGGCTTTAGCTGTGGTAGAAAACGGCATGACCACACTCTGGTCTCGTATTTATTCACTGAGCAACATTGTTTCCTCGGCTATCGATATAATGGAACAAGGTTTGTCAATTCTACAACATGGGCAACCTCAGCTACGCGCTATTATGCTTCTAAGCTGGACACTTCAATCATTGCATTCTGGCCACGTTCCACGGCGATACATTAAAGACATAAATCTGTGTTCGGCTTACAATCAGACCAAAAGACAATTGACCATGGCACGCAGAGATGCGAAGTACACCATGCTGCTCACTGAAAATCTAGACTAGTTACCTTTTACTGCAGCAGAGTCACTGTCTATGGAATGGTTAATCCATGGCTATATCACACTGCCAATCACGACATCCCAATTCCAAAACTGCCCGAAGTGTTACCCAGTAGGCAGGTATGAAGCGTTGGGCGAGGGATACATACGAGAAACCTGGGAGTTGCCATACACATATAGGTGCAGGAATAAGGACAAGGAGGTTTTCTTGAATGGTTCAAACTGCGAAAAGGCCTTGAGTGGGCCTTTAGTGTGTAAAGAGGTGTCGCTGCATGGAGCGTGTAATGCGTCAATAGCAAACTTGTCCTGCTTCCTGAAGGGGTCCCCAGCTGCGGTAATTCATCCAGTTTTTGAGTTACTTTCTAATGGGAGTTACTTGATGCTGAATGACCAAGTCTGCTGTGGTATGACGCCTGGGATTGCTTATCTCGTGACCATCAATTCCAAGGTTGTTTGTTGTAAGCAAGTATTGTTTCCCCGGCTCGCGCAGTTAGGAAAACACCACTGTGGCTTCGCTGAATGTTTCCAACATAGGGTTTGATTCTCTGAGCAGACTGAAAGCCATGCTGTTTCAGCAAAATGTGGCCTTAACTTCAGCCCAGAAGATCTTTGATCTCCAAGTTGCAAGGTCCTCGGAAGAGATACAGGTTCTGGTCCGTACAAACTTCCCGCTCCATTTTGGAGAAATGGTCCATCGTATCTTTAACATGTCTGATACAAGGGGGCTAGTACAGTTATTTAAGAGCATTGGATCAGGTCTGTTAACCACCGTTCAAACCATTTTTGAAGTGATTCGTTCATTTATACACTCGTACTTGGAAGCGTTTTTTGGGGGCTTCCTTTGGTCCTGCTTTTAGTAGCAGGCATCCTGATTTTAATCCTATTGCTTCACAATGGATGCCAACATCACTTGAGACACGAAGAGAACACTACTGGAGTGACGTTGTCATGAGCATTTGGTGTTCTTCTCGGGTATACCTTGACTTCGAGAGTTGAGCGAACATTTGTTCCTGCCTTTCAGACCGGTCTGGCTTGACTGCATTCTGCCAGTCTTCTGCTGCCTCTTTTGCAGATTTGAACACATGTTGGATCTCTGTTTGACACTTCCATCGGTTACGCCACCGGACATAGACATGCTCCTGGTGCCTTTGCAGGCCCACGTGCACAGTTGTCCACAGCGTATTCCCATGTTGATGATGGCGTTCATAGAGCCTCGTGATTAATCAAAGAGGACTAGCTTAAGTTGACCAAAGTGTTGCAGTACTCTAATTAGTTCTGTCACGGGCACCTTGTTGGTGTATTCATGAAGCCCTCACCCACCAACCTAGTTGGTGGCATGCTTCATCATCGGGCCCACCCAGTGACACCTAGTATGTCCCGGGTGTGCTACGAAGCCTGATTACAGCGGAGCTGGTATATTGCTGAGAGTGCAGTGAGTGAGGTTGAGTGAGTTGTGATTTAAAACGGCTTGGTGGTGGTCCCAGTACCCGAGGGTAAATTACATTTTAATAACTGGGCCGTCACCAGCGGTTAAAAGTAAGGCTACAGGACACGTGAGGGTGGCGAGTTACTGCCCCCTGCGTCCTTCAGATGGGCGACATGTTTCAGCCAGTGCCTTAGAGTATTCTGGCTTTACTCAGGACCGTTTTTTAAAAGGTGTGGTGAAATAAAACTTAGTGTTGTGGTACAGACTATGTGATACACTCACTAAGGCGTTTTTCTATATGTGAGAGGGGGATTTCCTTCTCATGCATACCTGTACAAACAAACATTAATGACAAGGACAAAACATTTATAGAGAGAGTCAGTAGTCAATTTAGACATATGGTCAACAATGCTTTGGTGGCCGGATCTATAGTGCAAGGTGAGAGGACTATAGTCGGCTAGGTGTGATGGTACTGGTGGTGCCATCAGAGTAAAAATACGCGACTAATTAGGAGCGTGGTGTGGCTAAAACAAGAAAATCACACTGTAAGGAGTTGACTTAGTGTGGCAGGGCGCAAGAAAATTGTTCTTACGCTTTGGGTTATTAGCCAAGGCTTCCTGGAGAAAAGCGGTAAGGGGATGACCCTATGGGAGAAAAAGAGATAGGCTGCAGGGGTGAAGCGCTTACCCAGTTTGTTGTTTGGAGGCTTGTCAGGTTTGTCATACTCACAGTCTTTCTGGTCAGTCCCTGCAGCCTATCTCTTTTTCTCCCATAGGGTCATCCCCTTATCGCTTCCCTCCAGGAAACCTTGGCTAATAACCCAAAGCGTAAGAACAATTTTCTTGCGCCCTGCCACACTAAGTCAACTCCTTACAGTGTGATTTTCGTGTTTTAGCCACACCACGCTCCTAATTAGTCGCGTATTTTCACTCTGATGGCACCACCAGTACCATCACACCTAGCCGACTATAGTCCTCTCACCTTGCACTATAGATCCGGCCACCAAAGCATTGTTGACCATATGTCTAAATTGACTACTGACTCTCTCTATAAATGTTTTGTCCTTGTCATTAATGTTTGTTTGTACAGGTATGCATGAGAAGGGAATCCCCCTCTCACATATAAAAAAACGCCTTAGTGAGTGTATCACATAGTCTGTACCACAACACTAAGTTTTATTTCACCACACCTTTTAAAAAACGGTCCTGAGGAAAGCCAGAATACTCTAAGGCACTGGCTGAAACATGTCGACCATCTGAAGGACGCAGGGGGCAGTAACTCGCCACCCTCACGCGTCCTGTAGCCTTACTTTTAACCGCTGGTGACGGCCCAGTTATTAAAATTTAATTTACCCTCGGGTACTGGGACCACCACCAAGCCGTTTTAAATCACAACTCACTCAACCTCACTCACTGCACTCTCAGCAATATACCAGCTCCGCTGTAATCAGGCGTCGTAGCACACCCGGGACATACTAGGTGTCACTGGGTGGGCCCGATGATGAAGCATGCCACCAACTAGGTTGGTGGGTGAGGGCTTCATGAATACACCCACAAGGTGCCCGTGACAGAACTAATTAGAGTACTGCAAAACTTTGGTCAACTTAAGCTAGTCCTCTTTGATTAATCACATATAAACCCTCAGGGACACGGACTAGCTATCTAGTCCTCTCTCTCCCTCTTGTTACACGCGTTCATAGAGCCTCCACAGGACGCTTCAGCTTCTGTTGGAACGGAGATCGGCTCTACCTCGGATGTGCAGGCATCAGTCTCAGGCACACAGGCATCTAATTCTTCCCCAATGGCTGCCGTGGGAACTAGTGATGACCACTTCTGCTCACTTGATATCATACTAGAAGGACTGCCGCCTGTAAATGACATGTTCAGTGATGTTGAGTCTTCAGCCCAGGATTCTTAAACAATCTGGCCTCTCCTGTGCTGGGAACTGTTTGGACAATTTTTAAACATGTACCAAATTGAAGGTCAAACAGACTTTGTTTTTCTTCCCTGCTCTATCTGAACACAGTGGATTTCAAGGTGCTCAGAATAACAATGACAATATATTCAAATATGTTAGATTAGACCCGTGAATGCTAATGTAGTACCCTATATAAGATCTGTTCAGACGCAATTTTGAATGAAGATTGAAACTAACCCTCTGCCGTTTCTGAGAAAAAGCCTCTGTTAAGTTTTGTTTCTGAAAAGTTGAAGTTTTGCCTCAGTAATGAATAGACTGTTCATATTAACGCATACCTTTCTAACTAGATAGAGGCCCTCTCCCACTTGTCTGGAGGCGGGCGCAGGGTGAAACGGCCTTGGATTGTGTTAGGTTGTGTGAGATACGAGAACCGAAACCTATTATTTTGTATTTCACTGTCCAGCTGCATCTTCTTGGAAAATTCCACTGTGGGCGTGTCTTTTCCCGGCTATGAAATGTACATATTGTATCCCTATGCTTGTTGATTTCAGTTCCCTCTGTACCACTCTTCGAGACTGTGCAGACGGGGCTCCACTCTGAGTCTATCTGAATAAAGAAATTATTATTATATTCTCCACTTTTCTTCCGACTCTTCCTTTGGTATGGAAGGCTGAGAGGTGGTCTGAGGTGACCCGGGTAGCCCCAAGCGGGTTACTTCCTTCAGTTGGCACCCGAACAGGGACTCCTTGGGTGATTGATCCATCCCCTTTCCGCAGCTGGGGGGAGGACAAGGACATCATCAGGTCGGATTGACGGCTCAGGGATCCCTGCATGAAGAGTTTCTGTTACTCACAGCTGCTCCTTCTGTCCCGCCGGATGGTGCCTGTTGGACTTGGCCCTTCTGGCAGGTTCACCCCTAAACTTTTTGCTTTTAATGGTGACCTGGTGATGGTGATTTTTGGGTTCTGCGCACTTTCACTGTGTCCCAGTGGAAAGTGCGTGCGCACTCTGGGTGCGTGGAGTAAGGTTGGCCTGCCCTCCCATAGGAATGCATGGGGAATGTCTGTGTCCCTGGTAGTTCCTGATGCTTGTGGTGTGCAGGCTCGAGTCTGGTATGTGCGGACTCGTGTGATCGAATGCTGCGAAATGATGTATGCGGCGTGTATGTGTCTAGTGTGGAAGTGCCACCTCTAGACATGGCTGTGTGTGTGCTGTACAGGTGCTGGCGTGTGATTGGCTGGAGCTGGCTGGGATGCCAGCCTCCATGAGTCATGATGGGTCTGCCCGGTGGTGAGTGTGGAGATTAGCATGCTGATGGCTGGGGAGGAGTGCACCTGGGTCCTGAATAGGGCTGGGCTTCCCCCACACAATGCTGGCTCCGCCCCCTGTGGTGCGTCTAATGACCCTAGCCTCCCCAGTGAATAGAGTGAGGGGCTGAGCACATCAAGGGTGCTCCAAAACCAGCTGCGACTGGTTTCTACCCCACCCTGCACCTACAGACAAAGGGATTTCAAGTATAAGAAGGGGCTGTGTCCCCTTACATTTTGTTCTCGTCTTGATCCTATCTAGAGGGGGGCTGCTGCTGTGGCTGGGCGCCAGGAGGACCGCCACTGGGGATTGCCTCCCTGCCTAGGAGGACCCTGTGAGCTGGCTCTGGGCCCAGCCCTTGCCCCCCTGCCTGCCTGAAGGACTTTTGCTGGCTTCCAGCGCCTGGGAGCGCTTTGGTTGAGCCCCTAGCGCTTGGAGCGCATTCTTTTTCCCCTAAGCGCTTGGGAGCGCTTTTCATTCAAAGCCGGTGCCCACCCGGCGTTTGCCCCGCTTTATTGACGCATTTTAAGGTCCCCTGGCAGGTGCCCACCCCGCCAGGGACATTGCCGCTATTTCTTTGGCCCCCACAGCGAGTGCCCACCTCGCTTTCTATTGAATTAACACGGGAGCCCACCCCGTGTTGAGATCACCGCCACAGCCCAGGAGACCCTGCCGGGCCGCCGCGCTGCCTACGGCGACCCGGAAGTCCCGCCTCCATTCCCCCAGTGCCGCGCTGCTATTGGCTGCAGCGCGACCAGGAAGTGTTGCCGCCTGTAACCGGAAGCGGACGGGAGCCCACCCAGCGCTCCGGTGGAAAGAGAGAGCCGGCGCCTGGTCTCCCCCCCCTCTCCCCCGGGGCTCCCAAGAGCCAGGGAGAGCCCAGGAGAGAGAGGGAGAAGTGTGGAGAGAGCCCCCGAGGAGCGGGAGCTCTCGTGAAGAGCCGCCGAGAAGCAGTCCCGACGAGGTGCCCCTGCCGCAGCAGCCTGGTGAGTGCGGGTTCGTCGGAGGGCAAGGGTTGGTCCCCGAGTCCCCCGAGCGGGACCCCGACCAGTAGGGCATTTGGTGCAAGAGCTCCGGGGCATTTCTGAAGAGCCCACGAGGCTCGTGGGCATTGTGATATTTCGAGTCCCCAGGGAGGGGACTCCGACGATCCAGGGGGCATTTTTCCTGATTAGTAGAGCGGCCCCGGAAGGCAGCGGGCCGCTCCTACCTTGCCCCCCCCCATCTGTTGTTTAGAGCTACGAGGCTCTTGGGGTCACAAGTGCTTTGGCCCCAGTGTTGTTCTAAGAGCCCAGAGAGGCTCACAGCCCACATTGTGTTTAGAGCCCAGAGAGGCTCTTGAGGGCCCAGCCAGTGGCGCAGAGCCTGCGAGGCTCCAACGTTGGCCCTCAGTATCTACACAGCTGCCCAGCACTTCGTGGGCAGCTGCCACGTTTAGGCCCCTGACACTGGGACACAGGGCATCCTAGCCCTAGAGAGGCCAGTTGGCCTAGGGACAGTCACAGGTGGTGACTAATGTGATTGTTGAGCAATTGTGTTCTTTGATACACCTCTGAATGTTTTTAGGTATCATGTGTTTTCCTTCCTTACACCACTGAATGTAGGTTCTGCATCATGTGTTTTCCTTCCCTACACCTCTAAATGTTCTTAGGCATCATGTGTAATGTGTTTATACCACTACAGGTATTGTGATACTTAGGTGGTTGTTTTTCTCCTAGTACAGGTGGTGCTAGTGAGGTCCTGGTTCCCTGCGCAATATTCTCCTACGGTGGTTAGGGTTGCGTAGGTGGTACTTACCTGGTTACCAGTAGTTATTGGTTGTGTGCTAAAGTGATTTATACTCTATGTTCTAGGTGCTATTTCTAACAGTATTTCAAGTTCTAAAAGTGCTGATCCCTGACAGTGGTCCATGTGGCCCTGTCTTGTACATATCCCCTGTAAATTCTGCCCGTGCCTGTTGGTACATTGTAAAGTGTGTGTTTTTATCTAATGTGCTTTCGTGTAATACAAAGGCTATTTTTATACATAACCTTGTGTGGAGTTTCCTTTGTGGTGGGCCTTGGGTGTTGTTGCTGGGGGTGCATGCGCAAACACTTAACTCACATTGCCTCCGAGTTTAGCCTTACTGCTCGTGCTACGTTACCAAGGGGGTGAGCAGGGGTTATCTTGGCGTGTAACTCCCTCGCCCTGACGTGGAAGTGGTGGTCTCTGACTGACTTTGGCGCAAGCCCTGGCCAGCCAGGGATCCCATTTCTAACAGTGCCTCGCCCAGTCATCCACACTGATCTGACCGTTTGGCTGAGGAGTCGGCAGTGGAGAACCAGTTTGATTGTACTACTGATATCAGGCGACTTTGTTTTCGTTCTATGTGGCTATGGTACCACTGAAGTTTGAGTTTGTTACAGTCTAAGGACTGTTTTGATGAAAAGTGTCTGCAAATACTTTGCCAGGTAAAACTAACGATTTTGTTTTTCCTTTACAATGCCCGGCCTAAGTAAACTTTGGAGTTTGTGTTGTTGTTCTGCAGATGCTCCATTGGAAGAAGCTCAGCCTGCCCCTCCTGAAGGCAGCCCCAGTTTTGATATGTTTGTGAAACATGGTCTTGGCCCTATTATGTTTAGTACATTATGGAACAAATATACGGGGGACAATGCCGAGTTGCAGTGGCCATAGACAGGCTCTTTTGATGAACAGAAGATTGGCTTTTTACAGGAACAGTTGTTTAAAACACGAAGTAGACGCAGTGCGATCAGGAATTGTATACAAACTTACTGCATTGGATGGAGACGATTAATTAAGTTATATACTGAATAAGCCAGAACCAGTTATGGATGGGAGTGGATATTAGATGGGTGGAGGATGGGGTCAAAGGGTGTTGATTTAGTATAAATATACTTATAAGCGACCTGTGCCATATACTGCGGGAGGAGTCAGAATCAGTTAATAACTTAAGCATCTTCGGAAACACACAATGTTGTTGATGTAACCTAGCATGTAAAGGCCTTATAGGTCATAGAAGAATCTTACTGTGAAGATAATATGTGCAGTATGATTATTGTTTGGTAAAAGTAAAAAAACAAACAATAAATTTTGTTTAAAAAAAAAAGATACAAAGTAGACAGTCGGTGTTTGACTCTCTTCGAACTTGGCAGAAGGAGGCTAAGCAAAGGCGGTTAAAAATTAAGAAAGATGCACAGAAAGGGAGGATGCAGACTCTTACCCCGAAAGCTGTGGCGTATGACAGAGAAAACAGCAGACAGGAATAGAATGTAAGGATAGGAGATTTCGGTTGCATATTGACAAGTCCTATGTGGCCAAAGAGGACGATGAGACCTTTGTAGAGTAGTTGTTAGATACTCGACCCCCGCCTCCTTATGCCCCGCAGAGGATATACTACGTTGTTCCTTTACAGACACAGCAGTCTATCTCGTCTGCTGAAGCTGCCCCTGTATATACGACTGTTATACCCACAGCTCCAGTTACAGCACCCCCTATTCTTTCTCTCCCCTCGCCATCCTTGAAGACTGTGACCTCTATTACATCCACTGCCCCTACTCTTGTGCCCTCTGTTCTTTCTCCTCTGGTGCAATCATTGACTACAGGTCTACCTACTATTCCTATTACACATCTGTGGTTATTCATCCCCCAATGTTTTTGGATGCAGATACCCCTGTACATGGTTTTGAAGACAGGGATTTGGCGAGATTTAGGGAGCGAACAGGTCCGTTGATGCGATCTGGAGTAGAGGAGGAAGTGAAGGGGACAATAGCGAGTCAGGCAATGCGGTGGGCTCGTAATGCAGTTTATAGTGTGGAAGATATTTGGCAAGTTATACGTGATTTTGAGCCCTTTTTACAACAGCATGCTTTTCAGCATATGTCTGCTACATTGATTGATCTTTAGCAAACACACATTGGGTTGGAGGTTCCACAAATATTATTTGATATTAGATTCCTTGCGTATGTTACTGATTTAGAGCTGGGACAGGTGTTTGGTAATGTTTCTACCATAGTTTCTTATAGAGGTCGGTTGTATGATAAGAGCCCTACTAAAATAACTCAGTTCCCTATGCGTGAAGTCCACCCAATTTATCATCCAGAAATACCTGCACTGACGGATCAGCACGGTGTGACCATCAGACTGGCCCTGGCTGCCTGTTTTCTGGAGCAATGGGTTTATACTCCATGGAAAAGAAGTGAGGTTTTGGCCCTTAAAGGTACTCTGCCCGATCCTAGGAAAATCCCTCCAGCCTATTATAAGGAATTGACAGAAACTGCCTCTTCTACTGTGAAGACTCTTGCTGATATTGAAATGTTTTTTGGTCTTCTTGTTCCGATTGATATTTAGCTGCAGGTGCATATTCAAGATCGTGTTGCTGAGTTGGGTGGTACATTGAGATATATTTAAGGGAAAGGATCAAGAAAGAAAGCCAGGAGATGAGCTGCGAGTGGAGATACTCGCTTTGCCTGGTCATATTATTACATATATGCATACACTTATTACACCTAAGAAAGTCAGTTGGGACAGATTGACGGCCTGTCCCCTGAAGAAGGATGAAAGTGTATTTGATTTCTTTACTAGGTTTGAGGATACGTTTTTGGATTACAGTGGGCAGGATATGTCAACGGAAGGAGGAGTTTGTTTGTTGACAGGCTTGTTACTAATCTTCTTCCTGAAATAATGACTCGTTTGCAGGCGTCTGAAGTACCTTGTCTACGTCTTCTCCCTCTGTTATTTTGAATATGGCTCAATATTATGAGCATCGAGATCAGGAAGAAAAGGATAAAACTGATAAAAAAACAGAAGGATTTGAAGACGAAAGTGTTGTTGCAGCAGGCATTTCGGGGTAATAACGAGGGATGGGGAGGTCCTTCTCGACAACTCCCACGTACTATGCAGCCTATTATGACACCTTTGGGACAAAATCAGTGTGCGTATGTAAGGAGGAAGGGCATTGGCATAGCCTGTGCTTTTACAGAAAGTGTTGTCCCCTAGAGACGCATTTCTGGTGGCAGAGGTCGTGGGACCGACAGAAATCAGAATGCTGCGGCTCCTGTGGGCTGCTCTGAAAATAATTATTTTGATGACCCCAGAGATGATCAGTATTATCATGATGATTATGACATCGATGATGTGACAGGTATGTCTTACAGCTAGGACATCCGGGGACTGGGTGACGGACCAGTTCAGATACCTGTAGATCAGCGTGGTCCTTATGTCACAGCGGATTTGCAAGGTTCAACTTAGAACTTTTTGGTGGATACAGGTGCGACAAAAAGTTCCGTTTGTCGACATATGGTCCCTGGGGTGGCCCTATCTGGCCAAAATAATGTTTCAGTGGGTTTTTCCGGTGTACCGGTCGTTAGCCCCATTTCTCGCCCCCTTGCACTTACTGTTGGTCCTTTTACTTTCGAGTCTCCATTCTCATTGACCTCTAATTGTGGGGGAAATTTGATGGGTTTGGACTTGTTGAAGAAGTTGCATGCTACTATTTAATGTTCTCCTGATGGTGTCTATGTTACTATGGGTCCAGATGTGTGTAATAGACAGTGTTTGTCTCAGGATGCACCCCTTCCACATGAGTTTGCTCAGTTACCCCCCACACTATGGGTCACAGGTGATACAGACGTGAGTCTATTGCATTACCCACCAGTTTTTATACAAGTTAGAGATAATGCTATTCTGCCCTGTATTCCTCAATATAAAATACCGCAGGCAGGGGAACGGGTCCTTTTTCAGATTATTCAGGATTAGATATGAAAGGGAGTAGTTGAAGAAATGTCTGCCAACATTTGTATTAGTCATATTCTTCCAGTCCTAGGGTTCCTCTGATGCTAATGATGATGTCTATCGCTTTGTGATTGATTTGGGAGAGGTTAATAAAATTGGAGTTCCACAATTTCCTGTGATTCCTGACATTACTACGCTTTTAACAATGGTCCTATCTACTGCTAAGTTCTTTTCTGTTATTGATTTGAACAATGCATTCTTTAGCGTTCCTACATACCCGGACAGTAGGTATTTGTTTGGATTTACACTGGCTGTCAGAAGCTTTAGATTCTTTTGTGCTCCTCAAGGCTATACAGAGAGTCCTAGTATTTATAGTCAAGTATGAAAAAATGTCAGTTGGATTCACTATCGCTTTCCCCAGGTAATGTATTGGTGCAGTATGCCGATGACCTGTTAATTCCTTCTGATACGGAACGCGGTTGTAAGGACAGTACAGTGAAATTGCTGTTGCATTTGGCACATCATTGACATAAGGTCACTCTTTCGAAATTTCTGTATTGTCGACAGGAGGTTACCTATTTAGGTCACCTACTGTGGAAGGAGGGTAGGAGGCGCACATCAGTACCATTAATAAAATACCCATTCCACAAACTCAGAAAAATGTATGCGCTTTCATAGGTATTACTTCCTACTGTCGCCAGTGGATCCCAAATTATGTGTTACTAATCAATCCTTTGCTTGCATTAACAACAAAGGCAGTGCATGAGCCTTTGCCTTGGACGCCAGAATGTCAGCAGTCTTTTGAGCAATTAAAAACTGCCCTTTGTTCGGCTCCAGTGCTTGGGACACCGAATTATAGAAAGCTGTTTGTGTTCTATATTCATGAGATGGTTGGTTGCACACGTTCTGTCTTAACACAAAAATTTGGGGATAAATAGAGGTCTTGCGCTTATTTATCTGTGTGCTTGACCCTGTCGCTAGGGCCCTTCCGAGTTGTCTGAGAGTGGTTGCAGCCTTGGCCACTTCAATTAGGCAATCGGCTGTACTCGTGCTTGATACAGACCTCACAGTAATGGTACCTCATGTTGTGAATACACTTTTGAATAAGACAAAGACACAGCACCTCACCAGTGCACGTCTTACTGGTTATGAATTGACATTGTTTGCTAAACATATTACAATCAAAAGATGTGCAACTCTGAACCCAGCCACGTTAGTACCACGCCCTTCTGAGAACGATGCAGTTGACAAACATGACTGTATTTTCCAGACAGAAGTAGAGATGAAAGGATGGGTAGACCTGACTGATGTTCCCTTATCTGACCCTCAAGGGGAACTATATGTTGATGGCTCTTGTTTTAAATTACCAGATAGCACCACTACTGAAGCTTATGCTATCACTACATTGCGGATGGCACAGCACAGCACAAGGAGGTGGTCTGCCCATGGCACGGCACAAGCATGCAGTCCATTACTCACAGTACGGAATGAGGAGGCATTCGTTTACCCACGGCACGAGGAGGCAGTCCATTACCCACAGCACGAGGAGGCGGGCTGTTACCCAAGGCACAGGGAGGAGGTCCGTAGCCCCTGGCTCAAGGAGGCAGTCCGTTGCCCACAGCACAGGGAGGCGGTCCGTTGCCCACAGCACGGCACTAGGAGGCGGTCCGTGGACCATGGCACAGCACTAGGAGGTGGTCTGTTGCCCATGGTATGGCACTAGGAGGTAGTCCGTTGCCCATGGCATGAAACTAGGAGGCGGTGTGTTGTGCATGGCTCAAGGAGGCGGTCCGTTGCCCACGGCACAAGGAGGGGTCCGTTGCCCATGGCATGGCACTAGGAGGAGATACGCTGCACATGGCACAAGGAGGCGGTCCGGTTCCAACGGCACAAGGAGGCAGTCTGTTGCCCGCAGCACAAAGAGGCAGTCCGTTACCCCTGGCACAAGGAGGCGGTCTGTTGCCCACGGCACAAGGAGGCTAACTGTAGCCCTAGTCGTCATATGGGGTGTAGTTTTACGGTTGATAGAATCAATACTACAATCCATTATGCAGTTAAAACCACCCATTATCAGTTACACCCACCCTGTCAAGAAGCTCTAAGGAGAGAATATCCAATAACTCTGAATCGTCAGTATTTGGCCCGTAAACTGCACATATAACAAATCACTGGGAATGCAATAATAGTTGTGCCAGCACCCATCTCCCCCTTGAGTCCACTGCAGTTTTCAAAATGTTACATTGGAGGTTATTTGCAGATAGTAAAGCAACCCCCGAATGGAAACGGTTTGTGAGGTACAACTAATTATATCCTAGCCCAGTTGCTTCAGTAGTTATAATAATATTAATAATAATCACTTTATTGCATGATTAATTAAAACCTTCGCAAACAAGTAAAACAAGTATTCAAAAAACAGCTTCATTAAATAATGCAAAAAAATTGCAGATGTGCAGTGATTCCATGAAATTGCGGGGGAATAAAAACTAGTATGTGAGACAGCCAGTGCGGTGGGTCAGATGGGGCGGAGTACAACAATTGTCAGAGTGCTAATCTATGGGGGCGCCTGTGTAGTCCCCGTTCCCTTAAAGTTAATTTTAGAAACTTGGATCTTGAAGATATTTTGGAGTGTTACTGGGTGGCTGATAGCCAGATTCTGCCGGTACCGGAGTATAGTTCGTCATGACGCTAGCTCTCCTGGGTCGTTGCGCCCAGTGAAGAAATGTATATGAAAATGTTTATGTTGATGAGCTGGCAGCCAGTCCAGTGTGGCTGCAGGAGAGCGTAGGGACCATGGCAGTAGACAGAGTTGCCAGACGAAGTCCTAATGGTCGATGTAGTTGTACTCGTCTAATAAACCGATTGGCGTGGGCTGAAGACCAGTTTGTTGGAGTGCTTCCAGGCTTAACTTTGCGTTTGCTGCACTCATGAACCGGACAAGGCTGCAGGCAAGCCGGATGTTGCTGCCCTCAAAACAGGCCTTTACCACCTCCCTGCACGATCGAACCTGGCTTGTGATCAGGAGCGGCTTTAAAAGCTGTCTTCTTTCCGCTCCCAAGCCGTTGCAGATGTACAGTAGGTGTGTTACGTCTTCATTGAGGTCTCCACACAGTCTACAACGGTTTGAAGTGTCTGTGCGTTTCCACGGTGGGAGGTGGCGCTTTGCTGGTAGAATTCCCAGCCTCAGATGCAAGAACCTTTCTTTTGTGATTCTCGAGAAACCTGTTCCTAAGTATGATTGAGGCTTTGACGACAGGTAACTCTGAATTACGAACCAGCCATGGGCTCTCCGACTGAGGGCAGCTTTGTCTTCTACAAGAGATGCAATCTTTACTGATTTATTTACCGGGGCCTTCAAAACATTTTTGGGATGAGCAGGAGTCCCACAGGTCCTGTAGAGCTAGCAGCCTGATTGCAGATTGAAGGTAACTCATAGCTGAACTGTCGTTTTTCCTTGTAATTTCCTTCCACAGGTGTGAGTTCAATGTGCCCGGCTCGGCTCTCTTTATTTTAAACCAGCACTTGGCGTAGGCACCCTTCCGTGAGATTTTCTGCTTTTGGAGCCCGAACTCTAGCCTTATTTGGGCTGGTGAAGTGAATTGCGGAAGATTGAATATTATTCTTAACGCCTTGGCGGCCACATTGTCCAAGGTAACCCCATCTCTTCCTCTCATTGGTTCGCTGCCATAAGTGATCGAAGGTAATAGTTGCGCTCGAAGCACTTTTAACAATGGGAGAAGACTAGGGCCGGTTATTTTTTGCTTGATGTTTTTTAATGCAACTGCCAGTGCGATCCCTCTACCTTTGATGGTTGCTTTCTGTTTGGTGAACGAGCCGTTTCTCTCAAATAGTACTCCCAAATACTTGTACTCCTCTGCTAGCACCAGCAGGCGGTCCCCCATTGACCATCGCGGGTGGCGTTTGTTGGTCCGTTGATTTAATACCATAACTTTGGATTTTTCCAGGTTTATACTCAGCCCGTTCTTGTCGGCGAAGATACTTGTGGTGTTTATCAAATGCTGGAGGCCGATTGGAGTACGGCTGATTAGGAGCAGGTCATCTCCGTACAGGAGGTTCGATAGGGTTAGGGCCCCCAGGTTCGGGGTGTGATGGTTGCACTTGTCCAGCTCGGTGGAGAGGTCTGAGACAAAATGGTTGAACAGGGTTGGGGCCAGAACGCAGCCCTGCTTCATCCCTTTGGTGGTTGGTATTCTCCTAGACAGGGTGTCTCCCACTCCAACTTTAATCTGGACCCACGTTTCGGAGTGGAGCAAAATTAGCTGGTTTAGGAGGTTTGTGGAATTTCCCACCTTGCAAGTTTGGCCCAGAGTATTCTCCTGTCGATGCTATCAAAAGCAGCTTTGTAATCAATGAAGCAAACGAATAACGGCTTGTTGATGTTTTTGGTAGCGTCTATCAAGAAAGAGCGAGAATGTTTGTTGTGGTCCCCAGGCCTTCCTGAAAGCCAGTTTGGTTGATGAGAATTAGGGCTTTTTCTTGAGCCCAGACTGTGTGTTCATTTGATAAAAGCCCTGCGTAGAATTTGGCTTCAATGTCGATTAGAGCGATGAGCCTGTAGTTTTTTGGGTCGGTCATGGCGCCCTTTTTGTGGATCGGTGAGATAATTGATCCTTTCCAGGAGTCGGGAATTCTCTCAAGTTCCAGGATGTTGTTGTAGAGGGGTAATAGTGCTTCAACCTAGTAGTTCGGGTCCTGTTTATATATGATTGATGGTAGGCCATTGGGCCCAGGAGCTCCGTCTTTCTGACTTTTCATGATTCTAACCGCGAGCTGCTTGGTTGAAAATAAGATGGGAAAGTCCGGTCCTTCGAATCTGAAGTGCTGTTGGTCGCTTTGGCGCACCAATGAGACTTCCGCAATTTTGTCGACTTCTGTATTAAAGTGGCTCAGTAGGTGCTTTGCCCAAATATCCTCAGTTATGAATGAGTTAATTCCTGGAGCTGATGGGTTCTCTAAGATTCTGACGGTCTGCCAAAACCGGGCGCTGTTGTTGTTTTTTGCGTCGTATGTCAGTTTAGCCCATGTTGAATCAGCACTTTCTTTTTCAGTTGCTTTAGTAGGAGACAATCCTTATATGCTGAGTGAGTCTCTGCTAATGCTAAGAGATGGGGGTCTTCCTCACCAACTGCTGCTTACTTTGTGAATTTAAACCAGAAACTTTCCAGTTTATACATTTAATCCTAGACATTAATCTGACAGTTTATGTCGACTAATCCTGCATCCTCAAGACCGCACAGAAAAACATAAATAAGCAGTAGGCATTCTCTAGATAATTTTTGGACACTCTGACTTGTTTTACTCCCCCACCCACCCTTGATCATGGAAAAACTGTCCCCTCCATTACAGGGGGATCTAGTGTGACCACCCTTCTCAACCCCCTCCTCCCCCCTAAACCCACCCCCATGATAGCGGGAAAGAATCATCCCAACCCTCTGAGCTGCCGGTGCCATGACAGCCTTTGTGAGAGTGTAGCCCTCAACACGGAGAAATATAGAAAAAACACTAAGTATGCAAGCAGAGAAACTCATAAGGAGATAATAAGTGGAGTAAAAGGAGGAGAGAGATAATAGTACAGCTGTAAAGCATCTATAAGTAATAATTCTAGATAGTAGAGCCCTTCAGTGGGTCAAAGCCTGCATGGCCTTAGACTCCGAGTAAAGCGATACAAAAGGGGATGATGGACAGAGCGTTTGAACAAATCAAACACTCACCCCCAGTCAACTGATCTGGGTTTAATCCATCACCATTCTTTAGTTCACTCAGCCACCCCAGTTCAGACATGGCTATATGCAAATCAGTCTGACCCTGTGCCTTATGGGAACAGTCCAGCCCGAACTGCCTAGCCATGTCTTCCCTGGACCGGAAACAAGCATCCTGGGACCGGTTTCGGATTCATAATCCTCATCAGCCAGGCTATCTTGAATCCAGTGGCCAAGTGAACAAGGGACTCACGTCTGAGCATACCCTGCCACACTTAGGGCGAACAAAGCGATACAAAAGGGGATGATGGACGGAGCGTTTGAACAAATCAAACACTCACCCCCAGTCAACTGATCTGGGTTTAATCCATCACCATTCTTTAGTTCACTCAGCCACCCCAGTTCAGACATGGCTATATGCAAATCAGTCTGACCCTGTGCCTTATGGGAACAGTCCAGCCCGAACTGCCAAGCCATGTCTTCCCTGGACCGGAAACAAGCATCCTGGGACCGGTTTCGGATTCATAATCCTCATCAGCCAGGCTATCTTGAATCCAGTGGCCAAGTGAACAAGGGACTCACGTCTGAGCATACCCTGCCACACTTACGGCGAACAAAGCGATACAAAAGGGGATGATGGACGGAGCGTTTGAACAAATCAAACACTCACCCCCAGTCAACTGATCTGGGTTTAATCCATCACCATTCTTAGTTCACTCAGCCACCCCAGTTCAGACATGGCTATATGCAAATCAGTCTGACCCTGTGCCTTATGGGAACAGTCCAGCCCGAACTGCCAAGCCATGTCTTCCCTGGACCGGAAACAAGCATCCTGGGACCGGTTTCGGATTCATAATCCTCATCAGCCAGGCTATCTTGAATCCAGTGGCCAAGTGAACAAGGGACTCACGTCTGAGCATACCCTGCCACACTTAGGGCGAACAAAGCGATACAAAAGGGGATGATGGACGGAGCGTTTGAACAAATCAAACACTCACCCCCAGTCAACTGATCTGGGTTTAATCCATCACCATTCTTTAGTTCACTCAGCCACCCCAGTTCAGACATGGCTATATGCAAATCAGTCTGACCCCGTGCCTTATGGGAACAGTCCAGCCCGAACTGCCAAGCCATGTCTTCCCTGGACCGGAAACAAGCATCCTGAGACCGGTTTCGGATTCATAATCCTCATCAGCCAGGCTATCTTGAATCCAGTGGCCAAGTGAACAAGAGACTCTCGTCTGAGCATACCCTGCCACACTTAGGGCGAACAAAGCGATACAAAAGGGGATGATGGACGGAGCGTTTGAACAAATCAAACACTCACCCCCAGTCAACTGATCTGGGTTTAATCCATCACCATTCTTTAGTTCACTCAGCCACCCCAGTTCAGACATGGCTATATGCAAATCAGTCTGACCCTGTGCCTTATGGGAACAGTCCAGCCCGAACTGCCAAGCCATGTCTTCCCTGGACCGGAAACAAGCATCCTGGGACCGGTTTCGGATTCACAATCCTCATCAGCCAGGCTATCTTGAATCCAGTGGCCAAGTGAAAAAGGGACTTACGTCTGAGCATACCCTGCCACACTTAGGGCGAACAAAGCGATGCAAAAGGGGATGATGGACGGAGCATTTGAACAAATCAAACACTCACCCCCAGTCAACTGATCTGGGTTTAATCCATCACCATTCTTTAGTTCACTCAGCCACCCCAGTTCAGACATGGCTATATGCAAATCAGTCTGACCCTGTGCCTTATGGGAACAGTCCAGCCCGAACTGCCAAGCCATGTCTTCCCTGGACCGGAAACAAGCATCCTGGGACCGGTTTCGGATTCATAATCCTCATCAGCCAGGCTATCTTGAATCCAGTGGCCAAGTGAACAAGGGACTCACATCTGAGCATACCCTGCCACACTTAGGGCGAACAAAGCGATACAAAAGGGGATGATGGACGAAGCGTTTGAACAAATCAAACACTCACCCCCAGTCAACTGATCTGGGTTTAATCCATCACCATTCTTTAGTTCACTCAGCCACCCCAGTTCAGACATGGCTATATGCAAATCAGTCTGACCCTGTGCCATATGGGAACAGTCCAGCCCGAACTGCCAAGCCATGTCTTCCCTGGACCGGAAACAAGCATCCTGGGACCGGTTTCAGATTCATAATCCTCATCAGCCAGGCTATCTTGAATCCAGTGGCCAAGTGAACAAGGGACTCACGTCTGAGCATACCCTGCCACACTTAGGGCAAACAAAGCGATACAAAAGGGGATGATGGACGGAGCGTTTGAACAAATCAAACACTCACCCCCAGTCAACTGATCTGGGTTTAATCCATCACCATTCTTTAGTTCACTCAGCCACCCCAGTTCAGACATGGCTATATGCAAATCAGTCTGACCCTGTGCCTTATGGGAACAGTCCAGCCCGAACTGCCAAGCCATGTCTTCCCTGGACCGGAAACAAGCATCCTGGGACCGGTTTCGGATTCATAATCCTCATCAGCCAGGCTATCTTGAATCCAGTGGCCAAGTGAACAAGGGACTCACGTCTGAGCATACCCTGCCACACTTAGGGCGAACAAAGCGATACAAAAGGGGATGATGGACGGAGCGTTTGAACAAATCAAACACTCACCCCCAGTCAACTGATCTGGGTTTAATCCATCACCATTCTTTAGTTCACTCAGCCACCCCAGTTCAGACATGGCTATATGCAAATCAGTCAGACCCTGTGCCTTATGGGAACAGTCCAGCCCGAACTGCCAAGCCATGTCTTCCCTGGACCGGATTCAAGCTTCCTAGGACCGGTTCTAGGAAGCGTGTTTATGGTCCAGGGAAGGCATGGCTTGGCAGTTCGGGCTGGACTGTTCCCATGAGGCACAGGGTCAGACTGATTTGCATATAGCCATGTCTGAACTGGGGTGGCAGAGTGGGCTAAAGAACGGTGATGGATTAAACCCTGATCTTTTGACTGGGTGTGAGTTTTTGATTGATTCAGATGCGCCGTCCATCACCACCCCCTTTTGTACCGCTTTTGGCCGCCATAAGTGTGGCAGGTTATGCTCAGACGTGAGTCCCTTGCTCACTTTGCCACTGGATTCAAGCAAGCCGGGCTGAAGACGGCTGGAATGCCAGAAACTGGTCCTCGGAAGCTTGTTTCCGGTCCAGGGAAGACATGGCTTGGCAGTTCGGGCTGGACTGTTCCCTTGAGGCACAGGGTCAGATTGATTTGCATATAGCCATGTCTGAACTGGGGTGGCAGAGTGGGCTAAAGAATGGTGATGGATTAAACCCTGATATTTTGACTGGGTGTGAGTGTTTGATTGATTCAGATGCTCCGTCCATCACCACCCCCTTTTGTACCGCTTTTGGCCGCCATAAGTGTGGCAGGTTATGCTCAGACGTGAGTCCCTTGCTCACTTTGCCACTGGATTCAAGCAAGCCGGGCTGAAGACGGCTGGAATGCCAGAAACTGGTCCTCGGAAGCTTGTTTCCGGTCCAGGGAAGACATGGCTTGGCAGTTCGGGCTGGACTGTTCCCTTGAGGCACAGGGTCAGATTGATTTGCATATAGCCATGTCTGAACTGGGGTGGCAGAGTGGGCTAAAGAATGGTGATGGATTAAACCCTGATATTTTGACTGGGTGTGAGTGTTTGATTGATTCAGATGCTCCGTCCATCACCACCCCCTTTTGTACCGCTTTTGGCCGCCATAAGTGTGGCAGGTTATGCTCAGACGTGAGTCCCTTGCTCACTTTGCCTCTGGATTCAAGCAAGCCGGGCTGAAGACGGCTGGAATGCCAGAAACCGGTCCTCGGAAGCTTGTTTCCGGTCCAGGGAAGACATGGCTTGGCAGTTCGGGCTGGACTGTTCCCATGAGGCACAGGGTCAGACTGATTTGCATATAGCCATGTCTGAATTGGGGTGGCAGAGTGGGCTAAAGAACGGTGATGGATTAAACCCTGATCTTTTGACTGGGTGTGAGTGTTTGATTGATTCAGATGCTCCGTCCATCACCACCCCCTTTTGTACCGCTTTTGGCCGCCATAAGTGTGGCAGGTTATGCTCAGACGTGAATCCCTTGCTCACTTTGCCACTGGATTCAAGCAAGCCGGGCTGAAGACGGCTGGAATGCCAGAAACCGGTCCTCGGAAGCTTGTTTCCGGTCCAGGGAAGACATGGCTTGGCAGTTCGGGCTGGACTGTTCCCATGAGGCACAGGGTCAGACTGATTTGCATATAGCCATGTCTGAACTGGGGTGGCAGAGTGGGCTAAAGAACGGTGATGGAATAAACCGTGATCTTTTGACTGGGTGTGAGTGTTTGATTGATTCAGATGCTCCGTCCATCACCACCCCCTTTTGTACCGCTTTTGGCCGCCATAAGTGTGGCAGGTTATGCTCAGATGTGAGTCCCTTGCTCACTTTGCCACTGGATTCAAGCAAGCAGGGCTGAAGACGGCTGGAATGCCAGAAACCGGTCCTCGGAAGCTTGTTTCCGGTCCAGGGAAGACATGGCTTGGCAGTTCGGGCTGGACTGTTCCCATGAGGCACAGGGTCAGACTGATTTGCATATAGCCATGTCTGAACTGGGGTGGCAGAGTGGGCTAAAGAACGGTGATGGATTAAACCCTGATCTTTTGACTGGGTGTGAGTGTTTGATTGATTCATATGCTCCGTCCATCACCACCCCCTTTTGTACCACTTTTGGCCGCCATAAGTGTGGCAGGTTATGCTCAGACGTGAGTCCCTTGCTCACTTTGCCACTGGATTCAAGCAAGCCGGGCTGAAGACGGCTGGAATGCCAGAAACCGGTCCTCGGAAGCTTGTTTCCGGTCCAGGGAAGACATGGCTTGGCAGTTCGGGCTGGACTGTTCCCATGAGGCACAGGGTCAGACTGATTTGCATATAGCCATGTCTGAACTGGGGTGGCAGAGTGGGCTAAAGAACGGTGATGGATTAAACCCTGATCTTTTGACTGGGTGTGAGTGTTTGATTGATTCAGATGCTCCGTCCATCACCACCCCCTTTTGTACCGCTTTTGGCCGCCATAAGTGTGGCAGGTTATGCTCAGACGTGAGTCCCTTGCTCACTTTGCCACTGGATTCAAGCAAGCCGGGCTGAAGACGGCTGGAATGCCAGAAACCGGTCCTCGGAAGCTTGTTTCCGGTCCAGGGAAGACATGGCTTGGCAGTTCGGGCTGGACTGTTCCCATGAGGCACAGGGTCAGACTGACTTGCATATAGCCATGTCTGAACTGGGGTGGCAGAGTGGGCTAAAGAACGGTGATGGATTAAACCCTGATCTTTTGACTGGGTGTGAGTGTTTGATTGATTCAGATGCTCCGTCCATCACCACCCCCTTTTGTACCGCTTTTGGCCGCCATAAGTGTGGCAGGTTATGCTCAGACGTGAGTCCCTTGCTCACTTTGCCACTGGATTCAAGCAAGCCGCGCTGAAGACGGCTGGAATGCCAGAAACCGGTCCTCGGAAGCTTGTTTCCGGTCCAGGGAAGACATGGCTTGGCAGTTCGGGCTGGACTGTTCCCATGAGGCACAGGGTCAGACTGATTTGCATATAGCCATGTCTGAACTGGGGTGGCAGAGTGGGCTAAAGAACGGTGATGGATTAAACCCTGATCTTTTGACTGGGTGTGAGTGTTTGATTGATTCAGATGCTCCGTCCATCACCACCCCCTTTTGTACCGCTTTTGGCCGCCATAAGTGTGGCAGGTTATGCTCAGACGTGAGTCCCTTGCTCACTTTGCCACTGGATTCAAGCAAGCCGGGCTGACGACGGCTGGAATGCCAGAAACCGGTCCTCGGAAGCTTGTTTCCGGTCCAGGGAAGACATGGCTTGGCAGTTCGGGCTGGACTGTTCCCATGAGGCACAGGGTCAGACTGATTTGCATATAGCCATGTCTGAACTGGGGTGGCAGAGTGGGCTAAAGAACGGTGATGGATTAAACCCTGATCTTTTGACTGGGTGTGAGTGTTTGATTGATTCAGATGCTCCGTCCATCACCACCCCCTTTTGTACCGCTTTTGGCCGCCATAAGTGTGGCAGGTTATGCTCAGACGTGAGTCCCTTGCTCACTTTGCCACTGGATTCAAGCAAGCCGGGCTGAAGACGGCTGGAATGCCAGAAACCGGTTCTCGGAAGCTTGTTTCCGGTCCAGGGAAGACATGGCTTGGCAGTTCGGGCTCGACTGTTCCCATGAGGCACAGGGTCAGACTGATTTGCATATAGCCATGTCTGAACTGGGGTGGCAGAGTGGGCTAAAGAACGGTGATGGATTAAACCCTGATCTTTTGACTGGGTGTGAGTGTTTGATTGATTCAGATGCTCCGTCCATCACCACCTCCTTTTGTACCGCTTTTGGTCACCATAAGTGTGGCAGGTTATGCTCAGACGTCAGTCCCTTGCTCACTTTGCCACTGGATTCAAGCAAGCCGGGCTGAAGACGGCTGGAATACCAGAAACCGGTCCTCGGAAGCTTGTTTCCGGTCCAGGGAAGACATGGCTTGGCAGTTCGGGCTGGACTGTTCCCATGAGGCACAGGGTCAGACTGATTTGCATATAGCCATGTCTGAACTGGGGTGGCAGAGTGGGCTAAAGAACGGTGATGGATTAAACCCTGATCTTTTGACTGGGTGTGAGTGTTTGATTGATTCAGATGCTCCGTCCATCACCACCCCCTTTTGTACCGCTTTTGGCCGCCATAAGTGTGGCAGGTTATGCTCAGACGTGAGTCCCTTGCTCACTTTGCCACTGGATTCAAGCAAGCCGCGCTGAAGACGGCTGGAATGCCAGAAACCGGTCCTCGGAAGCTTGTTTCCGGTCCAGGGAAGACATGGCTTGGCAGTTCGGGCTGGACTGTTCCCATGAGGCACAGGGTCAGACTGATTTGCATATAGCCATGTCTGAACTGGGGTGGCAGAGTGGGCTAAAGAACGGTGATGGATTAAACCCTGATCTTTTGACTGGGTGTGAGTGTTTGATTGATTCAGATGCTCCGTCCATCACCACCCCCTTTTGTACCGCTTTTGGCCGCCATAAGTGTGGCAGGTTATGCTCAGACGTGAGTCCCTTGCTCACTTTGCCACTGGATTCAAGCAAGCCGGGCTGAAGACGGCTGGAATGCCAGAAACCGGTCCTCGGAAGCTTGTTTCCGGTCCAGGGAAGACATGGCTTGGCAGTTCGGGCTGGACTGTTCCCATGAGGCACAGGGTCAGACTGATTTGCATATAGCCATGTCTGAACTGGGGTGGCAGAGTGGGCTAAAGAACGGTGATGGATTAAACCCTGATCTTTTGACTGGGTGTGAGTGTTTGATTGATTCAGATGCTCCGTCCATCACCACCCCCTTTTGTACCGCTTTTGGCCGCCATAAGTGTGGCAGGTTATGCTCAGACGTGAGTCCCTTGCTCACTTTGCCACTGGATTCAAGCAAGCCGCGCTGAAGACGGCTGGAATGCCAGAAACCGGTCCTCGAAAGCTTGTTTCCGGTCCAGGGAAGACATGGCTTGGCAGTTCGGGCTGGACTGTTCCCATGAGGCACAGGGTCAGACTGATTTGCATATAGCCATGTCTGAACTGGGGTGGCAGAGTGGGCTAAAGAACGGTGATGGATTAAACCCTGATATTTTGACTGGGTGTGAGTGTTTGATTGATTCAGATGCTCCGTCCATCACCACCCCCTTTTGTACCGCTTTTGGCCGCCATAAGTGTGGCAGGTTATACTCAGACGTGAGTCCCTTGCTCACTTTGCCACTGGATTCAAGCAAGCCGGGCTGACGACGGCTGGAATGCCAGAAACCGGTCCTCGGAAGCTTGTTTCCGGTCCAGGGAAGACATGGCTTGGCAGTTCGGGCTGGACTGTTCCCATGAGGCACAGGGTCAGACTGATTTGCATATAGCCATGTCTGAACTGGGGTGGCAGAGTGGGCTAAAGAACGGTGATGGATTAAACCCTGATCTTTTGACTGGGTGTGAGTGTTTGATTGATTCAGATGCTCCGTCCATCACCACCCCCTTTTGTACCGCTTTTGGCCGCCATAAGTGTGGCAGGTTATGCTCAGACGTGAGTCCCTTGCTCACTTTGCCACTGGATTCAAGCAAGCCGGGCTGACGACGGCTGGAATGCCAGAAACCGGTCCTCGGAAGCTTGTTTCCGGTCCAGGGAAGACATGGCTTGGCAGTTCGGGCTGGACTGTTCCCATGAGGCACAGGGTCAGACTGATTTGCATATAGCCATGTCTGAACTGGGGTGGCAGAGTGGGCTAAAGAACGGTGATGGATTAAACCCTGATCTTTTGACTGGGTGTGAGTGTTTGATTGATTCAGATGCTCCGTCCATCACCACCCCCTTTTGTACCGCTTTTGGCCGCCATAAGTGTGGCAGGTTATGCTCAGACGTGAGTCCCTTGCTCACTTTGCCACTGGATTCAAGCAAGCCGCGCTGAAGACGGCTGGAATGCCAGAAACCGGTCCTCGGAAGCTTGTTTCCGGTCCAGGGAAGACATGGCTTGGCAGTTCGGGCTGGACTGTTCCCATGAGGCACAGGGTCAGACTGATTTGCATATAGCCATGTCTGAACTGGGGTGGCAGAGTGGGCTAAAGAACGGTGATGGATTAAACCCTGATCTTTTGACTGGGTGTGAGTGTTTGATTGATTCAGATGCTCCGTCCATCACCACCCCCTTTTGTACCGCTTTTGGTCACCATAAGTGTGGCAGGTTATGCTCAGACGTCAGTCCCTTGCTCACTTTGCCACTGGATTCAAGCAAGCCGGGCTGAAGACGGCTGGAATACCAGAAACCGGTCCTCGGAAGCTTGTTTCCGGTCCAGGGAAGACATGGCTTGGCAGTTCGGGCTGGACTGTTCCCATGAGGCACAGGGTCAGACTGATTTGCATATAGCCATGTCTGAACTGGGGTGGCAGAGTGGGCTAAAGAATGGTGATGGATTAAACCCTGATCTTTTGACTGGGTGTGAGTGTTTGATTGATTCAGATGCTCCGTCCATCACCACCCCCTTTTGTACCGCTTTTGGCCGCCATAAGTGTGGCAGGTTATGCTCAGACGTGAGTCCCTTGCTCACTTTGCCACTGGATTCAAGCAAGCCGGGCTGAAGACGGCTGGAATGCCAGAAACCGGTCCTCGGAAGCTTGTTTCCGGTCCAGGGAAGACATGGCTTGGCAGTTCGGGCTGGACTGTTCCCATGAGGCACAGGGTCAGACTGATTTGCATATAGCCATGTCTGAACTGGGGTGGCAGAGTGGGCTAAAGAACGGTGATGGATTAAACCCTGATCTTTTGACTGGGTGTGAGTGTTTGATTGATTCAGATGCTCCGTCCATCACCACCCCCTTTTGTACCGCTTTTGGCCGCCATAAGTGTGGCAGGTTATGCTCAGACGTGAGTCCCTTGCTCACTTTGCCACTGGATTCAAGCAAGCCGCGCTGAAGACGGCTGGAATGCCAGAAACCGGTCCTCGAAAGCTTGTTTCCGGTCCAGGGAAGACATGGCTTGGCAGTTCGGGCTGGACTGTTCCCATGAGGCACAGGGTCAGACTGATTTGCATATAGCCATGTCTGAACTGGGGTGGCAGAGTGGGCTAAAGAACGGTGATGGATTAAACCCTGATCTTTTGACTGGGTGTGAGTGTTTGATTGATTCAGATGCTCCGTCCATCACCACCCCCTTTTGTACCGCTTTTGGCCGCCATAAGTGTGGCAGGTTATGCTCAGACGTGAGTCCCTTGCTCACTTTGCCACTGGATTCAAGCAAGCCGGGCTGACGACGGCTGGAATGCCAGAAACCGGTCCTCGGAAGCTTGTTTCCGGTCCAGGGAAGACATGGCTTGGCAGTTCGGGCTGGACTGTTCCCATGAGGCACAGGGTCAGACTGATTTGCATATAGCCATGTCTGAACTGGGGTGGCAGAGTGGGCTAAAGAACGGTGATGGATTAAACCCTGATCTTTTGACTGGGTGTGAGTGTTTGATTGATTCAGATGCTCCGTCCATCACCACCCCCTTTTGTACCGCTTTTGGCCGCCATAAGTGTGGCAGGTTATGCTCAGACGTGAGTCCCTTGCTCACTTTGCCACTGGATTCAAGCAAGCCGGGCTGACGACGGCTGGAATGCCAGAAACCGGTCCTCGGAAGCTTGTTTCCGGTCCAGGGAAGACATGGCTTGGCAGTTCGGGCTGGACTGTTCCCATGAGGCACAGGGTCAGACTGATTTGCATATAGCCATGTCTGAACTGGGGTGGCAGAGTGGGCTAAAGAACGGTGATGGATTAAACCCTGATCTTTTGACTGGGTGTGAGTGTTTGATTGATTCAGATGCTCCGTCCATCACCACCCCCTTTTGTACCGCTTTTGGCCGCCATAAGTGTGGCAGGTTATGCTCAGACGTGAGTCCCTTGCTCACTTTGCCACTGGATTCAAGCAAGCCGGGCTGAAGACGGCTGGAATGCCAGAAACCGGTCCTCGGAAGCTTGTTTCCGATCCAGGGAAGACATGGCTTGGCAGTTCGGGCTGGACTGTTCCCATGAGGCACAGGGTCAGACTGATTTGCATATAGCCATGTCTGAACTGGGGTGGCAGAGTGGGCTAAAGAACGGTGATGGATTAAACCCTGATCTTTTGACTGGGTGTGAGTGTTTGATTGATTCAGATGCTCCGTCCATCACCACGCCCTTTTGTAACGCTTTTGGCCGCCATAAGTGTGGCAGGTTATGCTCAGACGTCAGTCCCTTGCTCACTTTGCCACTGGATTCAAGCAAGCCGGGCTGAAGACGGCTGGAATACCAGAAACCGGTCCTCGGAAGCTTGTTTCCGGTCCAGGGAAGACATGGCTTGGCAGTTCGGGCTGGACTGTTCCCATGAGGCACAGGGTCAGACTGATTTGCATATAGCCATGTCTGAACTGGGGTGGCAGAGTGGGCTAAAGAACGGTGATGGATTAAACCCTGATCTTTTGACTGGGTGTGAGTGTTTGATTGATTCAGATGCTCCGTCCATCACCACCCCCTTTTGTACCGCTTTTGGCCGCCATAAGTGTGGCAGGTTATGCTCAGACGTGAGTCCCTTGCTCACTTTGCCACTGGATTCAAGCAAGCCGGGCTGAAGACGGCTGGAATGCCAGAACCGGTCCTCGGAAGCTTGTTTCCGGTCCAGGGAAGACATGGCTTGGCAGTTCGGGCTGGACTGTTCCCATGAGGCACAGGGTCAGACTGATTTGCATATAGCCATGTCTGAACTGGGGTGGCAAAGTGGGCTAAAGAACGGTGATGGATTAAACCCTGATCTTTTGACTGGGTGTGAGTGTCTGATTGATTCAGATGCTCCGTCCATCACCACCCCCTTTTGTACCGCTTTTGGCCGCCATAAGTGTGGCAGGTTATGTTCAGACGTGAGTCCCTTGCTCACTTTGCCACTGGATTCAAGCAAGCCGGGCTGAAGACGGCTGGAATGCCAGAAACCGGTCCTCGGAAGCTTGTTTCCGGTCCAGGGACGACATGGCTTTTCAGTTTGGGCTGGACTGTTCCCATGAGGCACAGGGTCAGACTGATTTGCATATAGCCATGTCTGAACTGGGGTGGCAGAGTGGGCTAAAGAACTGTGATGGATTAAACCCTGATCTTTTGACTGGGTGTGAGTGTTTGATTGATTCAGATGCTCCGTCCATCACCACCCCCTTTTGTACCGCTTTTGGCCGCCATAAGTGTGGCAGGTTATGCTCAAACGTGAGTCCCTTGCTCACTTTGCCACTGGATTCAAGCAAGCCGGGCTGAAGACGGCTGGAATGCCAGAAACCGGTCCTCGGAAGCTTGTTTCCGGTCCAGGGAAGACATGGCTTGGCAGTTCGGGCTGGACTGTTCCCATGAGGCACAGGGGCAGACTGATTTGCATATAGCCATGTCTGAACTGGGGTGGCAGAGTGGGCTAAAGAACGGTGATGGATTAAACCCTGATCTTTTGACTGGATGTGAGTGTTTGATTGATTCAGATGCTCCGTCCATCACCACCCCCTTTTGTACCGCTTTTGGCCGCCATAAGTGTGGCAGGTTATGCTCAGACGTGAGTCCCTTGCTCACTTTGCCACTGGATTCAAGCAAGCCGGGCTGAAGACGGCTGGAATGCCAGAAACCGGTCCTCGGAAGCTTGTTTCCGGTCCAGGGAAGACATGGCTTGGCAGTTCGGGCTGGACTGTTCCCATGAGGCACAGGGGCAGACTGATTTGCATATAGCCATGTCTGAACTGGGGTGGCAGAGTGGGCTAAAGAACGGTGATGGATTAAACCCTGATCTTTTGACTGGGTGTGAGTGTTTGATTGATTCAGATGCTCCATCCATCACCACCCCCTTTTGTACCGCTTAGACTCCGAGTAATAAATCACTACCCGACCATCCTTTATGAGCTTGAGTTGAGCCAGCTCGTGCAGGGATAACTGCGCCCGATGACCTTTAAGGAATCCGTAAATTGACGCAGCTTCCACCGTTGGTCCATAGTAGATTTGCACAGAGCTGAGCAGACTATAATCACTATTGCATCTACTACGGCAGGTCGAGTGGGGTGTGTTTTGAGAGAGATTGCCTGCCAGAGAAGAAAATTTCCTACAAAGATTAGAAAAGGATGAGACAACATTGGCTTGGAGTTATCCACATTGCGATTAAGAGGAAGGCGGTTGGGCCCATTGAATCTGTGAGTCCCAGTCCATCAAGTCCGGGAGGGCTTTGCCGAACAGATGCACGATAAATTGGTGAGGGTCACCCCCTCCTTCACTTCAGGTATTCCAAATATTCTCTGGTTATTTCTCCTCTACCGGTTCTCCATGTCTTCGACTTTGATTTGGAGATACTCCAACTGTCGATCGTGGTTGCCAATTGATTTAACTGTAGCTGTTTCCATCTCCTGGACATCTGAAAAATGCTGTTGTAGCTCGGTTATATCTATAGTGAGGCTTGTGATCTTTCCTGACATCTCCGGCAATGATTGCTTCATTTTCAGATTGTCTGCCCTTGACGGGCGTAGTATGACTGCCTCAGAGCACTGAATTTGTAGTATCTGCATGATTGCCAACAGAGACGGCTCTTGAGCGTTATCCTTTGCACCGGTTTCCTTATAGGCCAGGGAGGCAGAGTGTTCGCAGGAGGTTCCACAAGATACAGCTGAAGGTTATTGAGGTTGAGAAGTAGAGCACCTAAGAGGATATTGCTTTTCTAAAGGCCGTTTATTTTCAGCCGCTCCAACCTGAACTGCTGACAAACAGGAGATAAGTGCTTTCACCTCACCCTTAGACGTGACCCAGTTCCTAAGTGGTCTACCATTCGCCCCAGAGGCTCCTTTCTTGTTTGTCTGCTGCTGCTTCACAGATTTGCCAGGTTGGTGTATTCTATGCAGCTACATAGGCTTCCTCTTAGTTTAGCCCCTGCCCTTCAGAGCAGACTGCCCCCCTCCTCACCACCACCCGCATGACAGCAGCTAAAACCATCATCAACCTACGGATCGGCAGTGGACATATCAGGTGGGGTGGCTCACTGCCACATCTTTATGTGTCCGAGTCACCTGGCTGCCGCCCTATCCCCCAGGTATTTGATTCCAGCAGACTAGATCTATTGTCCCCGTTTGAGCCCCCACCCACCACCTCCTGATCCACCAAAGTATCTGCCGCAGTGCTCACAGATTATGCGATGCATTCCAACACCTGATAATCCGCCGAAGGGTTCACCACATCATCCTTCATATGAGAGAGTGTGGAAAGTAACTTGCTGTGACGTCCATGTTGGAGCTGAGAGCCGTTAGCTTGACAGACAGCAGGTAAGTCCACAGGGTCTGTTCCATACAAAGATACTTTGTTTGGATCTAAACGATGAGATTCCACAGTTCATCAGAAGTTTCAAAGGAGAGGGCATTTGTTGGCAGTTTATGACTCATCAATAGGACAAAGACTCAAAAATGACACCATATTTTATAGCAGTGGTACAAAGCATTAAAGAGCACAAGATTCAAGCAAGCCGGGCTGAAGACGGCTGAAATGCCAGAAACCGGTCCTCGGAAGCTTGTTTCCGGTCCAGGGAAGACATGGCTTCGCAGTTCGGGCTGGACTGTTCCCATGAGGCACAGGGTCAGACTGATTTGCATATAGCCATGTCTGAACTGGGGTGGCAGAGTGGGCTAAAGAACGGTGATGGATTAAACCCTGATCTTTTGACTGGGTGTGAGTGTTTGATTGATTCAGATGCTCCGTCCATCACCACCCCCTTTTGTACCGCTTTTGGCCGCCATAAGTGTGGCAGGTTATGCTCAGACGTGAGTCCCTTGCTCACTTTGCCACTGGATTCAAGCAAGCCGGGCTGAAGACGGCTGGAATGCCAGAAACCGGTCCTCGGAAGCTTGTTTCCGGTCCAGGGAAGACATGGCTTGGCAGTTCGGGCTGGACTGTTCCCATGAGGCACAGGGTCAGACTGATTTGCATATAGCCATGTCTGACCTGGGGTGGCAGAGTGGGCTAAAGAACGGTGATGGATTAAACCCTGATCTTTTGACTGGGTGTGAGTGTTTGATTGATTCAGATGCTCCGTCCATCACCACCCCCTTTTGTACCGCTTTTGGCCGCCATAAGTGTGGCAGGTTATGCTCAGATGTGAGTCCCTTGCTCACTTTGCCACTGGATTCAAGCAAGCCGGGCTGAAGACGGCTGGAATGCCAGAAACCGGTCCTCGGAAGCTTGTTTCCGGTCCAGGGAAGACATGGCTTGGCAGTTCGGGCTGGACTGTTCCCATGAGGCACAGGGTCAGACTGATTTGCATATAGCCATGTCTGAACTGGGGTGGCAGAGTGGGCTAAAGAACGGTGATGGATTAAACCCTGATCTTTTGACTGGGTGTGAGTGTTTGATTGATTCAGATGCTCCGTCCATCACCACCCCCTTTTGTACCGCTTTTGGCCGCCATAAGTGTGGCAGGTTATGCTCAGACGTGAGTCCCTTGCTCACTTTGCCACTGGATTCAAGCAAGCCGCGCTGAAGACGGCTGGAATGCCAGAAACCGGTCCTCGGAAGCTTGTTTCCGGTCCAGGGAAGACATGGCTTGGCAGTTCGGGCTGGACTGTTCCCATGAGGCACAGGGTCAGACTGATTTGCATATAGCCATGTCTGAACTGGGGTGGCAGAGTGGGCTAAAGAACGGTGATGGATTAAACCCTGATCTTTTGACTGGGTGTGAGTGTTTGATTGATTCAGATGCTCCGTCCATCACCACCCCCTTTTGTACCGCTTTTGGCCGCCATAAGTGTGGCAGGTTATGCTCAGACGTGAGTCCCTTGCTCACTTTGCCACTGGATTCAAGCAAGCCGGGCTGACGACGGCTGGAATGCCAGAAACCGGTCCTCGGAAGCTTGTTTCCGGTCCAGGGAAGACATGGCTTGGCAGTTCGGGCTGGACTGTTCCCATGAGGCACAGGGTCAGACTGATTTGCATATAGCCATGTCTGAACTGGGGTGGCAGAGTGGGCTAAAGAACGGTGATGGATTAAACCCTGATCTTTTGACTGGGTGTGAGTGTTTGATTGATTCAGATGCTCAGTCCATCACCACCCCCTTTTGTACCGCTTTTGGCCGCCATAAGTGTGGCAGGTTATACTCAGACGTGAGTCCCTTGCTCACTTTGCCACTGGATTCAAGCAATCCGGGCTGACGACGGCTGGAATGCCAGAAACCGGTCCTCGGAAGCTTGTTTCCGGTCCAGGGAAGACATGGCTTGGCAGTTCGGGCTGGACTGTTCCCATGAGGCACACGGTCAGACTGATTTGCATATAGCCATGTCTGAACTGGGGTGGCAGAGTGGGCTAAAGAACGGTGATGGATTAAACCCTGATCTTTTGACTGGGTTTGAGTGTTTGATTGATTCAGATGCTCCGTCCATCACCACCCCCTTTTGTACCGCTTTTGGCCGCCATAAGTGTGGCAGGTTATGCTCAGACGTGAGTCCCTTGCTCACTTTGCCACTGGATTCAAGCAAGCCGGGCTGAAGACGGCTGGAATGCCAGAAACCGGTCCTCAGAAGCTTGTTTCCGGTCCAGGGAAGACATGGCTTGGCAGTTCGGGCTGGACTGTTCCCATGAGGCACAGGGTCAGACTGATTTGCATATAGCCATGTCTGAACTGGGGTGGCAGAGTGGGCTAAAGAACGGTGATGGATTAAACCCTGATCTTTTGACTGGGTGTGAGTGTTTGATTGATTCAGATGCTCCGTCCATCACCACCCCCTTTTGTACCGCTTTTGGTCACCATAAGTGTGGCAGGTTATGCTCAGACGTCAGTCCCTTGCTCACTTTGCCACTGGATTCAAGCAAGCCGGGCTGAAGACGGCTGGAATACCCGAAACCGGTCCTCGGAAGCTTGTTTCCGGTCCAGGGAAGACATGGCTTGGCAGTTCGGGCTGGACTGTTCCCATGAGGCACAGGGTCAGACTGATTTGCATATAGCCATGTCTGAACTGGGGTGGCAGAGTGGGCTAAAGAACGGTGATGGATTAAACCCTGATCTTTTGACTGGGTGTGAGTGTTTGATTGATTCAGATGCTCCGTCCATCACCACCCCCTTTTGTACCGCTTTTGGCCGCCATAAGTGTGGCAGGTTATGCTCAGACGTGAGTCCCTTGCTCACTTTGCCACTGGATTCAAGCAAGCCGGGCTGAAGACGGCTGGAATGCCAGAAACCGGTCCTCGGAAGCTTGTTTCCGGTCCAGGGAAGACATGGCTTGGCAGTTCGGGCTGGACTGTTCCCATGAGGCACAGGGTCAGACTGATTTGCATATAGCCATGTCTGAACTGGGGTGGCAGAGTGGGCTAAAGAACGGTGATGGATTAAACCCTGATCTTTTGACTGGGTGTGAGTGTTTGATTGATTCAGATGCTCCGTCCATCACCACCCCCTTTTGTACCGCTTTTGGCCGCCATAAGTGTGGCAGGTTATGCTCAGACGTGAGTCCCTTGCTCACTTTGCCACTGGATTCAAGCAAGCCGCGCTGAAGACGGCTGGAATGCCAGAAACCGGTCCTCGAAAGCTTGTTTCCGGTCCAGGGAAGACATGGCTTGGCAGTTCGGGCTGGACTGTTCCCATGAGGCACAGGGTCAGACTGATTTGCATATAGCCATGTCTGAACTGGGGTGGCAGAGTGGGCTAAAGAACGGTGATGGATTAAACCCTGATCTTTTGACTGGGTGTGAGTGTTTGATTGATTCAGATGCTCCGTCCATCACCACCCCCTTTTGTACCGCTTTTGGCCGCCATAAGTGTGGCAGGTTATGCTCAGACGTGAGTCCCTTGCTCACTTTGCCACTGGATTCAAGCAAGCCGGGCTGACGACAGCTGGAATGCCAGAAACCAGTCCTCGGAAGCTTGTTTCCGGTCCAGGGAAGACATGGCTTGGCAGTTCGGGCTGGACTGTTCCCATGAGGCACAGGGTCAGACTGATTTGCATATAGCCATGTCTGAACTGGGGTGGCAGAGTGGGCTAAAGAACGGTGATGGATTAAACCCTGATCTTTTGACTGGGTGTGAGTGTTTGATTGATTCAGATGCTCCGTCCATCACCACCCCCTTTTGTACCGCTTTTGGCCGCCATAAGTGTGGCAGGTTATGCTCAGACGTGAGTCCCTTGCTCACTTTGCCACTGGATTCAAGCAAGCCGGGCTGACGACGGCTGGAATGCCAGAAACCGGTCCTCGGAAGCTTGTTTCCGGTCCAGGGAAGACATGGCTTGGCAGTTCGGGCTGGACTGTTCCCATGAGGCACAGGGTCAGACTGATTTGCATATAGCCATGTCTGAACTGGGGTGGCAGAGTGGGCTAAAGAACGGTGATGGATTAAACCCTGATCTTTTGACTGGGTGTGAGTGTTTGATTGATTCAGATGCTCCGTCCATCACCCCCCCCTTTTGTACCGCTTTTGGCCGCCATAAGTGTGGCAGGTTATGCTCAGACGTGAGTCCCTTGCTCACTTTGCCACTGGATTCAAGCAAGCCGGGCTGAAGACGGCTGGAATGCCAGAAACCGGTCCTCGGAAGCTTGTTTCCGGTCCAGGGAAGACATGGCTTGGCAGTTCGGGCTGGACTGTTCCCATGAGGCACAGGGTCAGACTGATTTGCATATAGCCATGTCTGACCTGGGGTGGCAGAGTGGGCTAAAGAACGGTGATGGATTAAACCCTGATCTTTTGACTGGGTGTGAGTGTTTGATTGATTCAGATGCTCCGTCCATCACCACGCCCTTTTGTACCGCTTTTGGCCGCCATAAGTGTGGCAGGTTATGCTCAGACGTCAGTCCCTTGCTCACTTTGCCACTGGATTCAAGCAAGCCGGGCTGAAGACGGCTGGAATACCAGAAACCGGTCCTCGGAAGCTTGTTTCTGGTCCAGGGAAGACATGGCTTGGCAGTTCGGGCTGGACTGTTCCCATGAGGCACAGGGTCAGACTGATTTGCATATAGCCATGTCTGAACTGGGGTGGCAGAGTGGGCTAAAGAACGGTGATGGATTAAACCCTGATCTTTTGACTGGGTGTGAGTGTTTGATTGATTCAGATGCTCCATCCATCACCACCCCCTTTTGTACCGCTTTTGGCCGCCATAAGTGTGGCAGGTTATGCTCAGACGTGAGTCCCTTGCTCACTTTGCCACTGGATTCAAGCAAGCCGGGCTGAAGACGGCTGGAATGCCAGAACCGGTCCTCGGAAGCTTGTTTCCGGTCCAGGGAAGACATGGCTTGGCAGTTCGGGCTGGACTGTTCCCATGAGGCACAGGGTCAGACTGATTTGCATATAGCCATGTCTGAACTGGGGTGGCAGAGTGGGCTAAAGAACGGTGATGGATTAAACCCTGATCTTTTGACTGGGTGTGAGTGTTTGATTGATTCAGATGCTCCGTCCAACACCACCCCCTTTTATACCGCTTTTGGCCGCCATAAGTGTGGCAGGTTATGTTCAGACGTGAGTCCCTTGCTCACTTTGCCACTGGATTCAAGCAAGCCGGGCTGAAGACGGCTGGAATGCCAGAAACCGGTCCTCGGAAGCTTGTTTCCGGTCCAGGGACGACATGGCTTTTCAGTTTGGGCTGGACTGTTCCCATGAGGCACAGGGTCAGACTGATTTGCATATAGCCATGTCTGAACTGGGGTGGCAGAGTGGGCTAAAGAACGGTGATGGATTAAACCCTGATCTTTTGACTGGGTGTGAGTGTTTGATTGATTCAGATGCTCCGTCCATCACCACCCCCTTTTTTACCGCTTTTGGCCGCCATAAGTGTGGCAGGTTATGCTCAGACGTGAGTCCCTTGCTCACTTTGCCACTGGATTCAAGCAAGCCGGGATGAAGACGGCTGGAATGCCAGAAACCGGTCCTCGGAAGCTTGTTTCCGGTCCAGGGAAGACATGGCTTGGCAGTTCGGGCTGGACTGTTCCCATGAGGCACAGGGGCAGACTGATTTGCATATAGCCATGTCTGAACTGGGGTGGCAGAGTGGGCTAAAGAACGGTGATGGATTAAACCCTGATCTTTTGACTGGGTGTGAGTGTTTGATTGATTCAGATGCTCCGTCCATCACCACCCCCTTTTGTACCGCTTTTGGCCGCCATAAGTGTGGCAGGTTATGCTCAGACGTGAGTCCCTTGCTCACTTTGCCACTGGATTCAAGCAAGCCGGGCTGACGACGGCTGGAATGCCAGAAACCGGTCCTCGGAAGCTTTTTTCCGGTCCAGGGAAGACATGGCTTGGCAGTTCGGGCTGGACTGTTCCCATGAGGCACAGGGTCAGACTGATTCGCATATAGCCATGTCTGAACTGGGGTGGCAGAGTGGGCTAAAGAACGGTGATGGATTAAACCCTGATCTTTTGACTGGGTGTGAGTGTTTGATTGATGCAGATGCTCCGTCCATCACCACCCCCTTTTGTACCGCTTTTGGCCGCCATAAGTGTGGCAGGTTATGCTCAGATGTGAGTCCCTTGCTCACTTTGCCACTGGATTCAAGCAAGCCGGGCTGAAGACGGCTGGAATGCCAGAAACCGGTCCTCGGAAGCTTGTTTCCGGTCCAGGGAAGACATGGCTTGGCAGTTCGGGCTGGACTGTTCCCATGAGGCACAGGGTCAGACTGATTTGCATATAGCCATGTCTGAACTGGGGTGGCAGAGTGGGCTAAAGAACGGTGATGGATTAAACCCTGATCTTTTGACTGGGTGTGAGTGTTTGATTGATTCAGATGCTCCGTCCATCACCACCCCCTTTTGTACCGCTTAGACTCCGAGTAATAAATCACTACCCGACCATCCTTTATGAGCTTGAGTTGAGCCAGCTCGTGCAGGGATAACTGCGCCCGATGACCTTTAAGGAATCCGTAAATTGACGCAGCTTCCACCGTTGGTCCATAGTAGATTTGCACAGAGCTGAGCAGACTATAATCACTATTGCATCTACTACGGCAGGTCGAGTGGGGTGTGTTTTGAGAGAGATTGCCTGCCAGAGAAGAAAATTTCCTACAAAGATTAGAAAAGGATGAGACAACAGTGGCTTGGAGTTATCCACATTGCGATTAAGAGGAAGGCGGTTGGGCCCATTGAATCTGTGAGTCCCAGTCCATCAAGTCCGGGAGGGCTTTGCCGAACAGATGCACGATAAATTGGTGAGGGTCACCCCCTCCTTCACTTCAGGTATTCCAAATATTCTCTGGTTATTTCTCCTCTACCGGTTCTCCATGTCTTCGACTTTGATTTGGAGATACTCCAACTGTCGATCGTGGTTGCCTATTGATTTAACTGTAGCTGTTTCCATCTCCTGGACATCTGAAAAATGCTGTTGTAGCTCGGTTATATCTATAGTGAGGCTCGTGATCTTTCCTGACATCTCCGGCAATGATTGCTTCATTTTCAGATTGTCTGCCCTTGACGGGCGTAGTATGACTGCCTCAGAGCACTGAATTTGTAGTATCTGCATGATTGCCAACAGAGACGGCTCTTGAGCGTTATCCTTTGCACCGGTTTCCTTATAGGCCAGGGAGGCAGAGTGTTCGGAGGAGGTTCCACAAGATACAGCTGAAGGTTATTGAGGTTGAGAAGTAGAGCACCTAAGAGGATATTGCTTTTCTAAAGGCTGTTTATTTTCAGCCGCTCCAACCTGAACTGCTGACAAACAGGAGATAAGTGCTTTCACCTCACCCTTAGACGTGACCCAGTTCCTAAGTGGTCTACCATTCGCCCCAGAGGCTCCTTTCTTGTTTGTCTGCTGCTGCTTCACAGATTTGCCAGGTTGGTGTATTCTATGCAGCTACATAGGCTTCCTCTTAGTTTAGCCCCTGCCCTTCAGAGCAGACTGCCCCCCTCCTCACCACCACCCGCATGACAGCAGCTAAAACCATCATCAACCTACGGATCGGCAGTGGACATATCAGGTGGGGTGGCTCACTGCCACATCTTTATGTGTCCGAGTCACCTGGCTGCCGCCCTATCCCCCAGGTATTTGATTCCAGCAGACTAGATCTATTGTCCCCGTTTGAGCCCCCACCCACCACCTCCTGATCCACCAAAGTATCTGCCGCAGTGCTCACAGATTATGCGATGCATTCCAACACCTGATAATCCGCCGAAGGGTTCACCACATCATCCTTCATATGAGAGAGTGTGGAAAGTAACTTGCTGTGACGTCCATGTTGGAGCTGAGAGCCGTTAGCTTGACAGACAGCAGGTAAGTCCACAGGGTCTGTTCCATACAAAGATACTTTGTTTGGATCTAAACGATGAGATTCCACAGTTCATCAGAAGTTTCAAAGGAGAGGGCATTTGTTGGCAGTTTATGACTCATCAATAGGATAAAGACTCAAAAATGAAACCATATTTTATAGCAGTGGTACAAAGCATTAAAGAGCACAAGAGCCAGTGCTTAATTTCTAAGTGCAGCGGCACGAAGCATCTCTTACGAGTGCACTGGCAGATGCTGGGTGGTGTCAAATAATAGTAGGCAGCCTCCGCTTGAGTCTTCTTTTTGCCACCATACTTCACATTTTTGCTTCAGCCCTCTCTTGTAGGACCTTTTCAATCTCTGCTTTGTTTGTTGGCCACTGTGATACCATCTTTTTCTCCCTTTCTTTTTTTTTAGCCTTTCTCATGCTTGCTCAAAATAAAGTCAGTGTCCCTGTTTTATTTGTGCTATTTGCAGGTGGCGTGTACAACCTGCAAGCACCAGCACAAACTTCACTGAGAGCTGAACAAAAAACTGTACATACTCTGGGGCATATTTACCAAGAAGTGACAGAGCGCTGAGTAGCCTTCTTGGTTTTACACCGAGCTCCGCCACTTCTGAAACACAAGGCTGCACCGTATTTACAACAATATGGTGCAGCCCTGCATTCCCCCTTGAGCTTGCACTAATTTCAGCTGCCTAGCACCAACGCTGGCACCCTTGCACCATAGTGCAAGTGTGCCTGCATTGTGGGGCATGATTGTTTATGTGCAGGAAGGTGTCTCTTCCTGCACATAAACAATCTTAAATAGCGATGTGTAACTTCTACTTGTGCTGCTTTGTGCAGCACACATAAAAGTTCCAACTTTTTTTAAATGGTTGTTTATGTGCAGGAAGAGACTCCTTCCTGTACATAAACAATCATGCATGGCGTTTTTGCGGTTTTTAAATGCAAAAAAAGAAAAACAAGGAGAAAAAAGCATTTCTCCTCGTTGCGCCCTGTCAAAACCAGGATATCCCTGGTATTCATTTTGGGGCTGCCCCCTATTTACGCCAATCTTGTAAATATGGGGCAGCGTCAAAATTAATATGTGTTGCAGCCTAACGCTCCGCGCATCATCCATTTCCTGCCCCTTTCACGCTGGATGTATGACGTTACAACACATGCTTTTACCACGCATGCTGTTACAACGCCGTTTTTACAACACATACCATTACAACGCATAGCGCTTTGGGGTGCTGGATAGTGAATAGTTTAATTTACTATTCCAACTCCAGTCCCCGTGGACACTAGGGAAGGTGTTGGATAGTAAATTAAATCTATTCCTTATCCTAGAGCGCCCCCCAGCGCAATGCGTTGTAATGGTTTGCGTTGTAAAAGTTGTGATGTAAAAGCACTGCGTGGTAAAAGTTGCGTTGTAAAGGATGTTTCCCTTTCACGCTAAGTGTAGCGTGAAAAAATGCCTTATTTAGAAGGCAGCATTAACCCCTTCCGTGCTCCCGTTGGCCAACGGCCGTCGCGAGCACTACCTGGCTAGTGCTGCGCACGTCCGTTGGTTGGCGCGGCCCTGCCCACTCGTTAAAACCGTCCCAACGTGGCAGAATTCGCGCCGCGGTTAAGCCACATTAAGTGGCTTAATGCTGCCTTGTAAATAAGGCGAAGCCCGTATCACCACCACGTCAAAAGTGAAGTTCTGGTGGTGATAGGGGTTTGTAAATATGCCCGTACGTGTTCAGAGAAGGACCATGGGTCTGAAATTGGCATGTGAGCTGCTTTGTACGTTGATTTCAGGCGAGGAAACTGAGCCATATTAAAAGGTTTGCTGGCCTGCACTTTCCTAGAGTATGAAAGAAGCCTGCCTCAAGCATTACATGTTCACAGTTACCACCCATGAACAGTGCTTAATTTGAGCTGGTGGTCTCCAGTGCTCAGCACTGGCACTTAATCATCAGCACCGGCGCTTTTCATGAGTACCAGTTAAGGACACATTCACATTCATTTATATACGTTCATTATTGATCCGATGCTGAGAATGGAACCTGGTTCCCCAGCTCCGAAATCGGCAGCTCTAGCAACTACGCCACATCCTCTCCCCTCTTTCATGGTTGGTAGTTGGTTCTGTTTTAGGAGGAGCTACCAGGAGAAATGGGCTGGTGCAAACTGCCTCTTGACGAGAGCCCCGGCACTTATTTGTTTACAAATTAAGCACTGCCTATGAATGGGAGTCTGGGCTTCTGCACTTCCACATTACAACTGAGCTGGTCCTTAGTTTAACAACAGGATAAAATAAATACTACAGCCAGATATCTGTTCATGCAAGGGGTGTGTTGGTAGGGCACACTGACATCTAAATCACTTCTAGATATCATAACCCCACTCTGAAATATTTGAACTCCTGTTGGCTTCCTTTTGCATTGAAAAGTATTAAAAATGGAGGTACTTCACAATGCAGACACTGAACACTTTCCAATAGACACATTTATTAAGACGATACCAATGTAAGGTTTTCAGAGAATGTGGGAATTTTGCTACAAGAGCTCTGGATTTCTTTATTTTCCATCAACGTGTTTGTTAAAATTGTGAATTACGTGTAGATCTGAGTAAAACAAAAATCACACATCGTATTACTGTCTGTAATTCTACTTGCTTTAAACGCTTTTGGTAAGATTTATTTCGTGTCTAATTCATAATGTGGCATTCCTCTACTTCCTATCTGGCGTGTTTTTTTTAGTTTTTTTTAATGAAGGCCAACATATGAAAAGCTCTATCGTGAAGAATAAACTATCATTTACCTATCTGCAGTCTTTGGCCACCTGAGGGCGCTCGTGTCACACTTTGTCACTACAGCTCCTAGCATGAGACGCTGGGTCTGATTCACAAAGTAAATGTGTAAATTCACGATTGTTTGCTATTCACAAATGGATTGACGTGTAGACTCTGGTAAAGATACTACGCGTAAATCCCTTTGTGAATAGCAAACAAGCGGAAACTTTCACAAACGTTAAGTTTACCTTTATGAACCAGGCCCACAGTGTGTGCACTACCTCAACCATGTCAATGACCCAAACAACCATTTTGGCTTTTGTATATAGGGAGAATGTGTCCCAGGCTTCCATCAGGGGCGGCCTTAGGCATGTGCAAGCTGTGCACCTGCACAGGGCCGCCAAACCCCAGGGGCCGCCACGCCAATATATATCCTTAATTTAATAATCCTCTGAGGATGGATACATATTTGCGTGGCGGCCGCTGGCAGGGATTTGGCGGCTTCCGGCTCTGTTCCACTTCCAAACACCCTGACCCCCCGCCCCCCTCTTCCGGGGCCCCGCCAGGACCCCCTCTTCCGGGGCCCCCTACCTACGCTCCCTGCACAGGGACGCCATGAGCCTAGAGCCGCCCCTGCTTCCATAATACCCCGAGAAGACACAGAATGGATAGGGACAGTGTTATTTTCCCGAATTCGAAGTTAAGATGCAGTGGAGGAGTCGGCGACCTGAGCAGCAGTGTAAGTTACGCAACGGAGCATGTTTCCACACACGCAGCAACAGCCCCGGTGTCTATTACACACACAACAATTGCAGCAAAGGCTTCTTCAGTCCTTTTCTGTTCACTGAGTATCTTTGAGTTCATCATCCCCTTTTGTATCGCCTTGTTCGCCCTAAGTTGGCAGGGTATGCTCAGACGTGAGTCCCTTTCTCACTTTGCCACTGGATTCAAGATAGCCTGGCTGATGAGGATTATGAATCCGAAACCGGTCCCAGGATGCTTGTTTCTGGTCCAGGGAAGACATGGCTTGGCAGTTAGGGCTGAACTGTTCCCATGACGCACAGGGTCAGACTGATTTGCATATGGCCATGTCTGAACTGGGGTGGCGGAGTGGGCTAAAGAGTGGTGATGGATTAAACCCAGATCAAGTGACTGGGGGTGAGTGTTTGATTTGCTCAAACGCTCCGTCCATCATCCCCTTTTGTATCGATTTGCTCCTTCACTAAGGCAAAGAAGCATTGCCCCACTGCCAGAAAGCAGCAAAAGAAAGGAAAAAATAAAATGATGATAACGGAATGTTATTATCTTTTTATTTTGTCTTCCTGCTGCGGCAATGCCTGAAGGGGCGGGTCGGGGCGGAGCTACAGGGGAGGAGTGGTAGAACACTCCTGTGCACAGTGACTGTTTGCGCACTCTCGGGCCGCCCAAAACAGTGATGCGCACATACCTGTTCTCCATGCAGGCGGCATTACAGCCTGCATGGAGAACATGCCCACCACACCAGCCCCTGGCTGAGCGCTGTCTCACGGCGCTCGGATCAATCACAACACTGCATTGCAGCCTTGTGATTGGCTATGGGGTGGGAGCCTGGTTGCCTGTTTCCTGTAGTAGGACACAGGCGAGCAGGAGAGCAGGAGAGAAGACGCGGGACCCGGCGGGCTGTGCCGGCCGCCCCTTAGGTAGACACCACCTCTGGCTTATTATGTCCTTGAGGCCACACCTGGAACCTTAAGCCCAGTTATAGTGTGTGCTTTTTGTCAAGCGCCTGAAGCCCAGCTTGAAAACTGTCTAGTTGTTGATACCTCTCATTAAATATTACTCCTGCCTCAGACAGCATGTTTGGTAAATTGTGACCTACTTTGGAGGCCACCTCAAAAGTACTGTCTCGTGGTGAGGCCTCACCTGGGGACTATTGTCCAGTAATCAGGCCGCTTCTGACATGTTACATATCAGGTCTTGCATCAGATCGAGGCCTGGGGTTACCCACTTTTCACTCAATGCAGCATCTACATTTGCTGCAATGAGTTGTACAAGAGAACAGAGTGCAAAGCCATATCTACTAAAATTGACCTGCTGCTGCCACCGTCCTTTGATGGCGTCTGCCTTGTGTGATGCAGAGCCCCCGCACCAAGGTTTAAAAGAAATGACGACATTTCCTGCTGTGCCTGGTTCAACTTGGCAGTAGAACTTAATGCAAAGCCTAGTCTGCTTATCTTAGTACATCAAGCTTTTCATCAAAATCGGTGGGTGTTTGCACTGACCTGCCACAGAGGTGTTCTTTTAAGATAAAGTGACTCAAAGTATTTCTGACTGATAGTTCTAATAGTAGATTTTTCACTTTTTAGAATGTCCCCTGGTACCAGACTGGATCTGCAAGACTTTTCAGCATAGCTCCTGAGCCAGTCAGTGGCATTGTGCAGCTGAACGTCAAACCATTTCACCACCGAAGTGACGGCTGGAGCCGCATATAAGCAACACCTCAGTGTGCTGCTGACTGTTCCATTCTTTTCTCTCCTTCTTACATGGATCTGAGGCTAGCTCCTAACTGCTTCTCATCAGTTGATATTTACAACAAGGGGTGGTGATGGACAGAGTCTCTGAATTAAGCAGAATACTCTCACCCAGTCAAGAGATCAGGGCTAAATCCAACACCGTTTTTTAGCTCATTGCACCATCCCAGTTTCAGAACCTGGCTGTATGCAAATTAGTCTGTCCCTGGCCCAGTGCATCATGGGAACAGGGCAGACCAGACTACAAAAGCCAATTCTTACACTGGGAAGGAAACAAGCTTCCGGGGACCGGTTTCTGGCATTTCAGCCGTCTTCGGCCCGGCTTGCTTGAATCCTGATGGTGCAATGAGCAAGGGACTCACATCTGAGTATACCCTTCCACGCTTAGGGTGGACAAAAATATTTACAACAAGGGGTGGTGATGGACAGAGTCTCTGAATTAAGCAGAATACTCTCACCCAGTCAAGAGATCAGGGCTAAATCCAACACCGTTTTTTAGCTCATTGCACCATCCCAGTTTCAGAACCTGGCTGTATGCAAATTAGTCTGTCCCTGGCCCAGTGCATCATGGGAACAGGGCAGACCAGACTACAAAAGCCAATTCTTACACTGGGAAGGAAACAAGCTTCCGGGGACCGGTTTCTGGCATTTCAGCCGTCTTCGGCCCGGCTTGCTTGAATCCTGATGGTGCAATGAGCAAGGGACTCACATCTGAGTATACCCTTCCACGCTTAGGGTGGACAAAAATATTTACAACAAGGGGTGGTGATGGACAGAGTCTCTGAATTAAGCAGAATACTCTCACCCAGTCAAGAGATCAGGGCTAAATCCAACACCGTTTTTTAGCTCATTGCACCATCCCAGTTTCAGAACCTGGCTGTATGCAAATTAGTCTGTCCCAGGCCCAGTGCATCATGGGAACAGGGCAGACCAGACTACAAAAGCCAATTCTTACACTGGGAAGGAAACAAGCTTCCGGGGACCGGTTTCTGGCATTTCAGCCGTCTTCGGCCCGGCTTGCTTGAATCCTGATGGTGCAATGAGCAAGGGACTCACATCTGAGTATACCCTTCCACGCTTAGGGTGGACAAAAATATTTACAACAAGGGGTGGTGATGGACAGAGTCTCTGAATTAAGCAGAATACTCTCACCCAGTCAAGAGATCAGGGCTAAATCCAACACCGTTTTTTAGCTCATTGCACCATCCCAGTTTCAGAACCTGGCTGTATGCAAATTAGTCTGTCCCTGGCCCAGTGCATCATGGGAACAGGGCAGACCAGACTACAAAAGCCAATTCTTACACTGGGAAGGAAACAAGCTTCCGGGGACCGGTTTCTGGCATTTCAGCCGTCTTCGGCCCGGCTTGCTTGAATCCTGATGGTGCAATGAGCAAGGGACTCACATCTGAGTATACCCTTCCACGCTTAGGGTGGACAAAAATATTTACAACAAGGGGTGGTGATGGACAGAGTCTCTGAATTAAGCAGAATACTCTCACCCAGTCAAGAGATCAGGGCTAAATCCAACACCGTTTTTTAGCTCATTGCACCATCCCAGTTTCAGAACCTGGCTGTATGCAAATTAGTCTGTCCCTGGCCCAGTGCATCATGGGAACAGGGCAGACCAGACTACAAAAGCCAATTCTTACACTGGGAAGGAAACAAGCTTCCGGGGACCGGTTTCTGGCATTTCAGCCGTCTTCGGCCCGGCTTGCTTGAATCCTGATGGTGCAATGAGCAAGGGACTCACATCTGAGTATACCCTTCCACGCTTAGGGTGGACAAAAATATTTACAACAAGGGGTGGTGATGGACAGAGTCTCTGAATTAAGCAGAATACTCTCACCCAGTCAAGAGATCAGGGCTAAATCCAACACCGTTTTTTAGCTCATTGCACCATCCCAGTTTCAGAACCTGGCTGTATGCAAATTAGTCTGTCCCTGGCCCAGTGCATCATGGGAACAGGGCAGACCAGACTACAAAAGCCAATTCTTACACTGGGAAGGAAACAAGCTTCCGGGGACCGGTTTCTGGCATTTCAGCCGTCTTCGGCCCGGCTTGCTTGAATCCTGATGGTGCAATGAATTAAGAGTATTCTGCTTAATTCAGAGACTCTGTCCCTCACCACCCCTTGTTGTAAATATCTCATCAGTTGATGAGCTGTTTCTCAAAATGATTTTTCCAGTATGCAGGGGAGTATGTCCCCTCCTAAAATGAAAGGGTTTAAACCTTGTAGGGGCTGTTGCAAGCAAATGTCTGTGACCGATCCTCACGATGTGCATCACTATTGTTTGGGTTCGTGATCGCAAAGCCAAGCTGTACATTGCCAAACACCACAGGAGGTTGTGCTCGAAGTTGAGCGCCATTACTAATTTCCTTTCTCTCAAGGCAGCTCCGGCAACAGGTCTTCATCATGGTTCAAGCCTTCAGGTAAGTTAAAGTCTAATAAGAAGCTTAATGGGGCCAAGCAGGACTTTCCCCAGTCTCACCATTCTCCCTCTAGCAGTTACAAGGACATAAAGGTGTTCTTCGTCAAGGTGGCCATCAAACAGACTGTTGCTTCAAAGACAGCATTTTGCAGATCTTTGGCATCTTGCTGCCTTCCTCTGGCACACCTTTGAGCCTCACAGTTCTCTGGAGGGCCCTAGTTGGGTTACCACTGATGCAGCTGTCCTTAGGTCCACCTTTGCCTTCTGAACCTGTTTCAGGTTTAGCTCCAATGCTGGAGCAGTTCCACATCCGGCACCACTATCCATGCTGCTTCTAGGCACGTCACACCAGCCCCAGCACCAGAGGACACCGACCTTATTGTCCTATCCAACTCCAAACTAAAACAATCTTGACCTCATCCGAGGTTGCCTCCAAGAACAGTTCTGACGAACCTGCACCAGTTCACTCTGTTTCAGACAAAAATGCACCCCTAACTAGGAGCCACCCTCTAGCACTTAAATACATTTTTTGGGCTCGAACTCTGACCAAAGCCAACCAGCCTATGGAGAAGATGGAGATGATGGGGATGAAATCCTCCTGCAAGTAGGAGGATGGCCATTTATATTTAGAATTATTACACACAAAGGATTGGGGACCGGGAGCAAATTGGAAAGGAGGAGGTCCAGTACCCATGCTCCCACAATATAACGTGTATACACTAGGGGGTAACAGTTCCTCAGATCTCAGAAAAGTACAAACCAAATTATGGTTCGTAAAAGAGAAAGGTGCTAGGTGGTCAGACTCACAGTAGGTTGGATCTCGAAAAAATGTGGAGGGGGGAATTCCTCCTTTTAAATAGTGCCTTCACACATCCTTGCGAGTGTCATGCTTCATCATCGGGCGTTGCTCCTCGTGTGGGAGGCGCTGCAGTCCGATTCCGGTACATCACTACGGAGGGTTTCGCACACAGGGATCCCCAAAGCCCAACACCCCAGCAACAGACATTCCAGTCCTTTTGGGGGTCTCGGTCTGGGATCTAACAGACAACATCCAGGTCCGCACGGACAGTGAACATCCCAGTCCCCACTCCTTTGACAGTAGCCTTTAAGCCGCTTTAGTTTATCTTTAGTGGCATACAACTACCCAGGGAGAGGCAGCGCCAGCCATGTTTTTCCTATTTAGATCCCCAACCTTTCAATTTTTTCCTGCAGAAGTACAATTTAAAGATGTTCACACTGACCCAGGTTCTATCTTGCCTGAATCCAAGAGAATGGATGGTGGCTTTGGATCTGCATAGTGCCCATTTCCTTGTTCTTGTCCGGCAGACCCACAGGCGCAACATGTGGTTCAAGGTGAATGGGGATGGGCGCACACTGCTTCACCTCCCAGCACAGTTCACCTCTTAGCGTTATGGTTAATACAGTTCATTTTAAATGCTTACTTGAGTTTTTGCTGTAGTGTTTCACCAACGTTGGTGCAGGTGAGTGCTGTCTATCTCTAGACACATGTGTTTCTGGATATTATCCTTCATCAGTAGAGATAAAAAGTGAAATGTATCTGGGGTTGCCGAGCAAGCTGCCACAATCCTTTCAGGTCTCAGTACCTCTCACAGGCACACAGGCGCATCTCCAAAAGCTCGTCAGCTGAATGGCTCAAGGGAGCCTTTTCAAACACAACGGGGATGGGAGCACACTGCTGACCTCCCAGCACAGTTCACCCCTTAGCATTATGGTAAATGCAGTTCATTTTAAATGCTTACTTGAGTTTTTGCTGTAGTGTTTCACCAAACATCCCGTCCATCTGGGATACTGCTGATGGTTTCGCCCTCGGCGCCAGTTGGACGCTTTGATGCTGTTGTCAGAAATCAACCGGCGCCTTTGTTGACTCTATGCGCCGCACCAGTTCCCAGAACTTCAACATTGATGCAGACTCCATCAATGCCTAAGGATGAGGTGCACCCCATTGTGCGCTCAGACCTTGACCGAGGCCTCACTAGGTATCCATCTAACTGCAGCCTTTTCCCACTTCTCAGCAGCTTAACGTCCTGTTTCTGCACAGGTCTCCTATATTACATTCCTTATTTGGCACAAACTCTGATAATGAATAGGATGTTGGATATGAATTTGAGCAGCCCTAACACGAAGAAAACTGGTAGGAGTACCTCCAGGATACCAGTGTCCTTGACACCTCTCCTGACATTAGTCTAGTCTCTCCCACAGGTCCTGTCACTAGCAAACGTGTCTCCTCCATGATGCCGATGTGGAGGGTAGCCAAAGTTCTCGAACCCTAGCTCCCCACCTAAAAGGTCAAGATCAATGTTCTAACACAAGCCCTTCAGCCAGGGCAGACCAATACTGAGCCTTGGTTGCCCTTTAATGAGACCCTTACTGACACCCTCTTTGGCGCCTGGGTAAACCTTGTTCTAGTCCCCATGTGAAATAACCAAATTGCGCGGCGCCATCACCCTGTCCCCAGCGACCCCGCTTTTATGACTCACCACCCTTAACCGAGAGCTTGGTTGTGCAAGCTTTCGCCAGTCAGACAAACCCAAATGCCTTTGTAAGGCTTGGGATAGGGAGTCTAAGTGTTTAGACCTTTGGGAGAAAGGCATTTTGTTCACAATGTTAGGTCTCTGGCCAGTTAATGCTTTGTGCCTGTTAGGCCACTATTCCTACACTCTCTGGAATTCTGTAGCTCAAGCCCTCGCAGGTGTTCCAGACAGCCTTTGTCCTGTACTGACCAAGGCCATACAGGACGGCTGGGATGACACTACATTTACCAATCTTTGTGGTCTGGATACCATAGAGTACATTAGGCGAGCCACTGGCACTAGCGTTATCTGTCACCACATCTGGATGAGATCAATGGGATTTTCCGGCGATGTACAGTCATCACTTATAGACATGCCTTTTATAGGGATCGCCTTTTTGATGATAAAGTGGACTCTGCCCTGGAATGTTTCAAAGAAAGCAGGCCACAGCAAGCTCCTTGGGCTTGTCCGCTCAACAGGGCCAACAGCATCAGCCTTTTCATTTTTTCTGCAGCTTTGGCAGGGATACCCCACACAGATGGCCGCTTCAACATCGGCAGGTGTTAGACCTGGCATCTTTTGGAGTGTTTTCCCAGTCTTTTTGCTTTCTGACCTCCTGGTGTTGATTCTGTTTTTGCCGGTTTAGTGTCTCTGTGCACTTTCTCACTGCTGTTCATTGTTAAAGTGCAAGTGCTCCTGTTGTAAATTGTGTTATGGATTGGTTTTCCCATGATTGGCATATTTGATTTACTGGTAAGTCCCTAGTAAAGTGCACTGAGAGTGCCAGGGCCTGTAAATCAAATGCTGCTAGTGCTCCTGCAGCACAGATTGTGTCACCCACATGAGCAGCCTTTCAAAGGGTTCTCAGACCTGTCACTGCAGTGTCTGCGCACAGTTTTTACTGCCATGGCCAGGTCAACTTGGCAAGTGTATCCACTAGCCAATCCACTAGCTTTTTATTCAATCAATCATTCAATCTTAGCATTTGTAAAGAGCACTACATACCCGTGAGGGTCTCAAGGCGCTGGGCGGGGGGGGGCTTATGGGGGGGGGGGAATCTGCTAATGTTCGTAGAGCCAGATTTTAAGAAGTCTTCTGAAGGTTATTAGATGTTAGTCACCCCTAAGGTAGGCCCAAGGTACCCCTATGGGTAGGGTGCAGTGTGTATGAAAGGAAGGGCATGTCCTGGTGTGTGTGACATGTCCTGATAGTGTACCACAGTGTAATTTGTTGTCCACTGTTGTTAAGCTATCTGTCCCGTAGGATAGAATGAGGAATGCTCTGTAACATTTTACGAGTATTTCTTCCCATTGGGACAAGATAGAGAAAAATAGTTCAGTATGCCTGAACTCAGAATGTAGAAATGCATCTTTTTGTAAAGATGATTCTTATGTTCTGTGTTTGAAAATACCACTTTTAGAAAATAGGTATTTTCTTGCTTAGCCATCCTGTGTGCCTCTGCTGGGTTGTGGATTGACTGTCTGGTTTTAAAGTGACAGGGGCTGGGATGTGCATTCTCTTCAGACAGTCACTGGGATGGGTCGAGGTGTGTCCTGCCTATCCTGGATGAGTCAGGCCTGGGCTGAATAGCCCTGGGCCGCATTACCTTATCCCTGGGCCTCGACCTTATCATCTCCAAAGAAGACTCTATCCAACTCGAATCTATCAAACCCTGTGACTGGTCAGACCATCACATTGTCACGTTCTTCATCAATGAAAAAGTCAAAGCTAACCCAGTTCAATCCTTCAACCCAAAGTCTGGAAAAGAGACCTGAAAAAACTCAACCCAAACTCTCTACCCCCCAACAGCTGCAATATATTACTTCCTCCCACTGTCATGACGGATGTCCAATCCTTGACGGATCACTATCTCAACGCTATGACCGCCTTAGTTAATGAAGCTGCACCTCTGCAGCTAAAAAGAGCATCCACAAAAATGTCCAATCCTTGGTACGACGGGAGTCTCAATGATGATAGACGGGCCATGAGAATGGCAGAGCGCACCTGGAGATCAGCTCCCTCCGCACTGCACTTAAAAACGCTGAAGAAAAAGAGGAATGCCTACTTCAGGAAAATAAAACGCTCAAAATCAGACTTCTTCAGCCGTCAGCTCGACCATGCCAAAAATCGGCCGAGAAAGCTGTTTGAGCTAATCAGAACACAATCCAAGGAGCAACCCCAACCACTCAGTACTCTGGGCGAAGCACCCTCTTGTGAAGACTTCGCTTCCTTCTTTACCCAACCCAAAAAACTGACAACATAAAGAACGATCTCCTCATTGACGTAAGTCTCTACCCCAAACCCCTCTGCACAGCTCCCACTGAACCAAAAAACAATGCTACATGGTCATCCTTTGCCACCTACTCGGAAGAAGAAATTGGTAGACTGCTCAGTACTGTGAAACCAGCCAACCACCCCACGGACCCCCTTCCTGCCAACGCTGTCAAAGACCTTACCTCGTCGCTCCTCCCACTTTGGACTAAAATTATCAACAGCTCACTTCAACAAGGGACCATCCCCGACTCCCTGAAAGTTGGACAAGTCACACCGCTACTAAAGAAACCTACTGCCGACCCCTCTGATCTAAATAATTACCGTCCCATTACCAACATTCCGACCCTTGCCAAATTGCTCGAAAAATGCGCACAAACTCAATTGGCTAGACACATTAAGCAGTTTGATCTACTCAACACCCATCAATCAGGCTTCAGAGCGGACCACAGTACAGAAACTGCTATGATACACATAATTGACGACGCCCTCCAAATCCTAGATCAAAACGATACCTGCCTCCTGATCCTTCTTGATCTCTCCTCTGCATTCGACACCGTCAAACATGAGAACTTACTTGACCTATTAAACTCAAGAATGGGTATATCCGGAACTGCGCTCAAGTGGTTCACGTCCTTTCTACACAACAGAACGCAGAAATTCAAGAGTAACAACTTGATGTCTTCTCCAATACCGGTAACGCTAGGCATCCCACAAGGATCCTCCCTATCCCCAACTTTGTTTAACCTAGTTATGGAACCTCTCACCACCTTGCTACAAGCATCCAATGTTCAATTCCACATGTACACTGATGACACTCAACTTTATCTCAAAGTACAATCACCCAAAGACATTATGCTCTTGAATTCAACGATCAGAAGCACCCAATCATGGCTGGCTGCTAATCACCTCAAGCTCAATGCTCTTAAAACAGAGTTCCTCTTGATCTCACCTCCTGCGAAGAACACTAGCACTCAAATTTGGCTTAAACACCTAACCGCACTCAATGTTCAGCCCACCATTGTGGACTCAGCAAAGTCTCTAGGCATAATACTTGACACCAACCTTAACATGCAGGAACACATCAACAAAGCAACTAAAGGGGCGAACTACCAGATCAATACCCTAAGGAAACTCAAACCCTTCCTTCCAGCCAAAGATTTCCAAACTGCGGTACAAGTTCTAGTCATCCGTCGAATAGATTACGGCAGCATCGCCCTCTGCGGTCTCCCCCTAACTACCACGGCACCCATAAGAGCTTCTCTAAATGCTGCAGCGAGACTCATCACCGGTTCAAGAAAGCACTCACACATCTCCCCTGACCTGAGAGCCCTGAACTGGCTGCCTTTTGAAGCCAGAATTCATCTGAAAATCGCCTGCATCACGCACAAGGCTGTCCACCTGAGCTCACCCGGATACCTCGCCCAAAAGCTGACGATTTCCGGAGGCTCTAGAAACACCAGAGGCACAAACAACCTCCTGCTAAAGCCCCAAAGATTTCGCAAGGAAAAAAGGTATAAACGCTCCTTCTCAGGAATGGCACCCAGGATCTGGAACTCCCTCCCCCCTGAAATCAGACTCATCTCCTCTACCATGCTTTTTAAGAAAGAAGTAAAAGCTATCCTCATGGCTAAATACACTTGAATCATTACTGGGGATGATACTTACAGACGGTGTACCATTCAGTTTTACTAATCTTTTTTGCATTTTTGTATGACGCATGTTATTGACCTGCCTGAGTGTTTACGCTATCAAGTATTTTGCAATTATATCATTATTGATGTATCTGGATGACTATGCTCCCACATGTATCTTCCCCACCCCAATTGCTATTTTACTCACACGCTGTTGTTTTCGTCTGTAAAGCGCTCTGATATCTGCAAAGATCTTGTTCGCGCTATATAAAACTTTCAAAATAAAAATAAAAATAAATAAAAATTTAGAGTAGTGGGAAGAGATTTCCTTGCACCTGAATGGGCCTGGTCTGCCTTGGGCAATGCTGTCTCCACCTCCTTTCGATAAGCTGTGATTGCTTGGGGATGCACTCTAGTTGAGGAGAATTGCAATTTCGCATTAGCGAGATGGGGGAGTATATTAAAGAACAGCCTGTTCCTGACAAGTAAGAAGATTGAAATTGTTCTGAGAACACTAGATGCAGAATCTCTTCCACCTGAAGGAATAGGAAGTCCTAGTGGATGGTCTTTTGGCTTCTCTCAGAACATCCATGCATTCCTGAGGGAGATTCAGGTGACCATATTGTATGAGTTCAGGAGCCATGCAGCCAAGTTCAATGAGTGACGGTTGGGATGTTGAATCTGACCTCCATAATTCTGAAGAAGACTCCGTCTACATAGCACTGCACTGCAAGGTTCTGACTCAGACCTTGCAGTGAGAAGCTATCCCTCCGGATGGCAGCAAAGATTCCCCTGAAGAAGTGCACACCCGTGCACGAAATGCATTGGGAATGTCATTTTTGAACTGTATCGAACCTATGAAGAAAAATTTAAATACATCATAAAGAATATGAAATTTATGATTGACTGTGAAAATAAACTTACAATTTGAAACTCATAAAGAATGGAAAAACTTTATTGAGGAAAAGATTACCATCCAATCGCCGACCAGCGACTATTGTTGTGCCTAGAGGGTCATCCCCTACATATAGAGGATGCTTGCTTAGTATTTTATAATCACACTCGATGGTTCAGAGAGTGATACCTCAGGAGCACACTACAAAGGTACAAAATCAAATATAAAACAGCCTGTGCGCAACCAATCTATACTGACATTTAACTAGATGTACTGCCCTCAGTTCCAGAAGTTTGATGTAGTAAGACTGTTCCTTCTGAGACCACAGACCACAAATCTGTAGATAGTCCATATGAGCACCCCACAGCTTATGGAGGCTTTCGTCACTATGGTTTGGAACAGGATATCTTGGTGGAAATCCATCTGTTTGAGGAGATTCTCTGAGCGGCACCACCATTTGAGTGACTGTTTTGCATGAGTAGTCAGTATCACTCTGTCTTCCCATCATCCAGAGAGCTGATCTTCCAGACATTGTTGGAGAGACTGCATGAAGAGATGTGCATGCGGGACCGGAAAAATGCATGACACCATTGAACCCAGAAGGGACGAGGCTTGTCTCACTGTTGGATGGGATGTTTTCTTCAAATTGCGACATTTCTGAAGGATACATAACCGTCCTTCCTCAGAAGGAAACAGTTTTGTGAGTACTGCGTTTATTACTGCACCCAAGTAACGAACAGGTGTTGAAATAGATTTGTTTGAGTCACTTGTAGACCTAGTCGATTGAGTCATGGCGGTTAGCTGACAATGTTTGCTTGCTTGCTGATAGGAATATGTCTTGATGAGCCAATTGTTCGGATATGGATAGATGAAGATTCTCAGTTTTTTGAGGTGGGCTGCTATAACCGCCATACAGAAAGTTTGCGGTGCAGACTTGAGGCTGAAGAGAAGGACCTTGCAGTGATAGTTGTCTTTTTTCTACAGTGAACCTCAGGAATGTTCACTGTTTTTGGTTCTAAGGATTGCAAATAGGCATCTTGCTGGTCTATTGAGCATGGCCAGTCCCCTTGATTGGGTAGACCTCATGATGAGCCAACATCCTGAATTTGTCTTTGCAAACCCATCTGTTTGCTTTCTTGAGGTCTAAAATGGGTCTGTATTTGTTTTCGGGTCCTTTCGTCAACAGAAAATAAATGGAATAAATTCCCATTCCTCTCAGTTGAGAGGGGACCTACTCCACTGGGTGGTTCTGCAACCGGATGGATACTTCTTGTTGCAGTTATTCCTGCTAGTAAAGGCAAGGTTTCTTCAGTGGATTAGATGGTGGTGGCCACTTAAATCTGAGACAGTATCCATGCTCTACAATATTCAGAACCCAGGTGTCTCTAGTTATTCTTTGCCACTCTTGCAGGAAAGATATACTTCCCCCTCCTGCAGTAGGCAACGGAAGAGGGGGAAGAGAAGACTCACTATGTGCCACCCGTTGTTTTAGTGGCTTGGGCAGATGATTGCTGTCCTCCTCTGCCTCTTGACTGACAGCACTGTTGTTGTCTATGTAGCTGAGAAAATTGTGGCTGCTGTCCTGTAGTCCAATAACTAGTTTGGACCCTCCGGAGGAAATAGCAGTTGACATATGGCACACAGGAATGTCTCCTATAATCTCTCCCTTTCTCTAATCCGACAGCTTTGAGTGTCAAGCCCAGAGTTCATTCAAGACATCCTATTGTCGGCAAGAGAGACAAATAAAGTGCTACCTGAAAAAGGAGGGTTGAGAATCCGGTGTTGGGCTTCTGGTTTCAAACCTTTATCCCAGCCAAGATGAACACCAAAGTGCTAGTAGTTGACAATAACCATGTGCTGCTAGAATGGAGGATCGGCTGCAGCGGTGATAACCTGGTTTGTTTGACACCATCATTTTTTGATTAACAATCCCCTGAAAATCCTGACTCTTGTCTCTAGGAAGATCTTATATGAACTGCTGAATGCAGTCCCAGAGGCCTATCATAGCATCCAAGGGGAGCAGTTGCACTAGCAGCTTTGATGGAAACTGCAGAGGTTCCACATAGCTTTCTGACCACTGAATCCAATTTCTTGCTCTCCCTATCAGGAGGTACTGTAGAAGATGGGGCAGTGGCATGAAGTGTTCGAGCTGCTGAAACAATCATAAAGTCTGGTATTGGATCTGTGTCAAGAAAAGATGAATCTTGATCCGGTGGTCTGTATTTCTTTTGCAGGCGTAATGGAGCAGCCTTCACAGCAGCCGGAGTCAGAAAGAGTTCCATCACTGGTTCTAAGAGGCCTGGAAGTGTTCTTAATCAGACTCTGAAGGAAGTCTGTGTGCTTTCATCCGTGAAAGCCACTCCGCAGTCTTGATCAGTGAGGTTTAATGAGGTCTTGATGTCGAGTCATGCCTCGACTTTGAAGTTCTCACCGTTGACAGTGCTCTCCGCCTTGACATCAGATGTGTTCTCGATGTCGAACCAGAGCTTTATGGTGAACAAATAGGTGCTGTAGCGATTCTCGACGTCAAATGGGTTTTTCAGCAGATCTTCTCTTTTTGGACCTCTCTCTCCGAGAGTCCTCAGAGTGTAACATATGGGTACTGATAGAGGGAGCAGTCTCTCCTCTCCCTTTTAAAGTTTCTCCAGCCAAGGAATCTTGTCTTCTTTGGTGCTCCATTGGGCCACGGAGGCGAATCTTCTCTCTTGCCCTCAAAGTGCGCTTGGAGAGGGTCTTTCAGTGGTGACACAGCTTTCTGGTATGGACAATCTAACGACAAATTCTTCATCAATCCTCCCCAGTCTGTGTAGTGGAATCCATCCTCGAAAGAAATTCCAAGTTTAGGAATCCACACACTGATTCATGCTGATTTGCTGTTGGGTCTCTGTGTCTGGGGGTGCGGACAGCCTCGAAAGCAACTGACGTCAGAGAGTGGGAATGGTGCCTATCTTGTTTCACCATGTCATTTACTTAGTGAATTGGCGCTGGTCTGGAGTTCCATGGCTCACCTGGTGGCACGCAGATATACTGCTGAAAAGTTTCCAGATCCAGTCTGACATGTGGGGAAGTATTCAAAAGTTAAAGAATCTACGGTTATATAGACTCTCTCCCATAAGGAGCATTGACGAAGGTAAGTAACTTGTTCCTTGTGTGCTGAAGGCCCCAAGAATGCTCTCTTTTATTTTAAATGGAGATTCATTCCACCTAGTGTGGAACATTGGACTCGTGCATATCTTCCCTCCTCCAGTGCCCAGAGTTTTGAAGAAGATCAGGAACAAATGGCCCCAAGTTATCAAAGTGACTCCAAATTAGGCCAGGAGGGTGTGGTACCATGAACTTATGGGCAAAAGCGTTTATGCTCCAATCAGGCTGCTGCTTCAGGAGGACTCTCTGTGGCAGCCGCAGGCCAGGGTCTTGCATCAGAGGTCACACAATCTACACCTCTATGTGTGAAGATTGAGTGGGGGCAGTTGACTACATTTGTACTCCCTATCCAAGTAGTGGATTTCATCCTTGCAGCAAGGCATTTTTCTTCACAGTCTGACCAGCTGACCCAGCGGGATGCTGGGACACCTTTGTGGCTTGATCTGGCACCCAAAATGCACACCAATTGCAGGCCAACCTGAAATATATTGTCGTTTTTTTTGTTTTGACCGAGCAAGGAGTTGCAGTGGGCTCTGTTAAAAGATATTTGTTGGCCCTTTCGGCCGTTTTGCGTTTACTGGACCAGCTGTCTTTGTTCAAATTACCTGTTGTGATGCAATCTCCTGAAGGCTTAGTTCATATGTTTCCTCTACAAACCTTTTGTGATGCCACAGTGTTTTTTAGGTCTTGCGTACTAGACAGTTAAGCTGCCTTGTTCTAAAATACCTATTTTGAACTAACAGCATGCATCCCATACATTCTTTACCATTTATTGTCTTTATTGTCACTCTCATCTGTTTTAATCTTACTCAATGGCTTACCTTCTACTTCTTGTGTTTGTCTCTCCCATTGGTCATAGACACCGCAGGATCCTTCTAAGTGGCCGATCAGTATTCTTCCGCTGCTTACATTTAGGGAGCTACTTGTTTGTAGCATGTATTGCTGTAGGCACAAATGCTCTGCATACTCCTGTGGTCTAATGGTGGGCTTGGACGCTTCCAACTTGTTTTTAAGGAAGTCTTTCGAGTCATGAGACTTTGAGTCCTTTAGTTGTCTGAGCACATGAGCATTCACTCAATATCAGATATTTTTTTCCCCACCCTGAGCTCAGACGTGTACCGACAAGGCTCAGTATTTGGTGCTGGTGCCATTTTTCTTTAGGCCCATTTAGTTGCTCTTTGACTCTGGTAGCAAAGAAGACATTCCCCACGATGACTGTTTTGTTCTTTGGCAAAGCAATCTTTGATGCCTCAGCATCAGGTCCGCTCAGGGCCGGAGTGGGAACCACAACCGGCCCTGGCAAAGTGCTCAGCCGGCTCTCCCTCCCCACTCGGGGGGGTTGGAGGTGCCGCCGAGCTCTTTGCCGAGGCAAGTTTTCGGCTGATTTTGGTACAGTTCTGCAAAATCGGCCCTGTAACAAAATAGGCCCCCAGGGGCCCAAAACCGTCCCCCACCCGTGCGGCGCACCGGGGGATAGCCCGGTGCCCGCTATGGCCAGTCCGGCCCTGGGTCCGCTGGTCCGCTTAGGGCTTTCAGCACTTTCCTTGAGCGTTTTGTCAACGAGAATGCGTCAACAGTAATGAAAAGGACACATTACCTTCCTCCTCCATCTTCCTCGTCACAGTTACCCTGGGGATCGTCACAGTCACCCCATGTTCCAGGCACAGCATTTACCCATAAACAAAAGGTCCCCACCCAATATGGTGGCCTGACAGGAAGTACCTGTCACCTGACCTATAAGGGTGGGGCAAACACAGGAAACATCCGAAATACACAAGCAGAGAAAAAACCACAAGGAAGCAAAACATTTTGTTCGTCCGCCCACAATCAAGGGCGGGTGGGAGGGAATATGACTGTGACGAGGAAGACTATGACTCTGTGTGATGAAGATTACCGGTAAGTAACCGAGTCATTTCCAATAATGTCCCCAGTGCCACAGAAAATTTCCGAGGACTACTCCTCATCAGGTCTGCAAACTCTGCCTCTCCCCGACCACTGAAGCCACATGCCAGGCCTGCCTCAACATCCGATCGAAAAAGATACTTCTGTACTGATGCGAGTGGCGATGGGCCCTCAGATGATGGAGAAATTAGAAGATACCCCCAATATCTTCAGGAGCCTAGTGTTGAGGCTGAGGAGGAAGAAAGCAGACCTCAGGAGTGCAGCTTGTCCAGTTGTCCTTGAGCCTGGAGGCAGTCTTTTCCTTTGTGTCCGACAAAGAAGAGAAGCAGGCCACGGGTGCCTCCCAGACATGCGTGAAGATACCAACTAGGAGTGCCATGGGCTTCGAAGCACTGCTCAAGCCGCACAACAGCCCAGAGTCCAGGCTGAGCATCCTTTGCTTGAAGTGCTAAGGCCTACCCAAGCCCTCAAAGGGTCATGGTCTACGCGTGGCTTTTAATTATTTTCCAGACATTTCACCTCACAGTAAATACCGTAATGTGCTTCCTGGGCATGATGGCTTCCCGGAGATGACTGGAGAGAGGCGCTGCCCTCCCCTCAGGAGGCTGCAATCCCAATGCAGCTCTGGCTAATCCAATTTAACTACCTACACTGGGTATACTATACTAGAGCCAGGTTGTGGAGGGCAGGCCTAGTGGCATCCCTGCTTTGTCTAAGATGTGGTCAGGAGACTGGCACCTTATTTCATACGGTCTCGCGGTGTATAGCGATTGCGAAATTCAGGCGGTCAGTCGAGTCTATGGAATGCAGGTTTGGGTTTGTCAAAATTTCAAGTTTCAAATTTTGAAGCGCTCCGATATCCACTGGGATCAAGTTTGCACTATATAAAACTGTATAAATTAAAATAAATAAAAATAAATGTTGCTCTTGTACCCCCATAGATGTCCGTTGCTGCAGTGACTCTCAGCACAAGGGGCACAAGTGGAGTGTCAGGTGGAAGATCTGGTGTTGCAGGCCTCGAAAAATCACAAAATGTTTTTGCATGTTGATTTGTTCTAAATTTCCGTATGTGCTGAGTTGCATTCCCTGAGCATGTGTGTTCTGTTCCCTAATGGTCCACGCTGCTGAGCTCTTAAGACAGGTGCAAGTGGAGTGAGTCTAATAAAGCGTTAAAGTGCTTAGAGTCTAAAGTGGAGAATGCGTGTTGAGTTTGGGCAACAGGGGCACATACGCTGTGCTCTGCCAAGGAGGGTGTGTGTGTTGAACAGTTTTAATTGCGGGAATTTGCATTATAGGATATCTCGGAGTTGTGTGTGGATGAGTAAGTTTCTCTCGTGTTGAGCTGCTGTGAAGGAGGGTGCTCCTTGGGTGTCTAAATAGGGCTATTTTATGTGTTCAGTAGCTGTATCTGTAATTGTGGTTGTGCTGCTGTTTGTGAAGTCTACGACAATGGGTTATTACCCCCAGGTCCCTACGTCCTCGACACCTTCATAAAAAAAGTTAGATATTCCATCACACTGACAGAAAAAAAGAACGAAAGGAATGCTGGACCTACCCTCCCCTTCCCGCCGGGAGTACATAAGCGTACAGGTCCCATGATTCCCTCTGTTCTTTTTTTTCTGTCATTCTGACAGAGAATTTGACGTGTCAGGAGCGTGTGCGCTCCTGTGGACAATCATCAAGGGGGGGTTTGTTCGGCCTCTTGGAACACGGTGGTCGTTCCCCTGTTCTGTTGGGCAAAATGTAATCTGCTGTCTCTGACTGCGATTCATATTCGGGGGGTGGACAACTGTGTAGCGGCGGTCCTGAGTCGTTGCTTTCCGGGTTCTCTGGAGTTGTCTCTCACCCCGGTTGCGTTTTGGCTTGTGTGCGGGAAGTTTGGGCGTCCCTTTCTGGACCTCTTTGCCTCCCGGCACAATGCTCAGCTTCCTCGCTTCTGCTTCAGGTTTCTGCAGGAGGGTTGTTGGGGGGTGGATGCCCTGTCGATTCCTTGGCCATCCCGCCTTCTGTATGCCTTTCCTCCTCTGGCTCTGGTTCCCAGATTTCTGGCCCGCCCGTGTCTGGAAGATCGGGAGGTGGTGGTGGTCCTGCCCTTTTGGCCTCGGAGGTCGTGGTTTCCGACTGTTCGTCTTTTGGCGGTGCGGGACCCCTGGTTTCTCCCCCTGTCCCCGTATCCCCTGAGATCTACCCTGTCCCTGTCTCTTCTCCGGTTGCCACTGTCGGTGTGGAGGTTGAGAGGCAGGGGTGGAGGCGGCGCAGTTTCCCGGAACATTTAGCGGTGGCCCTTCAGGGTTCCCGTTGTCCTTCTACCCTTAAGTCTTATGAGCGGCATTGGGGTAATTTCAGTCATTGGTGTTCGGCATTGGGCCTTTCCCCTTTGCACTGTTCTTTGCAGGCTTTGCTTCAGTTTTTGTGGGAAGGTTTCGAGAAGGGTTGGCCTGTGTCCACTTTGTGTGCTCAGTGGGCGGCTGTTCGGGTGTTTCGTTCCCCGTGGGGTAACCTTTCGGATGGTGAGGACTTGGTTTCTCGTCTGCTCCGCAGCTTTTCTCTTTCTCGTCCTGTCTCGCGCCCTTCTTTTCCCCTGTGGGATTTGCCCTTAGTTCTTCGGGCTTTGATTGCTCCTCCTTTTGAGCCCTTGTCTGAGGTGGACTTGAAGTTTGTTACTCTCAAGGTTGTCTTTCTGGTGGCCATCACCTCTGCTCTTCGCCTTGGCGAGTTGGGGGCTTTGATGGTGAAGTACTGGGTTTTCTGGACCCAGCGGTGCCAGGGGACACACCCAAAGACTTCTGGTTCTCCTGTCTCAGACTACAGAAATGCAGAGACTTCTTGGTGACGTCAAAGATCAAATTTATTGGCTGCAAGCAGTAACAGAGTTTCTAAAAGTACAACACGGTGTATGTTCTCAGGAGACTGCTCAATTTTTACAAAACTAGTCGTCCCTTTTATACCAAATAATATGATTCAGGCAAACATTCCTTATTTTACAGTTGACCATTCACATATTTTCACGACAAAGCAAATGCAGCATCATGATGACAAGCTCATTTTTCAGTTTGTCCAGCCCATAACCAATTATTAGTCAAACCCACCATTCTTCATCAGGTAGATCGAACGGACCCCTAATAAAAACGGGCACCTCCTCATCGTAAACAGGTCATAAAGAAAGAAGCAGAGACAGGTGTGAGTAAGATAAGACATAGCTGTGTGTAATAAAAAGGTTTATGGTGTCTTGTGGCTGATCAGTAATCTTGATCAGCTACTGGGAAAGGAACTGGCTTAACAAGTTTGGCTTCAGGCAAGGGGGTCGCTTGCTCAGGTCATTCAGAAGTCAGCTAAAGTGTACGTGTGCTTGGAGACTCGTTCGGCCACTGTCATCGGCCTATGTGAGGGCAACCACAAAATGGCTGCCGTATACAAAATGGAACCCGAGGGTTCAGAACGGAATCCCTGATTTCATGGCGATCTCCTCACTCGAACATGACGAAAATACTCGTGCATCTTACACTCGCCATTTTCGGTCTGCTGTTACCAAAATCGTCATGATACGACGACTCTTATGACACAGGTGCAGAATTTCAGTACCACAGACCCTCCTTTTGCCCTTACATAGGCAATAACCTACACTCACGCTAATCTGAGTCTAGGTCTATATTCATAAAATCATTGAGATGTTGCTGTAGCATCATCCTATTACTTAGCTCGTCTCTCGATACAGGTTTCCTTACACATGATGTAGCACAGAGGCCACATATAGTAGGAGCACATTGTACGCACAGACAGAATAGGAAAAGAAAGGCTAAGATCATCCCAATGACCATCAGAATTTTCCATCCCCAGGCGGACAACAGTTCCCAGAACCACCCCATCAATGACCAATCTCCTTGATCCACATGTATAGATTCGGAGATTTTATGTAGTTTGGAAATGGCCTGGTACACTGTTGGAGCATTATCTGGAATGAAAACACAGCAACTTGATTGGATCACTTTACATACCCCACCTCGATCTGCAAGTATGACATCTAACGCAACTCTGTTTTGGAGAGTCACAAGACGATCCGACTGGAGCTCAGCAGTCAAGTTACTAAGGGCACCGGCAGTTTCAACTACGGTGGACTCAACCACCCTCGTTAATTGCCTTATGTTCCTGCTGTTAACCATAGGTCCCCAAAACGGCAGAGAACCCTTCAAGAAGTCTCCCAATTCTTGTCCTGCAGTGTCTTCCTTACTGAGGACACCTCTAACTACCCTTGTCTTGTGGTAATCTGCCGCAGCTGTGAGGGTGGGAGGCAACAGGAACGAGACAAAACATGTGCCCGATAAGTCAGGGGGCAACCATGTGAATGCTCTATCATAACAGATGAAATAGGTACCCTTAGCTGCTAGGAACGATGGGGAAGTCTGGGACGCAAAAACATACGTCTCAGTGCAGATACTCTTCCCTAACTGAGCTCTTGGATTCTTGCCATTACCATGCAGACATAGATGACCTTGATGGGGTACAATCCAAATCGGAGTGGATCTTTTTGCTCGCTGGTTCTCGCTCAGACTTGCTCCATATCCAGTCACGTTCCATCCAATATACGCTAGTGTCTCATCTTTCGGGATAGCCTCATAGGAAGCAGCTCCCTTTATCATGTCGACTATTCCCTTGACTAGAGCACTATTCTTTGGATTATCCTTCGCAGAACGTAGGGGGTGGACTTCACGAGCATAGATGAACATCGTTCTGTATGCCCATACAGAACCATTGTAGCTGAATGGCTGGACCAGATAAGGGATACCTTTATCAATAGTATGAGGCATAAGACCACATACCCAACAGTTAGTCGTGTTGACTACTAATTGGTGTTGGTGCAGAAGCTGAACGAAGGAGTTATTGATAAACTCTAATCTTCTAACGGACTCATGTTCAGGTAGAGGGTGAAAAGAATGCGAGGAAACAGTAGAAGGAGGTATGGGCTGTGCAAACGTCACTCGAAAAGAGAATAAAACATATCCTATTAAAAACATCATTACGTTAAGCAACATGAAAATGCATAATATCAGAAAACGTTTTCTAGTCATCATTGTACACATTTTGGCTCTAAAGTTCATCTCTTTGGCAGGTCTCTCCATCTCGAAAAACTCCATCCTCTAACCTTGCTGCTCGCGGAGGTAGGGTGTTCCGTGCTAAGGAATGCGTCTGTCAGTCCAGGGAACTCCCAAGGACCAACCAGAACCGTCGACCTTGTGTCTTCAGCTTGCACTCCAAAGACTTGACGCCGCAACCCTACAGCTGAACCCGGATGGTGGTTCGAAAAACAAAAATCAAAAAAGTTTCTCAGATGAGAGAGCTGCACTTTCAAAAATATCAAAAAAGGAATTTATTTATTTGTCCATAGTTCTCGGCCTCAGATTATAACGGCTTTTTCCTGGTAATGTATCATCACGAAACAACAGGTAAGGCTCACTAGTGTCCAATCGAACTGAAGATGGCACAGCTTCTTGCAGAAGATCGTCGCTTTCGCGCTCAGAATTTGTCCCAATTAAACGCGCATCGCTAAAAGGCAGGAAATGAGGCACAGTTTCAGTTTCATAATCAGGAATGCCCTCCTGGACCCACTGGTCGTACGGCAGAGGTAAGGGAACCCTCTTGCAGTGTACGCTGTGGATCCAGTTCTTTTTTCCTTGCACCCGCACTGCAGTTCTTGTGGACAAAAGCACCAGGTAGGGGCCGATCCAGCGTGGCTGATCGTTCTTTGTCTGCTGGAAGTTCTTAATTAGGACCCACGTGCCAGGATCGATGATGTGCCCTGGAGTTTCAGAAGCCTGAGGCAAAGTATCGTAAACCTGTTGGTGTAAAAAACGCAATTTAGCCGTCAGATCATATAAGTAATCAAGCAGTACAGGGTGTTCAATCTCGCTGTATTTTGTCGGTCGGCACACCCCATACGTTGGCCGGGCGACCAAACACAATTTCATAAGTACTAAGTCCCACTCGTGAATGCACAGTCATTCTTGTCGATAAAAGTGCTAATGTCAAAGCATCAGGCCATTTAAGACCAGAGCTTGCTTGTATCTTGGCCAGTTTCAGTTTTAGCGTGCCATTATAGCACTCTACTAATCCAGCTGATTGGGGGTGATTTACAGCATGGAACTTCTGCCGGATTCCTAGCCCTTCACATACTCTCTTCATCACTTGACCCACAAATTCACTCCCATTATCACTCCAGACCATTCTCTGCAAACCAAATCTGGGGAAGAATTCTTTGACAAGGGCTTTAGCTGTGGACATGGCAGTGTTATCTTTCAGGGGATATGCTTCTACCCATCTCGAAAAGGCACAAACAACAACAAGTACGTATTTCAAGTTGTTGCACCTCTCCATGTGGATGAAATCTAGCTGCAAAACCTCGAACGGATACGTTGGAGGGGCAAAATGACCAGCTGGAGTTGGAGTTCCCCTACCAGGGTTGTATTTCAGACAAACCATGCAATTCTTGACCATATTCTCTGCACACTTAGGAATTCCAGCATTTTGCCATACTGGGGCCAACAACTTACAGATCCCTTTCACACTGATGTGAGCCATTCCATGCGCCATTGTAACCACTGCAAGCACGTATGCATCGGGTAGCAACCATCGCGGATGCTCTGACAATTCAACCCAGCAGCCATTCGAGTCTAATTTACCCGTACTCTCTCTCCACACACTCAATTCTTTCTCCGTAGCCTCAGCTTGAATAGACTTCACACTCTCTATCGTATCTTCACACATTCCAACGTCACCAATCCATCTTGCAGGGCCTGCAACATACATTCGACTCATCACATCTCTTGCCGTTTCTTTCGCAACTTCATCAGCAAACGCATTACCGCGACCAACATCATCGGTAACCTTCTTATGTGCACTGCATTTCACAATCGCGACTTGCAACGGCAAAGTAAGTGACTCAAGAAGCTCATTCACCAGCTGACCATGCTGTATCTTAGTTCCATGAGACGTGAGGAACCCACGTTCCTTCCACAATCGTCCGAAGCTATGAGCAACACCAAACGCATACTGGCTGTCGGTATATATGGTCACTTTCATTCCTTTTGATAATACACACGCTCTCGTAAGTGCAATCAACTCTGCTGCTTGAGCTGAATTATGTGGGATGCGTGCAGCTTCAACAATCGTATGCAAAGTCGTAACGGCATATGCTGCAGTCGTATCACCATTCGGAAGCTTGAAGCATGAACCATCGACCCATAAGGTACCATCACACTCCACAAGAGGAGTGTCCTTAAGGTCTACTATCCTTTTCGTTTCTTCATCTGTCCTAAAAAGGCAATCATGCTGTTCAGAAACATCTGTTTCTGCTACAATCGGCAACAACGTGGCTGGATTCAACGTATTGCATCTCTTTATGTGCACATGACTTGCTAAAAGTGTCAGTTCATAACCTGACAATCGGGCACTAGTTAAGTGCTGTATCTTGGTCCTGTTTAACAACGTATCCACTGCATGTGGAACCATCACGACCAGCGTATTATTCATCACCAAACCAGCAGACTGTCGAATAGAAACAGCTGCTGCCGCCGTGGCTCTCAAGCAACTCGGCAATGCTCTAGCTACCGGATCCAAAGTCGACGAGAAATACGCACACGGACGCTGCTTGTCCCCAAAAAACTGTGTCAACACTGACAACGCACATCCTTCTTTCTCGTGGACATACAGTGTAAAGGGCTTGCTGTAGTCGGAGGTACCCAACACAGGAGCCGAACACAATGCATCACGCAATTCGGAAAAACTTTTCTGACAATTTTCAGACCACGGAAGGGGATTTGGCGTATCTTTACAGGTCAATGCCACCAAAGGTTTGGCCAGCAGGGAAAAATTCGGTATCCATTGTCTGCAATATGACGTGACACCCAAGAAAGCGCGCACATCTCTCTGTGTAATTGGCACACTCAATTTTGCAATTGCCTGAATTCTCTCTGGGGTCAACTTTCTTCCCTCCTTCGATAAGAGATGACCTAAGTAGGTCACTTCTTGTCGACAATACTGTAATTTAGAAAGAGACACTTTATGATGCAGATCAGACAAATGACGCAACAACGACAAGGTGGCTTCTTTACAAATTTCCTCAGTATCTGCAGCGACTAGTAAATCGTCGACGTACTGAATAAGAGCAGCACCATCAGGTAAAACAATCGTATCAAGCTGTGTCTTCAAAGCCTGACTATATATTGATGGACTCTCACAATAGCCTTGAGGAGCTCTCTTAAACTGGAAGCTTCGACCTCCTAAAGAGAAGCCGAAAATATCTCTACTCTCCTCGGCAATCGAGATGCTGAAGAAGGCATTCTTCAAATCAATCACCGAAAACCAAGTGGCTGAAGCTGGAATCATGGTTAGTAAGGCAGTGATATCAGGAACAACTGGAAACTGTGGCACAACTATTTTATTCACCTCTCTAAGATCAATCACAAACCTGTAAACAGGTAGCTGAGAGGAGTCAGTACGCTTCAGAACAGGCAGAACAGGGCTATTGCAAACGTTGTACACACAAAAGGGGTGGATAGAGTAAGTAGCATAAAAATTGCTATTGCAAACGTTACCTCTTGTTTCTTCAATTACATCTTTTTCAATCAAGTCATGAATGATCACTAGCAACGCCCTTTCACCTTCACTAGAGATCTTGTATTGGGGAATGCGTGGCATTTTAACGTTCGCTTTCAACGTCACAACATATGGCGGTATTTCCAAAAGACCCACATCATTAGGACCAGTAGCCCAAATAGAATCAGGAAGAGAAAACAGTTCTGCCGGAAGTTTATCCTTCGACAAATACATTGAGGAGACCACTTTCTTACCCAGTGTAAGCTGTACTCCCGAAGGAGAACAATACAATGTCGCGTACAATCTTTTCAACAGATCCAATCCTAACAAGTTCTCACCACAACCTGTTGTCAGAATAAGACGTGCTTCGAATTCACAAGGTCCAACAGAAAGAGACATAGGACTAGAGATCGGGTTCCTAACCGGGGCACCAGGGAGTCTAGAGTGCATTATAGAACTCTTCGTAGCACCAGTATCCAACAGAAAAGGCTCTGACACACCTGATGTAATTACTTCAACATAAGGTCCACTCTGATCTACTGGAACTGAAACAACTCCCTCTCTTTGTCTACGGCTGTCCTAGCAATCGTCACCTTCCATATTCTCACCTTCTGCATAGTAGTCGTCAGCATAGTACTGAGTCGTCCTACCAGATGCGTTATTCTGCTGATCAAAACTATTCATTGAATTTTGAGGAGGAAAGGAACGTGCGTTCTGGAGGAAACCTCCACGTCCTCTACCTCTAAGAGTTTGTGGAACACCTCGACCTCTTGCGCTAGAAACGCCATTCATACGCTGTAACAAAGCAGGGCAGGTACTTTTAAAATGACCCTCTTCTTTGCAATATGCACACTGATTAGGGCCTACAGGAAAACGTTGTTGAGAAGGTTCGAACCTTTGCGAGTTTCTCTGAAACTGCTGAGGTTGCCGATATTCACGCTGACCACCACGAGGCGGATAAGCTTGCTGTAAAAGAACCTTTGTCTTTAACTCTTTCGTTTTCTTGTCTGCTCTATCCTTCTCATCTTTATCTCTATTTTCGTAGTACTGTGCAGTAGCCAATATCTGTGCTGAAGAGGAAACTGCCCACGAACTCTCTGAATCTTTCAATTTCTTACACAACTCAGGCAACAAATTGTGCACAAACTTGTCAACGAACAACCGTTGACCACCTTCTGTACTCATGTTTTGACCACTGTGATCGATAAACGTTTCTTCAAACCTGGTGAAGAAATCAGACACAGTTTCCTCTTTCTTCTGCTTGCATGCAGACAATTTATCCCAATTTACACGCATCGCAGGCATTAAAGTTTTCATGTAAGTAACGATCTTACCAGGGAGTTCGGCTACTAAAGGCTCAGGTTTAGCGCCGCCTACTTGTCTGTCATTCACAGCACTAATATTAGCCCATGTGTCGCCTAATTCTTGTGCATGATCCGTGTGACGAATCAAACCCCATAAAGGCTGTGGAACCACATTTCCAAACAACATGTCTATATCAGCTAAATTCAGAACACATGAGTCTGCGGTCTGCGATAATTCCTTATAATACCCTACAGGATTTTTACGGGGGTCAAGTAAGGTCTGTTTAAGAGCCAAGACCTCAGCTCGCTTCCATGGAACATGTACCCAAACACGCTGAAAATGAGGCTGAACAGGTGGATTAGCGGTTAGATACCCTTCTTTCCAAACTGGGGGAACTTCTCTCATGGGATACTGTCTCACTTTCCTCCTAACAGAGGGATCAGACTCAAACAACGATCGAGAAATAGTCTCATTCCTGAATGACAACAATGTCGCAACTGCTCTCTCAACGTCGGAACCCACAATCGTGCCTTTCGCAAACTCGAACCGTACACGACACAACTCAGGTGGATTGGGTTCCAAATCATTATCCTCCATTTCTTCACAAAGAAAAGCACACATTTTGTCAAAAACATATCTCTGCTTTGGTGCTTCCCATTGACGAAAAACATCCATAACAGACTCTAGCTCATATCTTGTGGGGTCAGTAACCCATTATGTGCCAAATAATCCAATGTTTCCCGTTCGCTATAATCAGGCAGTTGACTACGCAACTGTTTACGCGTTGAGACAGGGGTCATACTTGATGCCCCAAATAAAGGAGATAGAAGACTAGCAACAGTATCAGTCATCCTCCGTCGAACAGAAGGAGAAGTCGACAAAAGAACAGAAGGAAAAACAGGATGAGACAAGGCATACGCAGAGGCAGTATCGGAAGGAATATCGGAAGAAGTAGTCGATACAGTAGGCAAAGTCGTAGGAAATACAGGCGGAGCAGGTAGCAAAGTCGGCGGCCCTTGAGGAGGCTGCGCCATAGCAGTGGGAGCCAACTGTAGAGGAGCTGGCGGTTGTGGAAGAACCTGAGGCAAAACAACCGGAGGTTGCACAACTAAAGGTTGCGGAGGTGCTGTAGCACTCTGCGCATAAGGGGGTGGCGAGCTCAACAAATGCGACATTAAAGGATCTTTCTCCAGTTCCTTTGCTGCATCCTGCTGAAGAGGCGGCAAAACTGGATAGCATTTATCAATTGCCATTTTACGTTGCCTGTGCAACTGCTCACTCGCTTGTTCTTCTTCATCATCTTTATACTGCATGGCAGCTTGCATTATCGAGATACCCTTTTCTCTTTTATTCCTTTTTGCTAATTTAATTTCTTTCTGCTTGGCTTCCTTTCGCCATAGGCGGAAAGAGTCAAACATCGCCGGCCGGGCTTTCTGCTTTAAAAGTCTAACCTCTAGATTATCTAAGATTTCCGTGTCAAAACTACCATATTGGGGCCATTTGAGGACACCGTCCTTCCTAGTGTATCGGATCCACACTTCATTATATGTGATGGGGCCCACGCCATGCTTCACATAGAGTTCATAGGTTGGAGTTCCAATCGGAGGGACCGGACACAAGTCCTCCAATCGGGAATCCCTATTTCGGCCACAACAAAACAAATTTCCAAGTCTGCTAAGACCAGGCATCTTCGCTCACTAGTCTAGCTTCAAACTTCAAAGGATTATCAAATACGATAGTCTCGTGAATACACGAGTCCCTCGGCTTTGGTACTTGCAAGTTCCAATTCAAAGATCCCAAGGGGATACCCAAAAACTAAGGACTGGGAGACGCTCCACTCATACTTAACTGAGGTATCGATGACGTTACCAGAAGACTCGTCTATCGCCTCGCTCTACAAATCATCAAAGGGTCCAAGACAGGGCGATAGTCAGGGCAGCAGTCCTTCGTAGCCGTCGGGAAGCGGGGAACCTCGCAGCAAAGACTTTCGGACCACGACGACATACAGGGGTCGATGAAGTGGTTGGCCTTCCTCCAGAATTTTCACACGAAGCTCCTCACGAACCTCTGGCTTGGACCGGTACCGCTGAAATCGCCCCACGTTGGGCGCCAAATGAAGTACTGGGTTTTCTGGACCCAGCGGTGCCAGGGGACACACCCAAAGACTTCTGGTTCTCCTGTCTCAGACTACAGAAACGCAGAGACTTCTTGGTGACGTCAAAGATCAAATTTATTGGCTGCAAGCAGTAACAGAGTTCCTAGAAGTACAACACGGTGTATGTTCTCAGGAGACTGCTCAATGTTTACAAAACTAGTCATCCCTTTTATACCAAATAATATGCTTCAGGCAAACATTCCTTATTTTACAGTTGACCATTCACATATTTTCACGACAAAGCAAATGCAGCATCATGATGACAAGCTCATTTTTCAGTTTGTCCAGCCCATAACCAATTATTAGTCAAACCCACCATTCTTCATTAGGTAGATCAAACGGACCCCTAATAAAAACGGGCACCTCCTCATCGTAAACAGGTCATAAAGAAAGAAGCAGAGACAGGTGTGAGTAAGATAAGACATAGCTGTGTGTAATAAAAAGGTTTATGGTGTCTTGTGGCTGATCAGTAATCTTGATCAGCTACTGGGAAAGGAACTGGCTTAACAAGTTTGGCTTCAGGCAAGGGGGTCGCTTGCTCAGGTCATTCAGAAATCAGCTAAAGTGTACGTGTGCTTGGAGACTCGTTCGGCCACTGTCATAGGCCTATGTGAGGGCAACCACAAAATGGCTGCCGTATACAAAATGGAACCGGAGGGTTCAGAACGGAATCCCTAATTTCATGGCGATCTCGTCACTCGAACATGACGAAAATACTCGTGCATCTTACACTCGCCATTTTCGGTCTGCTGTTACCAAAATCGTCATGATACGACGACTCTTATGACACAGGTGCAGAATTTCAGTACCACAATGGCGTGTGAGCCTTTCTTGTCCTTTTCGTAGGGTGGGGTGGTGCTTCGCCTTGATTCTTCCTTTGTGCCGATTGTTGCTTCACAGTTTCACAGATGCCAGGAGTTGGTCTTGCCTGCCTTGGGCTCTGTTCTGGATTCCCTTGGTTGTCCCAGTTGGTCTTTGTTGGATGTGTGCCGGGCTTTGCGCATTTATCTTGAGCGCACGGCGGCTTTTCGCGTGACTGATTCGCTTTTTGTCTCCTTTGGGGCTGCTTCCTGTGGGAGTAGGGCTTCCTCTGTGTTGATCGTCGTTGGCTGAAACAGGTAATTTCCTTGGCCTACTCTCTTTCTGGGTCCCCTCCTCCTGTGGGTATTCAGGGTCGTTCTACGAGGGGGGTGGCGGCCTCTTGGGCGGAGGTCCGGGGTGTTCCTCTCTCTGAGATCTGCAGGGCGGCCTCTTGGGCTTCTTCCAATACTTTCATCAGGCATTACCGCCTTCTCAATCTGCTGGGGGATGAGGACGGTTTTGCTTTGGAGGTGTTGGGTTGTATTCGCTCATGATTCTTCTGTTTGTCAATAAACCTCTGGGATTTTTGCTGTCCTGGTGGTTGGTTGTGTTTTTTTCTGGATGAATGCCGGGGTCTGCTTTGGTATTTCTCACTTTGTTTATGAAGGTGTCGAGGTCGTAGGGACCTGGGGGTAATGTCCTATCACTTACCGGTAATCTTCATTACTCCTGGTCCCGTAGTCCTCGACACCTTCATGGATTTCCTCCCTCCCTCCCGATCTGCCGGCCTTCATCCTTGGCTTGGTATTTCAGAGGGAATGCTGGGACCTGTACGCTTATGTACTCCCGGCGGGAGGGGAGGGTAGGTCCAGCATTCCTTTCGTTCTTTTTTTCTGTCAGTGAGATGGAATATTTCACTTTGTTTATGAAGGTGTCAAGGACTACGGGACCCAGAGTAATGAAGATTACCGGTAAGTAATAGGACAACATCAGTCATTGGATTTTAGCCCCGCTGGTCCACCCTCGATAGCAGCTAGACTATCTAGATCCCGTGAGTCTGAGCCCCCCGTGTGTCAGTGCTCGCGTGTGAGTCTGAGCCCCCGTGTGACTCCGTTAGTCTGAGACCCCGTGTACGTCTGAGCCCCGTGTGCGTCTGAGCCCCTTGTGAGTCTGAGCCCCCTGTGAGTCTGAGCCCCCGTGTGAGTCTGAGCCCCTGTGTGAGTCTGAGCCCCCGTGTGAGTCCAGGCCCTGTGTGAGTCCGTTACTCTGAGCCCCCGTGTGAGTCTGAGCCCCCGGGTGAGTCTAAGCCCCGTGTGCGTCTGAGCCCCCGTGTGAGTCTCAGCACCTGTGTACATCTGAGCCCCGTGTGCGTCTGAGCCCCCGTGTGAGTCTGAGCACCTGTGTACATCTGAGCCCCGTGTGCGTCTGAGCCCCTTTGTGAGTCTGAACCCCCCTGTGAGTCTGAGCCCCCGTGTGAGTCTGAGCCCTTGTGAGTCTGAGCCCCCGTGTGAGTCTGAGCCCCCGTGAGTCTGAGCCCCCGTGTGCGTCTGAGACCCGAGTGAGTCCGACCCCGCTTGACGCTGAGCCCCCATGAGTCTGAGCCCCTGTGTGAGTCTGAGCCCCTGTGTGAGTCTGAGCCCCTGTGTGAGTCTGAGCCCCTGTGTGCGTCTGAGCCCCCGTGTGAGTCTGAGCCCCCGTGTGAGTCTGAGCCCCTGGGTGAGTCTAAGCCCCTGTGTGCGTCTGAGCCCCCGTGTGAGTCTGAGCACCTGTGCACATCTGAGTCCCGTGTGCGTCTGAGCCCCCGTGTGAGTCTGAGCACCTGTGTACATCTGAGCCCCGTGTGCGTCTGAGCCCCTTTGTGAGTCTGAACCCCCCTGTGAGTCTGAGCCCCCGTGTGAGTCTGAGCCCTGGTGAGTCTGAGCCCCTGTGAGTCTGAGCCCTGGTGAGTCTGAGCCCCCGTGTGCGTCTGAGACCCGAGTGAGTCCGACCCCACTTGACGCTGAGCCCCTGTGTGATGTCTGAGCCCCTGTGTGAGTCTGAGCCCCTGTGTGAGTCTGAGCCCCTGTGTGCGTCTGAGCCCCCGTGTGAGTCTGAGCCCCCGTGTGAGTCTGAGCCCCCGTGTGAGTCTGAGCCCCCGGGTGAGTCTAAGCCCCTGTGTGCGTCTGAGCCCCCGTGTGAGTCTGAGCACCTGTGTACATCTGAGCCCCGTGTGCGTCTGAGCCCCCGTGTGAGTCTGAGCACCTGTGTACATCTGAGACCCGTGTGCATCTGAGCCCCTTTGTGAGTCTGAACCCCCCTGTGAGTCTGAGCCCCCGTGAGTCTGAGCCCTGGTGAGTCTGAGCCCCCGTGTGCGTCTGAGACCCGAGTGAGTCCGACCCCGCTTGACGCTGAGCCCCCATGAGTCTGAACCCCTGTGTGAGTCTGAGCCCCTGTGTGAGTCTGAGCCCCTGTGTGCGTCTGAGCCCCCGTGTGAGTCTGAGCCCCCGTGTGAGTCTGAGCCCCCCTGTGAGTCTAAGCCCCTGTGTGCGTCTGAGCCCCCGTGTGAGTCTGAGCACCTGTGTACATCTGAGCCCCGTGTGCGTCTGAGCCCCCGTGTGAGTCTGAGCACCTGTGTACATCTGAGCCCCGTGTGCGTCTGAGCCCCTTTGTGAGTCTGAACCCCCCTGTGAGTCTGAGCCCCCGTGTGAGTCTGAGCCCTGGTGAGTCTGAGCCCCTGTGAGTCTGAGCCCCCGTGAGTCTGAGCCCCCGTGTGAGTCTGAGCCCTGGTGAGTCTGAGCCCCCGTGAGAGCCACCGTGAGTCTGAGCCCCCGTGTGAGTCTGAGCCCTGGTGAGTCTGAGCCCCCGTGTGCGTCTGAGACCCGAGTGAGTCCGACCCCGCTTGACGCTGAGCCCCCATGAGTCTGAGCCCCTGTGTGAGTCTGAGCCCCTGTGTGAGTCTGAGCCCCTGTGTGCGTCTGAGCCCCCGTGTGAGACTGAGCCCCCGTGTGAGTCTGAGCCCCCGGGTGAGTCTAAGCCCCTGTGTGCGTCTGAGCCCCCGTGTGAGTCTGAGCACCTGTGTACATCTGAGCCCCGTGTGCGTCTGAGCCCCCGTGTGAGTCTGAGCACCTGTGTACATCTGAGCCCCGTGTGCGTCTGAGCCCCTTTGTGAGTCTGAACCCCCCTGTGAGTCTGAGCCCCCGTGTGAGTCTGAGCCCTGGTGAGTCTGAGCCCCTGTGAGTCTGAGCCCCCGTGTGAGTCTGAGCCCTGGTGAGTCTGAGCCCCCGTGTGCGTCTGAGACCCGAGTGAGTCCGACCCCGCTTGACGCTGAGCCCCCATGAGTCTGAGCCCCTGTGTGAGTCTGAGCCCCTGTGTGAGTCTGAGCCCCTGTGTGCGTCTGAGCCCCCGTGTGAGTCTGAGCCCCCGTGTGAGTCTGAGCCCCCGTGTGAGTCTGAGCCCCCGGGTGAGACTAAGCCCCTGCGTGCGTCTGAGCCCCCGTGTGAGTCTGAGCACCTGTGTACATCTGAGCCCCGTGTGCGTCTGAGCCCCCGTGTGAGTCTGAGCACCTGTGTACATCTGAGCCCCGTGTGCGTCTGAGCCCCTTTGTGAGTCTGAACCCCCCTGTGAGTCTGAGCCCCCGTGTGAGTCTGAGCCCTGGTGAGTCTGAGCCCCTGTGAGTCTGAGCCCCCGTGAGTCTGAGCCCTGGTGAGTCTGAGCCCCCGTGTGCGTCTGAGACCCGAGTGAGTCCGACCCCGCTTGACGCTGAGCCCCCATGAGTCTGAGCCCCTGTGTGAGTCTGATCCCCTGTGTGAGTCTGAGCCCCTGTGTGCGTCTGAGCCCCCGTGTGAGTCTGAGCCCCCGTGTGAGTCTGAGCCCCCGTGTGAGTCTGAGCCCCCCTGTGAGTCTAAGCCCCTGCGTGCGTCTGAGCCCCCGTGTGAGTCTGAGCACCTGTGTACATCTGAGCCCCGTGTGCGTCTGAGCCCCCGTGTGAGTCTGAGCACCTGTGTACATCTGAGCCCCGTGTGCGTCTGAGCCCCTTTGTGAGTCTGAACCCCCCTGTGAGTCTGAGCCCCCGTGTGAGTCTGAGCCCTGGTGAGTCTGAGCCCCTGTGAGTCTGAGCCCCCGTGAGTCTGAGCCCCTGTGAGTCTGAGCCCCCGTGTGAGTCTGAGCCCTGGTGAGTCTGAGCCCCCGTGTGCGTCTGAGACCCGAGTGAGCCCGACCCCGCTTGACGCTGAGCCCCCATGAGTCTGAGCCCCTGTGTGAGTCTGAGCCCCTGTGTGAGTCTGACCCCCTGTGTGCGTCCGAGCCCCCGTGTGAGGCTGAGCCCCCGTGTGAGTCTGAGCCCCCGGGTGAGTCTAAGCCCCTGTGTGCGTCTGAGCCCCCGTGTGAGTCTGAGCACCTGTGTACATCTGAGCCCCGTGTGCGTCTGAGCCCCCGTGTGAGTCTGAGCACCTGTGTACATCTGAGCCCCGTGTGCGTCTGAGCCCCTTTGTGAGTCTGAACCCCCCTGTGAGTCTGAGCCCCCGTGTGAGTCTGAGCCCCTGTGAGTCTGAGCACCCGTGTGAGTCTGAGCCCCTGTGAGTCTGAGCCCCCGTGTGAGTCTGAGCCCTGGTGAGTCTGAACCTCTGTGAGTCTTAGCCCCCGTGAGTCTGAGCCCCCGTGTGAGTCTGAGCCCTGGTGTGAGTCTGAGCCCTGGTGATGGTGAGTCTGAGCCCCCGTGAGTCTGAGCCCCTGTGAGTCTTAGCCCTGGTGTGAGTCTGAGCCCCTGTGAGTCTGAGCCCCCGTGTGAGTCTGAGCCCTGGTGAGTCTGAGCCCCTGTGAGTCTGAGCCCCCGTGTGAGTCTGAGCCCCTGTGAGTCTGAGCCCCCGTGTGAGTCTGAGCCCTGGTGAGTCTGAGCCCCCGTGAGTCTTAGCCCCCGTGAGTCTGAGCCCCCGTGTGAGTCTGAGCCCTGGTGTGAGTCTGAGCCCTGGTGAGTCTGAGCCCCCGTGAGTCTGAGCCCCTGTGAGTCTTAGCCCTGGTGTGAGTCTGAGCCCCTGTGAGTCTTAGCCCTGGTGTGAGTCTGAGCCCCTGTGAGTCTGAGCCCCCGTGAGTCTTAGCCCCCGTGAGTCTGAGCCCCCGTGTGAGTCTGAGCCCTGGTGTGAGTCTGAGCCCTGGTGAGTCAGAGCCCCCGTGAGTCTGAGCCCCTGTGAGTCTTAGCCCCCGTGAGTCTGAGCCCCCGTGTGAGTCTGAGCCCTGGTGAGTCTGAGCCCCCGTGAGTCTGAGCCCGTGTGAGTCCGTGAGTCTGAGTCCCTGTGTGAGTCTAAGCCCCCGTGTGCGTCTGAGCCTCCCTCCATCAAGTGGCTTTTTCCTGTGACAACGATATGCACTTAAGGCTCCATTACAAACTCCTACCGTTACCAGGGGACAGCTGTGTGACTATCTCCATTAAGGAGCATTACAGCATTTAATGATCGTCTCTCAATAAAATGCAATTTGTTATGATCCCGGAAATGACTCGAAAACGTTTAAGGAATGAAAACTGTGCTTTGGACTCGATTCACCCACAGAGGGGCTGAAGGCGCGCTCGGGCGTGTTACAACCGTTTTATTACGGTCCCTTAAAGCGCTCACGCCCAGTTTGTGCACTGTATTGCAATGCAGGTTCATTTTGATCCTGCTCCCACTAATGTGTGCTCCCGAGGCCTCATCCTAAGGGCTGCAGAGAATTTAGGTTACAGCCAACAAATGATGGACGGAATGCTGACAATGCCAACTTTCTCCTCCAGGCGAAAGATCTGGGTTAAATCCATTGTTCTTTTGCCCACTGCACCCCAGTTTGGACCCAGTCATATGCAAATCAGTCTTGACCCTGTTCCTCATGGGAGCAGTCCGGCCTGAACTGCCAGGCCAGGTCCTCCCTGGACCGGAAACAAGCATCCTGGGATCGGTTTCAGGGTATGTCACCCTTCTTCAGCCAGGCTAGCTTGAATCCAGTGGCTCAGTGAGCAAGGGACCCACATCTGGGCATACCCATCCCACATAGGGCGAAAAGTGTAACTGCAACAAATGATGGACGGAATGCTGACAATGCAAACATTCTCCCCCAGTCAAAAGATCTGGGTTGAATCCATCATTCTTTTGCCCACTCAGCCACCCCAGTTTGGACCCAGCCATATGCAAAACAGTCTTGACCCTGTACCCCATGGGAACAGTCCAGATTGAACTGCCAGGAGGACCTGGTACAAGCATGGATTTAGGCCCAGATCTCTGTACTGGGGTGAATGTATGACATTGTTCTGCATTCTGTCCATCAATAGTTCTTTTTGCATTTGTCACCTGATATGAACAGATTAAATAAGTGTGGAGCCAGGACGCAACCCTGTTTTAATCCGATAGTAGTATACACTTTTCTCGATAGGCGGGAACCATCCCCAAGTTTTACTTGTGTCCAGGTGTCAGAGTAAAATAATAAAAAAAAACTCAGTATGCTCTCGGGTATTTCCCATGCTTTTAACTTTGCCCACAGCTGATTCCGGTCCACGCTGTCAAAGGCAGCTTGTAGGTCTATAAAACACAGGTGCAAGTCCTGTTTTTCACGCTGGCATTTTTAGGCAACCATTATAATAGATAGGATGTTCGAAGTTGTTCCAATCCCTTCTCTGAATCCCGTTTGGTTAATTGGAATCAGTTCTCTTTCTCCGGACCAGTTTACCAGGTCTTTCAGAACTAATGATGCGAAGTATTTTACTCAATGAATAAATCCGAGTTCAAATTAGAACAAGCATTTGCAATGCAATAGGTCTCGCATTTGCGAGAGCTTGAGCTATTGGCATCGTAAATGGCAATACCTTTTATTCATTTGTTTCGAAAACCTGCATAAAGCGCATAAACACGCACTTTGTACATATAGTCCTTGCTTAAGAGATTGTAAATCGCTACGGGGTAACCCAGTATCCCTCAGAACCTGGGCAGAATAGTTTATTGAAAACAATGGTTCTGTCGGGTGCCTAAGATAATTATTCCAAAACACATATACATTTTCTCTGCTTTTTTATGTATTGTCAAATACTTAGATCAGTCATCTAATGAAAGCCTAGTATCACAGCAAATCCCAAACAAGGAAGACAGAGTGAAAATATCTTTTTAATCAATGAATTATTCTCATTCATGAACACTCTGTTTATATCACATACAAATTAATCAATGAGACAAAAATTACTTCATTAAGGACGGCGCGTATAGAAACAGTGCATGCATTGTGACATAAAGTGCATACGTGCATAAAGTGAGTTTTATAAAAAAGAGTGATTGAGAGGGGAAGAGGAAAGGAAGAACTTTTAGGGCCAGTTGCCGTATTAATACTCGTAATGTATTCAGTAAGCCACTACACTTGGCATTGATAACTGAATATTTTCTACTGGTCCAGTAGTTATCGTCGACGTTTCGACCCTTGGACGCCTTAATTATGGGTCTGGGAAAGACCCAAAGAATTGGCCGTAGCTCTGCTGTCCTTAAATATCTAGAGCGCAGAGTCTGCATTCTCTTCAAACAACTGAGAACCTTGAAAGGGAATGTCTATGAGTGACGCCTGGACATCCCCTGAAAAGTCTGTGATTCTCAGCCAGGCGTGGCGCTGAAGCACCACCGACGATGAAATTGCTCTGCCCAGCAAGCAGGTTGTGTCCAGCCCACATCATATTGTGAAATTAGCTTTGTCCTTTTCATCAGCAAATGCTGGAGAAAGTATAGCTTGGGCTTCCTCCCAGACCCTGGTCAGCATTTGCGCAACCGAGTTCCAGATGGTATGGGAGTATCAGCCTAAGAGGCACACAGTGTTCACCAACCACAGTGCCAAGCTGGTGAAAGAGGACATTCTCTTCCTGAAGATATCCAGCCTTTTGGATTCCTTGGACAGTGAAGTGGTAGGGAATGTGCTGGGGTTAACCTTGGAGGTGGAAGCCTGGACCACCAACCTCTCAGAGGTGGGGTGCTAGGTGAGAAAACAAGGGTCCCCTGGGGCCAGGCAACAATGGTGGGAAATTGTCCTATGCACAGGAGCCCCTGTACAGGGCTTGGACTAGGATTCAAGTAGGACATCAGTAAGGGCTTCATTAAATGTGAGTAAAGGTTCTGTGGGGGCAACACCCGGCTGAAGAACCTCCATCAACCCGTTTGTCTTGACCCATCTGAGGGTAGTGTACAGTCCAGAACCTCCACAGCCCTGTGCAGTAGCATTGCAATAGGGGCACTCTCCTCCCTAGCCACGGTAGTGGGGGAGTCCAAGTCAGTGTCTTGTGGAGGTGTCCAGTCCACTGGCATCCACAAGATCCTTGTACCAGGTATCTTCCACCTCTTCTAACTGGCACCCATAAGAGTCAGCAGACCCCTCCCATTTGTCCCCCAATCCAAGTATGCAGGAGACTGGTAGGTGCCCTTCCTGAGACTTCAGGGCCCAAAGGCGCTGCAACGGGGACAGGTCGCCCAAATACGAAGTGCATTGACTCGTAAAATGAGTGTAACTAGGACGGGGTCGCTATGGCTACCGGAAACTTTGGGAGACACTGGACAGCCCATGCACAGGCTCCATCACAAAGCTAGACCTTAAGTACCAACAATCCCTCGTCCCATCAGATGACATAGACCGACATGGCAAAGTTGAATATCTCTTTGACGTCTTGCCCTGGTAAGACTTGCATGATTTTTTCAACGATCTTGACGGCAACGATGAATGCTTGAGTGGCTTCAAGACCGATCTTGGGACCTTTCTCTCAATCGTGATCGTGGGGGTCACCGCATCAAGGAGCTTGAGGGAGCACTCCCTCAAAGCCTTGGGTGCATGGCATGGCAAACAACGCAGGTCTTGGCATCGTGGTCTAGACACCAGAGGCACACCAGATGTGGGTCTGGCACCAACATTGGTTTGTGACAGGCACCATAGGGCTTAAAACCAGCTTTTATAGATGACATTCTGATGCACCAAGATACGAAGTCTCAACAAAATCTCAGCAAAAAGTCCAAAAAGGGGTCAGTCAATAAAGTTTGGAAGTAGCTCTTCTCTGGATCTGCGCTGACTGGCGCAGAAATAAAAGAAATGACATCAGAGCACTGGGGTGGTGCCTCTATAGGCACTGCGCATCCCACTTCCAGCACTGATGACTCCACTCTGAGCCAAGCGATGCCACCTACTGATGCGTAGGGGTGCTGTTCCTTGAAAATTTCTGGATCCAGTCTGATGCCTGGGTATTATTTTAAGGTAAGGAATCTGCGGCTAGAAGTCTCTATCAGAGAGGATGGTTAGTAGTCTATTTCTACTTATGAAGAGCTAGATTCCTGTTGAAACTAGTGCATCAAACTTTTATTTAAATGTCGCACGTTCTTTTACAAACAATCAGTGTAAGTGTTTTAGTGGTCCCTGATAACCAAAGCACTCAAGGAGTAGCTGTGGAGAGCAGCTAAGGCTTATACAGGAGGGTGTAAAGCGGGTACATTACCACACAATCAGTCAGTGAAGCTTATAGACAAGAAAGATCCACACCAGTATTGGAAAAATACCTTGTATTTATTATGCACTAACACTAAAAACTACTTTGGTATATCTCCTACCAGGAGATATCAATACACAATAAGATGTACTTCAAACAGGTAAGTAAAGCATAGGAAACAAATGGGAAACTAGTGGGGGGCCATACCATATACTAAGAAAATGGAATGCGAGGTGAGTACGAAACCAAGACTGACACCCAATAAACTAAGGGCCAGGGGGAGACGGGACCACCACAGGTAAGTAACCAAATGTTGCTAGCTGCCTATCTGCAGAGGTGATAGCCAGGTTAGTGTCCATAGGATAACGTGGGGAAGCTGTGGTTAGAGCTTTACGGAGTCAGGACCCTTCCCAGAGGAAACCCTATGGAAACAGGAAGGTTGGAGGACACCCCCACCAGTGAATACCTAGAGAAACAGGATACCTACACCTTGGAGCCCGGGTCCATAGGTGCAAAGTGGTGTCGGAACCGCCTGTTGTCGTCAATGGGGAACCTTGGATGTCCAGCTGCTACAGAATCTCGTGGACCAAGTTGGTGGAACTGAGACATAAATTCCAGATGAGGAATCCCTGAACAAATGAGGGGACAGAGTCCAAACCACCTAGAGATGTCCAGGAGGAATAGGAGGGCGATGCCAGCCCTTGTAGGAGGAACTTTGCTGTAGCACCGTCATCCACAGGCTGTCCCACATCGGTTGTTGAGATGCAGGAATGTCAGTGGCTGGTAGGACCACCAACAAACCTTGGAAAATGCAACAGCCGTGTTGCACAAAGAGATGCTGTGTTGCAGATCAGCAAGATCTGAGGGGCTCACCCAGCCAGGGTAAGTCAGGTCTGGCCCTCAGCAAATAGGAGAGCCAGTAGGAATGGACGAAGACTATCTGGAAGCAGGCAAAGCAAGTTGTAGGGAGGTCTCAGCAGCACCCAGAAGATGGATGCCCACATTGCTAGAGAAGCAGGGAGGAAGTCACTCTTGGAGCTTTGTGAGTCTGGGGCTTCACCCTCACACTTAGAACCTGTACCAAGCCTGTGGGATGTATGGCCTACCTTAGGGGTGACTCATAACTTTTAAGAGCAGTGACTGGGATATAAGGAAAACCTTATATCTCAAGTGAAAGGTGCATGCACCATTTCACGTAGGCTGCAATGGCAGACCCACAAACACAGTTTTCATGGGCGCCCATGGGTGGCACAATACCTGCTGCAGCCCATTAGAGACCCTGGTATGCCAATGCCCTAGGTACCTTAGAACCATATACTAGGGACTTATAGGGGTACACCAGTATGCCAATTGGGGTGTACAAAGTACTTATCAGTAAATTGGGGAGAGAGAGTACAAACACTGAGGTCCTGATTAGCAGGATCCCAGTGTATTACAGTCAAAACACATTGACATCATGACAAAAGGGGGGGTAACTATGCCAGAAAGAGCCTACACCTAATATGATCTAATATGAAAAAAGGATATATTTAACACTTGTCAAGTAGTTATATATATATATATATATATATATATATATATATATATATATATTAATCACCAAACATGTCCCACACAAAGAGAGCACTTCTCACAGCTGGTGCGCGTCATGGGGCTGGACAGGCCTCGTTTTCCAATGATTCACCAATGTTTCAAAAACACGCAGCACTCTCCCAGATTAGTGAAAATAAACGGTTTAGTTTTTCACATTAGCAAAGCCACTTCTCCTCCTTAACCTACGCTTTTCACCCTGCAGGGCTTGATCAAGGTGCAAACAAACCGTGATCAAGCCCAGCACAGTGAAACGCATAGGTGAAGGGGGAGAAGTGGCTTTGCTAATGTGAAAAATAAACCGTTTATTTTCACTAATCTGGGAGAGTGCTGTGTGTTTTTGAAACATTGCTGAATCATATATATATATATATATATATATATATATATATATATATATATATAATCACCGGAAGTCGTCCTCCAACCTCACTCCATGGATGGATATACAGACGAGGCAAACCCAGATAGATGGTGCAATTAATTTTATTCCGGTGTGCCCAACAACACCACCGCCACGACGCGTATCAGCCCGCGTGGGGCCTTGATCACATGACATGTAGATGGGGTTGCCACCTTTTAAAGTGCAAGTGCAAGTAAGTACTTCCCTTTCTGAGTCATAGATATAAACAACATGCTATGTTTTTATAACTGCATAAATGCTCAAGCTTTCTGTAAAATACATCTTTGTGCAAAACATGTGCTAAAATTCATATTTGAGAATCTAAAGCCTGGCTAAATACATGTTGTGTTAAGTTGTACAGTGTCTCCAGAACAAAATTTGATAATTCCGAGATATATACACACACACATACATATATCAATATATAAATATATATATATATATATAAATACATATCTAAATACATCCTAAATATAAATATATAATATACAATATCTATACACTCGTAAATACAAATATACACACACTTGTAAAATATCTGTATAAAAATGAATTGTATTATCTCTGTTCATATTATCAACCACTATTATGCCTTGCCCAAAATAAAAGCATTAATTATCAAGAGTTCTACATCTATATGGTTGCAAAAACAAAGGCAGTTAAAAAGATGTAGGTTCTACATTATTCATGTCATAAGGTTGAACCAGCTGCCTGTAGATAATCTTTCGGGATTTATCAATAAAATTGTAGACAGTCCCCATGTGACATGCGGTCCTCTGACCAGCTTAACCTCTGCAACCATGCTATACCTGACTCTAGGGACTACTTAAAAAAGGTGTTAAAAAAGTTTGTGCTAACCCTGTGTTTAATTATAGTAAGAATTTTTTTTATAATACAGACATTAAAATCAAGAAATCTTCTCCTAGAGAGAGAGAGGTAACTGTACTGCGTGTTCTCTAAATTACTTAAGTATATTCACACTCTTAATGAAGATAGGTATAAAAATCCTCACTAGTGTTTAAACCGTTAGGTACCTTGCAATCTGATAAAACTATGTGCCTTGTTTTCAGCTTCCTCAGTTTAGCCTCCCGGTTGCCACCTCTTTTTTGTGGCGGAACCGTATCAATGACAAAATATCTCAAGCTTGAGACATTGCCATTGTGTACTTCTCCAAAGTGCCTGGCCACCGGGTACGCCGTGTCGCCGTTGTTGATGGCCCGTATGTTGGAGTACTCGCTTGTGCACCTGCAGCTTAGTGCTTCCCACATAACGCAGGCCACAAGGGCACTCCAGCACATACATGGCATACTCGGTTTTACAGGTCAACTTGCTATATATATATATATATATATATATATATATATATATATATATATATATATATACATATATATTATATATATATATATATATATATATATATATAACAAATAAGCATTTTGGTGCTTCAAGCTGTTTTGTGGGTAACACACACCCGGAGTAGTTCCTGTGCATTCGCCATTTTGCAGTGGATGATAGTGACATGTTTATTTCTAGTGGCACAAAGACCCAGCCTGTGAATGAAAAAACTCTTGAGTATTCAAATATTTATTGTAAATTGTATTACCTACATTATAAAATAACCTAGCCCAAAATGATCAATTAGATTTAGTGTTTAAGATAAAACAACAGTTTTCAAAATGTGTATTTTTAATAATTTGCTATCAAATTGTACCTAATGCAAACCCGTTTTTATAAGTTCCAATTAAATGCACTTCAGAACTCAGCTAGTAACCCCCTTATATTACTTCTAAAAAAGGATGAATCTTTGTCAACATGAAGCTTCGATTGACTCATCAATTAAAGCCACATTCTGGCTCCCAGCAGCCTTTAGATCTGTTGATTAACCAATTGCACACATTTACATTTCTTTCAGGCAGAAAGCATGCTGGCGAGAAGACAGGTTCCTTTTTCGCTGTCTGCTTCTCAGTACAGGTCTTTTCATTCAGCCAGAGGCAACTTAAGGCCATCATTAACCATTTCGAAATGTTTTTTTTAACTAAAAGTAGGGGAACTGTTTTTGTGAAATGAAAAAAAATCATTGCTAATGTAGTTCCCAATCAATCCTGCCCACTTCCATGTTTAGCAATTTGACACCATCCTGAGGGACAGAGCTGGTTATAAGGCTACTATTGACAATAGTTCTACGTTTAGTCAATATGAACACCAACAGGTGGGCTTGTTGGATTAGGGCTATAGTATTACGTTTGGAATTCCATTATATCAGAAATGTATTATGTTTATTGTGGTGGGATAATCCACAAACGTTCCATGAAGAAATGTTCAATATCTCGTCAAAGGATGAGGTATATGAGGCTTGCGACATGAATAATGTGGTGTAACCAAGCGCTTTATAAAAAGATAAATAAATAATTAATGTGGGGTTGGAAAAAGAGATCCGAGATATCACATAGCTCTAGCTCAATGGTACGGTAAGCAGCAGATCGGAGTGAGGCGAAGTAGAAAGATGACAAACCACAGCAAACGATGTTTAGAGAGAGTAACGAAAAGATATGAAAGTAAAGAAAAAAGGAAGGGAATAGAACAGTGATCTCCTCCAATGGTCGGGGATCTACTCTAAATGTGGTATTAGGGCTGAGTCTTCAGTCCTCTGGCCAGGTGTGTTAAGGGCCTATAAGAGCCATCACATGGGGGTCGGGAGAGTTTTTGGGATTTTCAGATCGTCCCGCTTTTGTTGAGTGGCAGTCGAGGATCATCTTATATTTGAGAGGGGCGCTAGTTCATAAGGGGTTAGAAGTGTTTTGAGATGGCTGTATCTGCACACGCAATCATCTGTGAAGATAGGTAAGGGATGATACTCCATCCACCATCCGTCTTTTGAAGATTTACAGGACCATGTAGGTACATATGAAGAAAGGAGATCTCTCAGCAGCCATGTTGGAGCAAAGAGTAACTAGTACATGAGAGTGATGAAGGAAAAAACAATAGATTATGAAGACAGTAAATTGAACCTGTGTAGCAACAGTGTCATGAACACAATAATAGTTCATATAGATAGTCATGTTCAATTTATGTGTGGATTTGCTCCTGGATGACTGACATCATGACAACTTGTGCATTACAGAGTAACAGGATAGTCCATCTCAAAGCTGACAGCCTCAGCCAGAAGGACAGGAACATAGTCCAGGATGCTTTGCTCCTCAAGGGCAATCTGGACTTATCTGCGTCTTTCGCCAGAGTCCACTATCTTGTGCAGAAGCAGCAAGACTGTTCCATCTTGTTCTGTTGGAGGTGGACGATCGTTAGGTGAGTGAAGATGGGTGAAAATGGATGACTGTCACAGAGGCGTTAAACATTACATTAAAGTGGACCCAACAGCGTCCATAAATCTCTTGAGGTATTTCAGGTCATTATATGTAGTTATCCTACCAGTCCTGGTGATGTTTATAGTAGTAGAGTCAAGAAATACATATTTGATGTTGCAGCACTTCAGACGCGGATGCAATACTAGAAACTATCTTCTTCTTCTGTTGGTATTAAGTGAGTAATCTGCAGATATATGAACCTTGGCAACCACCTAGGAGAAAAGGGCTGATCTTTCCTTCCATCTGGAGGATGGCTTTCACTGGTAGTGAAAAAGCTGGACAATGGAAGGACAGGGTACTTTGGCTCCGTTTGAGCTTCTGGAATGAATATGATGGGCTCTCAGGATTTCCAGGGGTTCTGGAATGTGATGTCCAATACTTTAGAGAAGGGGTCCGGGGTCCATCATGAAGAACATCATGGCCTTCTTCAGGTTGTCAGACATGCTGTAAAACCAAAGGTTGTTGCGCCCAGATCAGTCTTCCATGTCCATCAGTAGACAGTGATGGAGGGAGAGAGGTTTAAAAAAGATCCTGGTTGAACCTTCATTATTGTGATGTGGGCTAAGCAGCTCTCGATTCCTGATCGAGAAACCAATAATCCTTAATCTCTCAAGGCTACGCTACAGCTTCAACTCTGTCTTCCAAGAAGCCCATGGAATGGTAGGGACAGTTTGGAAGACCCAAGCACTGTCTGGACATGAGTTGAGGCAATCTCGGTGGAGTCCCTCAATTTGAATCGTCAAACAAAGAAAATGTGGATGGACATTTTGGTAGAGTCATCCTTTGCTCTTACAGGGTGAGTCGATCCAATGAGTAGCCCCGTCCTTCCTCCTGCGGATAGGTTTACACTGAAACTTACAGTGTCTTGTGTTTTCTTAATTAATACAACAGTGCTGTTTTGTCATCCAAACCATCTTTATTCCTGTCCCGTCCTCATCCTGAGTCTCTATCAAGTTACATAAAGCAAAACGATTAGCCTCCATGGTAAATGTGTTTAAGTGTCTCTAAAGAGTAACTGTACAGCATACCCATGACATCCACTCCGCGAAAGGCCCAAAGCGTTATGATGTCAGCGTGATTCCAGCTTTGGGCCAGTGTTTCTGATCCTTCGGATCCGATGGCTTGCTGTTGACGCCTGGTGTTCCAGCTTGGGGCATGGAAGAACCAAACACAAGTAGTAGTGACTCTTGTACAGTGCAAGGGCTGCAGTGGTGTCTTACACTACACCTTCTCCCCTGTCCCTTTGATGTTTCCATCCTTGTATCTCTCCACAGCTTCTTTTCCTTTTATACTCTGTGCTCTTCTCACCTCCTCATCTTTCTATTCCATTTCCTTCTCCATTTTCCTTCTCCCCTTCTCCGTGGCCTCCTCCTCCTTTTTTTCCGTTCGACTTCGTCCCTCCATTCTCGCTCCCTTTCTTCTATGTCCTCTGAGGCCTCTTCCTACCACCACTGCCTCCCCCCCCCTCCATGCTCTCTGTCCTCCTCCTCCCCCACCCCCCTTTCTCCAGTCACCATATCCAGGTGTGTAACGCATCTTTAATTTTCCAAACTTCCTTAGGAGCGACAATTTCAAAACGCGCCTGCGCAGGAGAGAAATCCAAAGCAAAGCTGGGAACTTTTTTTATCCTCGTAATTTGCATAAATGACAGACGCTGGAAAGCGACAAAGGCAAGTAAATGAAAAAAAAAGGAAATAAAATATAACAAGATAGAAAACCGGGGGAGATGTTATGGTTTTATTGGTGGGCGGCAGGGTAGGCAGGGAGGCATCGATCGGTGTCTGTCAGCTTCCAAAGAACAATGGCGCTGCCCATGTCTGAGCCACAGCCAAGCGGATCAATAAGGACGGCGATGGAGGAGGCGGTGGGGGAGGGGGCGGGGGCAAGGAGGAGGTGAGGGGGGCCGGGAGGAGGTGAGGGGACCAGGAGGAGGTGAGGGGACCCGTCAGGCCGATTGTACAGGGACCACAGGACAGCTCGTGAGGTGATGGCAGAACAGAGGACGGGAAATCTTGAGTCTGACTGACGGAAGAGTGTCCATGTGGGGGGGGGGGGGGGGGGGGGGGAGTAAAGACGGGAGAGTGTACGTCACGGAAGGGAGGTAAAGAAGGGAGATAAAGGCAGGCCAAGGTAGTGTCTATCCTTGATAAAGGGTAAAACACAGCGCATTCAATTAAACAGTCTGAAAAGTGAGCAGGCCCCTGCTATATTTTTTGCAGTCCATGTTTTTTTTATTTGCTTTGGTAATGTTTGGCATTATTTTTTTGTACCTTGTAATCTAATTGTCTGCGTTATAATTCCAGTTTTCTGTTTTTACTGATTTTTACAGATAAGTACAGACAGAAAACCGGTGTTTCCTTTCTGTATTTAATTTTAGAAGCAGAAAAACACTGAAAATGGTGCTCGTTTTGAGAGACTCTCCATGCGGTCTTTCAAGAATCCCAGGAAACAGCTGAGCAGACAGACAGCATGGAGAGTTAAAAAACATGTGTAATGTAGGATGCGATTTCCTTCAATACAGGCATATGTTAACATACCTTTGTAGTATAGTGCTAATATGTACCTGTGAGTCTAGTGTTTTTGTTATACATGGCTGCTTAATATACTAAAACATGACAGGCATCCGTGCATAAGTGCACATCCAGGAGTTAAATTAACGTGGAAATATACAATTTTTCTGCTCCATTTATTCTCAAAACACAAAATAAATATGGAAAAATACCAATAAGATGGCAAAATAATAAATATGGATAAATACCAATAAGATGGCAAAATAATAAATATGGATAAATACCAATAAGATGGCAAAATATTAAATATGGATAAATACCAATAAGATGGCAAAATAATAAATATGGATAAATACAGACGGAAATGTTACAAAAATAAATACCATAAAACCAGGAGCCCTGATTATAATGCTCAGTGTTGTCTTGTAGTGGAAAGCAGGAGAGCGATAAAGATGGGGAGAGAGGATGTGGCAAGTGCTGAGCTGGAGAGGAGCGTGAGACCGCCGTGGCGGAGTGTGTGCTGGCAGGTGGGTGACTGCGGGGTTAGAGCCAATGGCACGGTACCGACCCGACACTATCCACGCGCGAAGCATCCTGGGGGATTCCCTCTAGCTACCAAGAGGCCATTGATTTTAAGGCCATTGATTTTAAAAGCTTTGATTTTCACAGCATTCACGAGAGCCCCTGCTCACAGTTGGACGAGCACAGATGGGGAGGGAGAACCAGGAAAGGGACGTGCACATAGAAATAACGTGATTTTCTTAAATTGTATTGTAACCGCATTTATTGCATCTATATAGCACCTACGACCCCAGGCGATGCTTTGAAATATTCGGTAGTGAGTAGCACACTACTTCGGAACCCAAGTTAGTGGTTGATCTAGTGGTTACTGGTGTTTGTCGGTTATTGGCATTAGCCGTATGCTCTCCAGGAAGCCATTCAATTCATTTACTCCAGTTTTTGAGGTAGTTTAAATGACCAGGATTTAGCCGCCATCATTAGTGGGGCGGTATGTGTGTGCCTCCAGATGGTTGGTGAGGTTAATAGATAGGTCAGAGGAGATTAAGCATTGTCAGGTTGCAGGGATATGGGTTCAAGAAACGAGGACATGAGAAGTGGGCAATTTCCAGTAATAGGGAATAAGGCATGCAGCCAGGTAGGCTATACCCTAAGAATGGAAGGTAGAAGAAGGTCGATCAAAAAAACAAATAATTAAGAGGCAAACAATTTATAGTTTTAAGTAAAGCCAATTCTTAGCTCTGGTGTTGTGTCATTCACATTATGCTTCAGTCCACAACCGCATAAGACAAAGGCGGACAGGGCTTCAGCCATTGACTTACTCGACTATTAGTGACAGCAACTGATCTTGCACAATGTTCACATTCATGCAGTAGTACTCTTCAGAGCCAGAGACTACCAGTGCAATGTGTGATTTTATACAACTAAATAAATAAATATATATATGTATGCATATATATATATATATGTATTTATACATATATATATATATATATATATATATATATATATATATATATATATATGTGTGTATGTATATATATTTTTTGTTGTTGTTTCAAATGTTAAGTTTTAACTGCCATTTTCTATATTCACTATAACGTCACTTTAACCTTTGTTTTTTTACTGAATATATATATATATTCAGTGAAAAAACAAAGGTTAAAGTGACGTTATAGTTAGGTGAAAATGGCAGTTAAAACTTAACATTTGAAACAATCAAAAAACACTGAAATTCACCAGTTATAGTCAACTTAAGTAACTATAACTTGTGCACTCGGTATGAACAGTGATGTCATTCCAGGTGTCATAAGTGATATAATTTCAGCTATCATTAGTGATGCTATCAATGATATATAACATATCGTTTGATGTAATATGTGAAGTCACAAGCAGTGCATGGCAGGCAAGGAAGTATAAGTTACTTCAGCTAACTATAACTGGTGAACTTCAGTGTTTTTTTGAGTTTAAAATGTTATGTTTTAAGTGACATTTTCACCTAACTACAATGTCACTTTTACCTTTGTTTTTTCCACTAAATTTCTGATTAAAACAAAAACGCTACTTAAGATGTTATTACCAGACGTAACTATTACATTTGAGTTTTTTTTACCATACTGTAACAATATAAAGGGGTGTCATTAAGTAGTGCAGACCTACTGGCTTTGTCAATGGGTTAGAACATCAAAATATAAAAGGCAGGCCCATTGGCTTTATCATACCGTTAGACATTCAACATATATAAAGCGGACCAATTGGTTTTGTTAAAAAAGTCACCACAGTAATCCACTATATTCCTTTTCAATTCACACATCACAATGATTAATAATAATTGTCATATAACTACTTAAAGCAAAACATTTGGGGGGTGTGGCTATGGCAGGGAAGAACCAACATGTCTCCCTGTTGAGCTCTGGGCACGTCCAGAACATCATTAACTGAGAACCAGGGGACAAATGTTTTTTTTTTTTTTTTTCGGGGGACAAATGTTGATGGGGAATCTCCTAACATCTACAGAGAGGATAATCGATGTCCAGGAGGCCATTAGAGCTGAGAGTATTACCTCGAAAGACGAGGCAGCTGTTGAGCCTGTTCCAAGATGGCGGACACAGCAGCCGATTGTGAAGCCCAGGACTAAAGCGAGCCTCTGAGAGCGGTGGAGCTGGTAGAAGTGAGTGAGGTGACTGATTTCCTTGATCCGGGGGTGCAGCGGAGAGGTGCCATGAGCTACGGGACCGGGGCCGCACTGGTCCGCCGACCGCGACAGCCATAGTAGTTCCATCGGTACGCCCCTGCCCACAACCTCCCCAAAACCAAATGACACACAGACAAGTATGTTGGGATGAAGAAGTTGCAGGTTTATTTGTAGTACAAATAACAAGATGGGTTAACTGACAGGCGACCCCCTCCACCCCGCAACCCCTTGTTGCAGGGAGCCTGAAGTTGAGCCAAAGAACAGACACCAGCGGCCATAGCCCGGTGTGGTACCTGGGAGGAAACCTCCCACCGGTGGACCTATCGTCCACCCACCCCACCCTCCGGACAAGGGAGAGTTAACTCACACCTTCCCCATCCGGGCAGGGCGCTATCGGCAAGCCCCCGGTTGCTCAGGCTTACAACCGCCCTAAGGACTAACGGGGCGCCGTCGAAACCAAGTCCCCAAGAAGGGCCCCCTGGGTTATGTATGACTCAGCACGGTGCGTTTCGCACTGGGGCTTCAGGTCCTGTTCCTGCGCCTGTCCTGTATGGGGGTCACCTTGTAACTCCTCCTGCAACAAGAAAAAAAACATCAAACATTATTCTGTCCCCCCCCTCCCCACTTCCCCCCTTTTCAGCGGGTGAGCGGCAGGGAGGGGAGCTGGAAAGCGCGGGCCTCGCGTCCGACGGGGAAGGGGAGGGGGGCGGGGCAGCCTAACGACCCTACGGCTGGCGAGTAGCAGCCAGGGGAGCGACTGACTAGTGTGGGGGCAGCAGCAAAGAGAGCGCGTGGTGGGCGGGGCTACCTTTATATCCTGACCCGGGGAACGCCCTCCACCCTCATCGTTGACGCCCCCCACCTCCCCGCCTCCACCCCTGAAATGGGCGGCCGGCTGCCCACGGACCTACTACGGGGTCTGCCCTCCCATGGGGTCCCCTGCAGGGACCGCGGGCACCCTGCATAGTAGTTCCATCGGTACGCCTCTGCCCACAACCTCCCCAAAACCAAATGACACACAGACAAGTATGTTGGGATGAAGAGGTTGCAGGTTTATTTGTAGTACAAATAACAAGATGGGTTAACTGACAGGCGACCCCCTCCACCCCGCAACCCCTTGTTGCAGGGAGCCTGAAGTTGAGCCAAAGAACAGACACCAGCGGCCATAGCCCGGTGTGGTACCTGGGAGGAAACCTCCCACCGGTGGACCTATCGTCCACCCACCCCACCCTCCGGACAAGGGAGAGTTAACTTACACCTTCCCCATCCGGGCAGGGCGCTATCGGCAAGCCCCCGGTTGCTCAGGCTTACAACCGCCCTAAGGACTAACGGGGCGCCGTCGAAACCAAGTCCCCAAGAAGGGCCCCCTGGATTATGTATGACTCAGCGCGGTGCGTTTCGCACTGGGGCTTCAGGTCCTGTTCCTGCGCCTGTCCTGTATGGGGGTCGCCTTGTACCTCTTCCACAGCCCTGGGCGTGGCACCCGCTGCGCCCAGAGCCCCCACTACCTAGCCCCCTATTCTCCTCTACCTGCATCCTGCCGTCTCCAGTGCCTCCCCTAAATCTAGTAGGAATATTGTCATGCCTACTTTGGACAAGTGTACCCCGTCCCATTCCCAGCAACCAATGGATTTCGCGTGCAGTAAGCCGTGCCTGATGAAACCCACCCCTCGCATTTCAGCAAATTTGCGCATAGCTGCGTTTACGCGCCTGCGGGTAACTTCTAGCACCTCCTGCGAGATTGCCCCGTGCCATATAGGTCTGGGGGTTATTTCCGACCACAATACGCTGCATTGTCCCAGTTCACAGCTCAAGATGCTCAAGTCTTTCCTCATTGCGTCTAATAGACGCCTCTTGCCTAATCTTACCAGGTCATTCCCCCCTAGGTGCACCACTAAGATGTTTGGCGGCCGTCTATTCTCCCTCAATGTCCTACGCAGCGTCGCTAAAAGTGCCGCCCAATGCATTCCGGGTAGGCCAAACCAGGAAATACTAGTGTTGGTGAAGCCATGCTTCCAAGTGCTTGCATTCACCCATCTCGCCAATCTTGTGACATAAGAGTGCCCCATCACCCAAACCTCTGTTCCTGCAATAAAACACAATGGGTTGCAAGATTATCGTTTATTTGAACACTTCAAAGCACTGCAAAGTAAAACAACCACCAAAACGTGGCAACTGTAATCTATAATTCACATTGTACCATAAACCATAAAAGGCCACATAACCGTAGCATACGTAGACATATTTACTCTTTGTCTACACGTTCCCTACCTCACTTCTGCTCACAGGGCGTATTGCGCTCACTGGTCTCACATATCTTTTGTAGCAGTTGGAGTCCCACCGCCCTACCTTCTTAATTGCCTCGGCTGGAAGACCTTCCCTGAAAGCTGTGGTGGCCGCCCCTATCCTGAAGGAGTGTGAGCTGAACTTGGCCCCTTTCGTCGTGTAGCCTGCCATGAACAAGCACCCCTGCATCACATGCTCCACATGGTATTTCGTGACAGGGGAGCCGTCTAAGTGTATTAATAGCAGCCCCTCTGTATATGGGCGGCAAGACAAGAAGGCGGCTAGCAGGGCCACCGGGCAGTAGCTGTCGTTGCCCAGGCGATGTAATGAAATGCTCCTACCCTTGCCTGCCTGGTCTGTTTTTGAGAATTGTAAGTACATTTCTACTGATTCAGCTGTCAGTCGTACATCCTTCATCTGCAGAGCCCTAGAGTTCATCTCTTTCTTGGAGCGAGCCACCGACTCCCCTATTCTAAATGCTCCAAAAAACGCTAGGCTGAATGTCACTGCGAAGAGGGATGCTTCGTAAGCAGAGTGGGTGACCGTCGGAAGGGCATCTAGCATGTTTTTTAATGTCTCGTAATCAATGGGGGCCCTTTGGTCTGCTGATTTGGGCATCACTCTTGCCCAACCTTTGAGCGCTGCCCTGGTCGTAAATAATGTGGTGGGGTCCGTCTGACCTAACAGCCTGGCATGATGCCCGATGGCCGACAGGTGACCAGCCATCCACGAGTGGCTCTTCCCCTCATCCTTCGCCCAAACCATGAATGCTTGCACCCTGTCAACCTGTATTGAAGCCTCCTGCTCCCAAGGGCCCATGATTTCACAAAATGTTTTAACGTAAGTCTGATATCTTCTCATAGTCCGGGGTGCCAGGGACATCTCGCCTAGCTCTCTAATGCGCTGCGCCACCGCAGCAGGTGCCAGAGCTGAGCCGGGAAAGGTGTCATCTCTTCCCTCGCTCTCGGCCAGGCCTCTCGAAACCGCTGCCAACGAAAACGTGAAAGTGCGTCAGCAGCCGTATTCTGGACTCCTGGGATGTGTCTAGCTCTACATTCCACGTTATTGTACAGACATACTTTGACTAATTCCCTCAGTAAGCATAAAACAAGCGCGCAAGAGGCAGATTTGATGTTGATCGCTTGGACCACAGCCATATTATCGGACCACAGAACCACCCTTTTTGCAGTTAACAAAGCAGGCCAGAGGTGGAAAGCAACTACAATTGGGAAGAGTTTTAATACCGTTATGTTGGCAGTTATCTTGTTCTTCCTCCACGCGTTGGGCCACTTTGCCGCACACCACTCCCTGTCGAGTATTGCGCCCAAACCCTCCCTGCCTGACGCGTCAGTAAACAGCGTCAGCTCCTGGCTGCTGGTCCAGGGATCCCTCCATATGACGGAGCCATTGAACTGCTCCAGGAAATCCCCCCACATCCTGAGATCCTCTTTAACCCCCAAGCTCAGTCTCACTCGATGGTGCCTGCGTTTTATTGTGGCAGCTGTTCTGGCTAACCTGCGCGCAAAGGCTCTACCTGCTGGAATTACTTTGGTGGCGAAGTTTAGTCTGCCATGCAAGCTTTGTATATCGTCCAGTGACACTTTTTCTTGCCCCAATACTGCCCGGATCTGAGCTGCCAGTTCGGTGACTTTATCTGCTGGAAGCCTAGCCTCCCCTACCTTGGTGTCTATTTCCACGCCTAGGAAAACTAGTACCTGCGCTGGCCCCACTGTCTTCCCCGGAGCCAATGGCACCCCCAGCTGTTCCGTCATTTCCTGGAATTTTGCTAGTGCCTCAGCGCAGTCTGGTGTCTCTGCCCTACCTACAAACAGGAAGACATCGAGATAATGAGTCACGCTCTCAACCCCTTCTATCTCTTGGAGTACCCACTGGAGGAAGGTGCTGAAGGCCTCAAAAAATGCGCATGAGATGGAGCAGCCCATGGGCATGCACTTGTCATAGTAGTATTCATCCCCCAGCCTAAAACCCAGTAAGTGTTGGCTGCTGGGATGCACTGGCAGGAGGCGGAAAGCCGACTCAATGTCAGCTTTGGCCAGCCAGGCCCCTTTGCCAGCCCTACGTACGAGGTCCATGGCCACATCGAATGAGCAGTACGAAACGGAGCACACCGCTTCCTCCAAGTTGTGGTTGACCGACTCACCCTCGGGGTAGGACAGGTGGTGTATCAGTCAGAACGCCCCAGGCTCTTTTTTGGGCACTATCCCCAGGGGAGAGACTACGAAGTTGTCAAGCGGTGGCTGCGAAAAGGGGACAACAACCCTCCCCAGCTCCAGTTCCTTACAAACCTTTGCTCTCACCACCTCAGGATTCTCTTTAGCTGATTTCAAGTTCTCTGCGTCTCGTGCCCCCAGTGCCCCTATGTACGGTATGACAAAACCTTCTGCAAACCCTCCCAGGAGCAGTCTCCCATCCAATCTATTCGGGTATTTATTCAGCAGGGGAATCAGTTGATCCAGTTTTATTGGTGAGGGACCCTTCACTGCGCTGTTCTTTGTCGCTAACCAGCTGGGGGGGGGCAGTACATGGGCAGTACAGGGCTGGTGAAGGCTTTGTGGGCAGCGGTGGGGGGGGTGAGATTGGTGCGGGGTGGGGGGGGATGGCGGCAGGCACGCCTAAGCTACTTATTCTGCCAGGACCCCGCCCCTCCTCCCGTGCTGACTACCATGCTTATGTCCCTTGGGTGTCCTGTAGGTACCTGCCTGGTGTTGCCCTCCACAGTTGCTGCATGTGTGTGTGAACTTACAGGATTTCCCCCAATGGCAATGCCCGCTGTTAAACAATCTGCATGACCCTGCAAGAGACTTCCCACCTCCCCTTCTTTGACCTCTCCCCCTTTGGCCCCCCCGAAAGGGCGTAATCCTTTGCTCTGCGTGAACTGTTGTGTTGCTCTTTTCAGGTGCCACTACCTGCGTGTCCTGCCCTTTGCTGTCTCTTGCCACGCCTTGCAGCGCCCTGGACCCCATATGGTCCATCCACAGCTGCACTTCTTTGTGATCCCAGCGCATGTTCGGCGACCTGGACATCTTCTTCCTGAACTCCCTATCGTAATTCAGCCAACCTACACCTCCCCACTTCTTCGCCTCGTTATGGATTAGTCTACCGTACTGGACTAAGGCCGGTCCGTGATCAGAAAATGTCTCCATAATGACTGAAGACAATATAGCAAATGCTTCCAACCAAGTGTCAATTGACTTTTCTGGCCAGGGCTGAAATGTAACTTTTTTGTCGTCTTCTTTTATCCCTGCCCTGCGTACATCCTTACCTTGCTGACCTAACATGAGTAGCGAGAAAATATCAATGAACTCCCTTTTCCATATTAATTCTTTTGCCGCCAGCGGGACCTCCCAGGACAAGGAGGATCGCCCTGACAGCAAGGGCGCGTCCAGCACCACCTCCTCCTCACTAACTGGTAACGCGGGTGAGGATGTTGGTGTCGCCGTAGGAGGAATAGGTACCGTCGAGGGACTGGGCACCGTGTTAGGTGAGTGTGGCGCCGGTGGAGCTGGTTGAGCCGGGAGTTCCATGGATATGTGAGGAGTAGCAGGTGATGGTGGTAATGCTGGCAAGAGCGGCAGCGGGGGAGAGTCAGGGTGGTCAGAACACTACCCTCCTGCTCCAATTTGACAACCTGTAATGGTGGTGATACCACCAGAGCTAACGGTACCACACCCGGGCTGATCCCTGGCGGATGGCCGACCGCTGTAGGCGGGCAAGGCACAGATCCCCATTTCCCCATACCTTCGTGGGGCCTACACCTCCACCCACGCTGATTGACACACTTTCCCTCATCTCCTTCATGAACACTTCTAGGGTGGACATGATCTTACCAAGATCGCTTATAGTGGCGTATTCTGCCGGCGGTTGCGCGATATCGTGCATGCTTGATGGTCCAGGCACCTCATGTACCACTGCGACCGTCGTTTTTGCTCCGCCCTTCTTTTTCGCCGGCGGTGGGAATTCTTTGTTCGTGGGAACCCTTAACCTTTTTGACGCTCTAGCGTGGCCTGCGCCACCTGTGTCATCATCATCCAATGCTATAATGTCATTGTGACCACAGGGGGCTGGCGTGCTGGCCTTAAGCAGGTCTGTAGCCCACGCCAGGCCATTAGTCTCAACGAGTTGTAAGAAGATCGCCGCATGCGCCGCTTGTGCGTCCGAAACCGACCCTGATCCTGCGGCAGCTGTTCTCTGTTCGGACATCCTGTGCGGTCCTAGCGCTCCTGCAAGAAAAAGTAGTAGTGACCATCCACACGTATCCTGCCGTGGATCCGTAGACCCCTACCCTCCTTTCTAACTGTTGGTGCTACTAGTAACCCTTCTCTCACTTACTTGGAGCCTCGGGGCCTCGAGTATAACTTGGGCGTCACTAGCCTTCGACTGCGGTGCGCGATGTCGACCGTGCGTCTCGCTCCTGTATTGATTAACATAAACATCATTTAAGTTTAGCCCCACCCTGCGTCCGGTACCTTAAAGAGGACCCCAGGAGAACGGACCATGAACACCGATCCCCCCCGGTCACTATCTAAGACCCCCTTTTTATTTTAAAAGCAGCGCCCCCCTAGCTCCTTCATTCTTACCTTATTATTGTGTGATGGCACCGTGCTCTTGCTGCTCTGAATGGATTGCCTATCCTGGCTTTGCCTGTAATGGGGAACACGCGTTATACATGAACTGAGGGTGGCGCAACATGACCACAACGACAGCGTGCTTGCATGCAAATTTACGAACTCCCCTCTAACATTGTTATGCCCAGTCTGCTTCCAATCCTATGAGCCAAACGAATGTGGCTGCCTGTTGAGGCATCGCTTGCTGCCAGTGTACCTCTTTTTGTCGACAATTGTTTTTAGACATTCAAATTATAGCCACATGTGGATGCCGCCCTTACCGCCCAGCGACTTCCCCAGCCTACACCAGCTGACCCTGCACGGAATATCTTCTGCCCCAGGCGCAGGCTGCCTTGGGCGCCGAGAATTGAGGAGCGACCGGGTGTAGGGGGAACACACGCCATACCCATGTACTAACTCAGGGCAGGAGCTGAGCGGCGAGCCAGCCCACGGCTGTCAGCCCAGCCCCCTCCCAGCACCATGCATGAGCCCCGCCGCAGTTACGCGATCGGTCTAGGGCGGCGGGGCGGAAGGACCTTCCACCCTAACACCATCCCGGGCTGTGTGATGGAACTGACTGACCCTGAAGTGCTCTGATAACAACCGGAAGCTGACGAGAGCCCACCCCGTGCTCCGGTGAGAGGAGGAGATGATACCTGCGTCCGACGGCCTCCACGGAGGCTCCCCCGAGTGAGGGAGAGCCCCGTGATGACCTGCTGCAATGGGGGAGCGATCCGAGGAACGAGATCTCCCCTGTAGTCAGAGATCCGAGGAGCTGGAGCTCCCTTGTAGGCCGCCGGCGGGGCGGAAGGACCTTCCACCATAACACCGTCCCGGGCTGTGTGATGGAACTGACTGACCCGGAAGTGCTCTGATAACAACCGGAAGCTGACGGGAGCCCACCCCGTGCTCCGGTGAGAGGAGGAGATGATACCTGCGTCCGACGGCCTCCACGGAGGCTCCCCCGAGTGAGGGAGAGCCCCGTGATGACCTGCTGCAATGGGGGAGAGACCCGAGGAATGAGAGCTCCCTTGTGGTCAGAGATCCGAGGAGCGGGAGCTCCCCTGTAGGCCGCCGCCGCGACCAGCCCGATGAGTCCCGCTGAGCAGAGCTCCCGCCTTACGGCTGAATAAGTAGGGCCGTAGGGGGTTCTGCAAGTGCCACGGTATCCAGCCCGAAGAGTCGCGCAAAGCAGAGCTCCCACCTTACCGCTGAATAAGTAGGGCCATAAGGTGTTCTGCGAGTGCCACGGTATAGCCAGTCCCAATTCGGCTACCGTCCAGAGCGGGCCCGCCATTGAGACGCTCCAGCCGAGGGCCACGCTTTCGGAGTCCCCGGGTGGGGACTCCGACAACCGGGAGCATTTAAACACGGCCGCCCGACACGCGAAGCTGCCCTCCTAAGCATATAAAGCCCAGCATGCGGTTGCGTAACTAATTTAAACGCTAACTTCTTTGCGCAGCCTCGTCACTGGAAATGCAGGCGGGGATCACGTTCTACGCGTTCCGCTGCATATTGACGCCTCGGCCGCTGAAAATAAATACCATATTAATTCCAGCCCGACGTCTCGTTCCGTTCATATCTGCAAAGCTAACCGCATGGCCGGATACGCGATCCTCATTCAAGGACTCCACGGTCTATGGCCTAACACCCTGCCCTCCGGTGCACCCACACAAGGCAAAACGCCTGGCCGCACGCACGGCCCATATTACCTCACTCGCAATTCGGAACACGCCCCAACAACAAGCCCCCGACCCGCAACACGATCACGGATCTCCTGCCCCCCCGTGGCATAGCCACGGAGCCCTGTCGACTTGGGTGTTGCCCAAGGACGGGGCCCAGGGGGAGGCAATGCAACCCGCTTACCTTAACAGAGCTGGAAAGCGCGGGCCTCGCGTCCGACGGGGAAGGGGAGGGGGGCGGGGCAGCCTAACGACCCTACAGCTGGCGAGGAGCAGCCAGGGGAGCGACTGACTAGTGTGGGGGCAGCAGCAAAGAGAGCGCGTGGTGGGCGGGGCTACCTTTATGTCCTGACCCGGGGAACGCCCTCCACCCTCATCGTTGATTTAATTTAAGAAAGACATTTCCGCACTTACCAATCTCAACCAATCCGTCCTGAAATCAGAGCAGGGACTGGACCAAACTGAAACATCCCTGGCCGAGCATGCTCACGACAACAATGACCGAGGCTTACGGCTAGACAAACTGGAAGCTCGCCAGCTTTGGCTTGAGCAACAACTAGAGGACTATGAAAATAGGTCCAGGCAAAATAATATCCACATAAGAGTCCTGGAAAAAAATATTCCCAAAGCTGCACTTGAGATCCATGTCCAGGACAAGTTCTGCCAGCTGCTGCAGTAGCCCGCTGACACCGAAGTCCAGCTGGACCGCACCCACAGGGTTTACTCTTCGTTTTGACATAAAAGGAATCTAAATCCGGACATTTTGACCTGCGTCCACTTCTTTACTGTGAAAGAATCCATTATGGGTGCATCCCCGTCACAAGATAAGATTCAATTCAGAGGGGACCAAATATCGGTCTTTCAAGATGTCTCCGGGGCAACCTTGGCTGTTTGCCATGGTTTTTGGGATGGCACAGTTGTATACAGAAGACCTACCCCGAATTGTACGCTCCTGCCCTATCGACACGACCCCAGGGCTGATGGAAGGGAAACATACTTGCCTTTTGAAGCCATAGAGCCCTAAGACAGAATCTGCAAACCCCCATTGCCCATGAGAGATGTCCATATTATTGATAGCTACCCTTAACAAGCAAGGCCTAAACTCTCTCATGAAACATGATGCACTGCTTAAATGGGTACAGGATAAAAGTATTGATGTACTATTGCTACAAGTAACACACTAACTTGATAAATACACCCCTAGATCGCAATTTTATTGATAGCGCATTCAATACCAAGCCACAGCCCCAAATAACAAGGCTAACGTTACTATCAGTCAATGGACCAAACGATCACAAACAGCAGTTCTATGATGATCTGTTGCCACGTATTGCAGAGTTCCGCAGGAGCCCATTGGTACTCAGGGGAGATCTCAATAGGGTCCTGGACCCGGCAAGCGGTAGGTTTACTCCCAGGGACTCCAACACGCAGGCCACCGCCTCTGTGCGTAAGGGGTTGTAAGATCTATCCATGATCGATGTATGGTGAACCCAACACGAGGGGGAACAAGATTACACATTCTTCTCTAATGTACATAGACCCTTCTCTAGGATTGTCTACTTCTTCCTAGGCAGAAAACTGATTCCCCAAATGCTGGATACTATCATAGGCACTAGGGTCCTATCGGATCACTCTACAGTGACAATGCGCCTTGACTTGACTCTCTCTCAACACCTAACACAAAATCTTTGGGTGATTAATGAAATGGCATTCCGAAATCTAGCCTTGAAACTATTGAGAAGAAATCGATAATGGGGAGGTCAAGTGGAACACGATTTGGGATCCGGACAAAGCGGTCATTAAAGGCCAGCTTATCTTTCATACAGCCCGCTTGAACCACAGTACTGCCCAGAAGAACATGGAACCTGAGGCCCGGATACGAGACCTGGAGACCTACCACAAATATAGTGGCTCCCAACGTGCGTATAGAGAATTGAGAGCCCCGCGGGGAAAGTTAGAACATCACCTGATGAAGGAGACAGCAAAGAAAAATGTATATATCAACCAGATATACTATAAGAAGGGAAACAAAGCAGACAGGCTTTTAGCCTATGAACTACGTAAACACCAAACTAGAAATTTTATTTCAAGAATTACAGATGCAGCAGGGGTAACAGACAATACAACACCAGACATATTGAAAGCATTTCACTCCTCCTATTCAGGCTTGTAACTCGTCCCAACCCTTAACAGAGTCAACTCAAGGCTCCTACTTGGAGTCCATAGTTTTACCCAATGTGGGAATTTTGGATTTTTCCTTAATTGCTGCTCCATAACAACAGACGAAGTTAGGACTGCCATCAAACAGCTCAAGTCTAACAACGTACCAGGCCCCAATGGCCTACCGACATCCTTCTATAAGGCATTTAATAACATATTAGCCTCCCCACTAAAAACATTATATAACTCCTTCCTCTATCTATCATAATCCTACTATTAAAGCCAGTGAGACCCCACTTCTTGCGGTTGCTACCGACCGATAGCCTTACTGAATTTTGATCTGACGGGTTCACATTGTTCTTGGTCACCCGAATACATGACGCCTGGCTTCTAATAATATCGCTGGAATTATCCACTTTCATCCAAACCCGTCAAGCGATAGACAACACTAGACTAGCATATAATATCATTAATGCAGCAAGCGAACAAAACACGCAATGGTCCTTCTCTCTCTAGAAGTGGAATAGGCCTTCAATATAGTGAATTGGGGGTCTAATAAAAATACTGACTAAGATAGGTCTGGGCCCCAACCTTCTAAAACTCATGATGGCAAATTATGTCAACCCTCAACACGCCTGAAATTTACCGGCATGCTCTCCGACAAACTGACCTTAACCAGAGGAACGAGGCAGGGAAGCCCCTTATACCCCTCATTTTTGCCCTCACAATGGAGCCCCTGGTGCAGAGGATTTAGGCCAACCCCGACATCCAGGGCCTACATTTAGGCCCAATGGAATATAAGTTGGCTCTGTTTGCCGACAACGTGCTTTGCTTCATAACAGACCTGGACACGTCCATCCCAGCACTTGATTGCGAACTCGACCAATTGGAAAAGGTTTTGGGCTTCAAGATCAATTACACCAACACCCTCGACACTGGGGGTTTCAGAACCCCATTGCCTCTCCAAATCATTTTTACAAGGACTAGGGTTTTGGTGGAGCGATCATTCACTCGATTATTTGGGAATCACCCTGACCAAATGGCATTCAACACACTTACGAGGGCAACATCCCACCGCTAATAGAGGTTCTTTACAAAGTTATTTACAGATGGGGGAAGCTTTAAATATCTTGGCTAGGGCATGTAACCGTTGTCAAGCTTTAATATGTGCTCTCAGCACTCTCTCTTAGGTGTCATCCCTCCACACTCCAACAGATAGAGAAACTCGTCACTTTCATTTGGCGTAACAAATCCCCAAGGGTTTTCAAGACTCACTCTCTACAAGAACCCAGCTGACGATAGAGTGGGACTGCCCAACATTGCTAGATATGTACAAGCTGCCCAGTGCTTAATTTATGAAAAAATTAGTTCCGGGGCTCGTCAGGAGGCCACTGCGGCTTGGACCACACATTGCCCCTGCCAAACAGCCAATGATAGTAACAACACAACAACCAACCATCACACTCCTACAAGTGTGACAAATCACAGTATTTCAGGCGCCCTAAGTTATAAGAATGACTTGGGCGGCAGGTAATAGTCATTTTTAGTGTATATTGGATTAATAACTGACTGTTGCTATGGTCATCTCTAAATTAGTCAGACAGCGCCATCTTGTGGCAGACTGTCACAACCGCCAGCAATTAAGTGCCGGTGCTGAGCACCGAAACCACCGGCACAAATTAGGCACTGAATCCCCCACACCACATTTAGCACGGTAGTAGAACAACACTACACCACAATGTCTTTGTCTCAAATGGTTTGGCTTACTCATAAAAATAGACCAAACCCAAATACTATACTTCTTTCTACCGCAATCCTTTTAGCGTAGTGGGTGATGATATCCCGAACACACGGTCTGACTACCTTCCCATCACCAAAGACCCCAGTCCCCTAAACCCCAACTTTCCCTCCAGCATACGTGACTCTCACTTCTCCAGGTGGAATGAAAGGACCCCACTTCAATAGGGGAGAGGATGTAGCCTTATAGCTAGAGGTGTCGACCTCGAAGCTGGGGAACCGGGTTCGAGTCTCGGCTGCGATGCTCAACACCCTGTGATTCTGGGCAAATCACTTAATCTCCCTGTACCTAACAAAAATGAATGTGTTCTTCTGTTACGAAACTGGTGCTCATGTAAAGTACTCTGATACCCGATGTCTGGGGTCTAGTTTGCGCTATATAAAACTCAGAAATTTTTTTTTGTCAAAATTGGGAGATTTTTACATGGACGGGGCATTAGCAGACAGAGATACTTTAAATCAGCCACTTTAATCTCCAACAATGTGATGAGTAAAGATTGACCCAGCTATTACATTGGTTAAGAGGCAGAGAAATCAATTCTAAGGCACTAAGAGACATGACACCATTTGAGCTTCTATTTCACAACAAAACAAAAACAAGCATTTGCAATGTAGGTCTCGCACTAAGGAGAGTTCAAGCTATTGACAATGCAATAGTGTAAACTCTCGCAAATGCGAGACCTATAGGACCCGGATCCCCCAGCATGCTCCCCGCCCGCCTACCCACCAATCAATTAGGACCTTGAGAAAGGGTGGGTGTAAACAGGCCATGTTTAATGAAAACACTCATAAACATGACATACATGATTGTTATACATTTATCAAATTATAAGCAACATTTATTATTTATTATTGCATCATCTTATCAACTTGTATTATGCATTATTCAAATTGTATTTGCTCATAACTTCTTCTTCTTTCCCCCAGCACCAAGGGGCCCTCTGGTTCGCATCTCCCCAGGTTGAGATGCCCACGCAAGGTGCAACCCACCTGCGCCCCTGAGTGATGGGCCCCAGCCCTCGGGTCCTTGTCCGCCATTTCCAGGGCCCCACCTCTCGTCCACCAGGCTGCCTAGGAGGCTCGTACCTGTCGCCCTAGCCTCCCCAGCCGGTGGTCTCCATCCCCCTGCGGAGAGCTTACCTTCTCTCCCCTCAGTGCTGGCATAGGGAGTGCGCAAGGCGGACTCCCGTCCATTTTGTAAGTCTATCACTGGTCCAATGTCTCTTTTCCGCAACACACCCCTCCAAACTACTGCCTTCAAGGGACGGGTGGGCGGGAGTTAAACATTTCTTGGTATCCTAGCGCGAGGAGGGTGGGTCAAGCAGGGTGCGAGCCGGTCCGGTGCTGGCGAGGGAAGAGGCCGAGTTCTATGCACTCGTGACCTAAATAGGTCATGGCCTCTGCCCCCACGCCCCCCACCGGACGTGCGTCCCCTACCTGACCCGGAAGCACTTCCCCCAGCCGGCAGCCCATAGGGCCGCCAGCCGGATGCCCTAACCAATGGCGTGGCGAGGGCCGGGGGGCCGGGCCCTAAAGGCGGGCTCGTCTAGCCTCGCCCTTTGTATTGCATTGCAAATATTTGTTTTTTTTACTAGCGCCCATGCGGTACTTTCACATTCATTGAGGGCATGTCCTACATTAAAGTGACACTGCAGCATGGGGGCTTAAAAAAAAAAAGCATAAGTTTGTCAAGTTGACAAACAGATGTTTTTTTTGGTAAAAGCGTCCATGCAACACTTTCACTTTAATGTCGGCCGGCCGTGTACCTTTCTTTAGACGCGGTTTGTCTAAAGAAAGGGGCGCGGCCTCTATGAATGTGAAAGCGCTGCATGGGCCCCAGTAAACAAACAAAATAAATAAATAAATAACTACATAAATAAGCGCGGCCTCTAAATTCGAACCGTGCTGCTAAAATAAATAAATAAATATGTAAGCGCGGCTATTACAGGCAGACTGTGCTGCTAAAATAAATAAATAACTATAAAATTGCAGCCACTATAGTTAAAGCGGACCACCATTAGTAAACATTAAAATAAAAGCAGGCGGCGTGCTGCGAGGTAGTGGGTGGAGTAGGGGAAGAGCATTAAATAAAATAGTGCTCACCAACTTATAAAGCAGACCATGGAACAACACCAGTAAAAGGTCCAGTCGTTATGGGCGGTAACAAATGCAGACAAAGCGGTATCAAGGAGGGACTAACAAGTCTATTAACGATTCAGAAGACAGCGTTTACGAAGGACAATGACACAAGGCAATTACAAATATGGGCAGAGAGTGGGTGGCGCTTCTATTCCCTACTCCAATACTGCATGCCATGCAGCAGCGCATGTGCTGCCCAGGCTCGACCTAAAAAAGGGACTTCTCTCTTCTACAAAAGTCTCAGTCAATCGTACACACAGAGTGGGGACATAGTCCATAAGATACCAGAGGACACCGGGGGAAAGGTGTGGACTAGAGAGGCTAGGTCATACATTTGTGTGCAACATAAAGATAATGCGTATAAACTGCTCACCAGATGGTGCTTCACCCCAACCCGATTGAAAGCCAGGAATGGAGGCTCCAACCGCTGCCAGAGGGGCTGGGGGGAAGAGGGGATCTGTTGCATATGTGGTGGTTCTGCCCAATGGGCCTCACTTACTGGGGGCGGGGGTGATCCAAAAAGTGGTAATGACGACGTAGAGTGATCTCCCGATGGAAAACCTCATTCTCTTGCTGGGAGCCTCGGGAGACAGCTCGACATACCCACTGCCAACCCCAACAGGGAGACTTATAACTTATTTGCTGTCGGCCGCCTGTTTAACTTTGGCGCAGTTTTGGAAACAGGCCCAAACTCCCCCTTTACACGTTTGGTGACGGAGATGTGGTTGGTATAGCAAATGAAAAATAAACTACCTTAATACACGACGCACCCCATCAATTCGACAAAACCTGGTCACTATTCCACGCGTTCATGAAGACAGAAAGGAGACATAGAGGCAGCATTGACCACCTATCCTCCAACGGTAGCGAAGGGCTTGCCCACAATGTCAGAGTCCTACTCATCAGCGGAGGACACATGACCCACAAGTCACTTCCGACCCAAATCACATTTGATCACCACACTCGCAGGATGGCATCTACGATACAAATGGGGACGTTGACGGGACAGGACCAAAGCCTGACTACCAACGCAGTAGTAGACCAAACTGAATATTTTTGATTCAAACAACTATTGTTAACCTTGTTAATGTAGAATCACATGTTAACAAAAGTATGTGCACTATTTAGCCTAAGCTATAAATAAATAAAAAAAGTTTGTGCACTATTTAGCCTAAACTATATATAAAAGCTTTTTTTTAAAGCATTTATATTTAAAACATCCATAAGCATAATTAAAAACATCCATAAAACACCCATAAGCTATAAAAAAAAAGTGTTTTAAAAAACATTTATATTTAAAACTTCCATAAGCATTTGTATTTAAAACAACCATAAACATGTGTCTTTGGCATTTTGAGTCTTTTTAACACTGCAGACCTCAAAATGAAGCCACAGACCAAACTGTGAGTGGTTCCTGCACTCCTGAGCTACAGAGCAAAAGCTCCTGTTCTGGAGTGCTTTGCAAAAAATGAAAAGCTCTCTTAGAGTCATCATCTCAAAGACCAGGAGACTTATGGGTAGTTTTTGGTGAGGGGCTGCTGTGCCTTCTGCAACCTCCACGAAACCTCAGGGGTGCTTTGGTGGTGCCCGTTGGTGGTGTCCGTTCTCGGGGCACCACAGGACAGGGAAATTGACCAACAAGCATTTGAAGAGCATTATAGGACACACCCTCGCAGAGGTAAAGAAATTTAGAGCAGAAGACACGCCTGACTGGGAAAGACCGTTATCTCTTTGAACCCAGAGCCGGATGATTCGCTCCTGATCTCCGTCCCGTAGTGCGCTCAAGTTGATGTTGTGCAGACTTTACTTCCCGCCTGTTTTCCTTGTTCTTGTTTTTCTGTCCACTTTTTCCTCTGTTGCATATCTGTATTTGCTGTGAAGCGCTCTGAAACCCTCAGGTCCAGTCAGCGCTATACAAAACTTAAATAAATAAGACTTCCCTACCTACTCTTTTTTAAACGCAGCTTTGTGCCGCATGTTCTTTTTTTATCAGGGTGCCCCAGAGTCACGTGGGTCACCCATTAGCCTTAATCTTGAGGCAGTGCAGGGAGTTCACTCCTGCCCTACCCAGCCAGCTCCCCGCTCGTCCGGCGTGGGAGTCTGCATCTTCATATTACTTGCCCCCTCCATGCCAGAAAGGTTTCTATACCACAGTGGCTTTTAGACAATGCTTGTTTTCATACAATGCATTATTGACATGAGAGACGGTGCCCTGTAGCATTTGTATAGTTCCTACTGCACATATGTGGGGTGTGGTAGGTGCTTATCCAGAAGGCTAGCACGCTACACCATGTGGGTGTGTAGTTGGAAGTGCCTTTGCTTTGAACCTATGTGAGAAGTGCCTTCATGTCTTGCGTGATGACCACAGGGGTGCTGTTCTCATGTTATGGGACACAGCGTTTGGAGGTATGATGGATGAGGAAGTGTGAGAGACAGACGGCATTTTTAGGTGTCGCCTACAGTGACATTTTAGCTGCCTGTTGTCAAAAGACCATTGTGGAACATACCAAAAATTGTCTGTGGGCTTTGGGCCACCCCATTGATTAGCACAAGTCTGTTTTCTTTTCGCTCTCATTTGCTTGCTTCTTATTCATTGGGTTTCCTTTCTCTTTTTGTGTTTGCCCTTCCCTTGGAGCAGGTTTTTTTTTTACCATTCTTTTGTCTGGTATCCTTCTACTGCTTACATTAATGGAACTACTTTTTTTTTGTCTTTTAGCACTTCATATGAGTGCATGTGTTTTCTTGCTCTCTCTCTTATGTGCTACTATCAAACCTGCCCCAATGTTCCATAATGCTCCACCCCAACTCCGCCCCTTCCGTCTTTCTTTAAATTCACACCCCCCAGGTTTCTTGTTGCTCTCCTGCTTCCTGTTGCACCCTTATGCAATTTTTTCCTCCTATACCACCCATTGCCGTTGCTCTCCAGTGTTCACTTTTCAACCCCGCCTCTCCACTCTTGTTCGGCCAACCCGTCACTGCTGCTCTCCTACCCTTACCCTGATCTTCAGCTTCAGGTTTTAAAAAAATGTATTGTTTGTTCACCTTTTTTAAAGGGCCCGGCAGTCACAATCTGCAGATCAAAAAGCACATTCTTTTACATTTATCCTATTTTTTTTTATTGTTCCACCATTGAAAAGTAAATTAAAAAAAATAAAAATCACAGCACAATATGGTGTATGTGTCATTTCAATTTCACCTTGTTTGTGCCAATGCTACGCGTATAGGCAAAATATATTTTTTCCGATGCAGAACATCACTGTGAAAAAATACCGACAAAGCTAATAGGTCAACGTTTGCAGCCAAACAAGGAAGCCTGGTTGGAACCAGCTCAGGAATGTATTCTATGCTCTAGGGACCAGCCCTGAGCTGATTATGCAGTGGTCATGCATATTTTATTGGAGAGCTCCCCAAAATGTTGCTCTATTAAAGAAAGCTGATTGTTCAATTCTTGGTATAAACACTGGCCATACCGACAAGTGCTTTGTTACAGGAGTCCTCGTCCAATCAAGGCTTAGCTGCATATCACCACTAATCCTGTTTGGGTTCCAGAGTAGAGTGCTACCCCTTGAAAAGCACGTTGATGCCTCATCAGGGGTACCCAGCGCTATATAAATGCAAACCCCTCCCTTTTCTATCCCTCCACTATCATTTTCAACACAAATAATAGACTCACATGTCCACCGCTCAAACAAATTTCATATTTCCCCATACTAACTCACCACTAATCCTTATTGGGTTCCGGAGTAGCGTGCTACTCTCCGAAAAGCGCTTCAACGCCTCATCAGGGAGATTCAGCGATATATAAATGCAATTAAGCAAGACACCCGTGTGCAGGAGCAACACTCCACTGCTGGCTGCTCTTCTTACCGATCTGGAACCAAGAATCCTGCTGAATGTGCTGCTGGACTGCCTTATAGAGAGGTACCCTGCCTGCTGGGAGAGTTGTTGCTGTACAGAGGAGAGTCTGCCTATAGAAGGAGGTCAGCCCAGTGCTAAGCCAGAAAATCTGAGCCTTTCAGAGCTGAAATGAGGTCTTTTTGAACAAGGACAAGAGGTTGCAGGAGTAAAGTTCAGCAGGAAGCCTTGCCAACAGCTGCCCGCATTGGATGACATCCAGTGGAGTTCATCGCCTGCATCTTGTCAGGTGACCCCCACCTTGGTCTCTGACCCCCATCAGTGCCACAGGGACATCTGTCTGTGCCCCTAGTTTCCTTCATGGAACACCCTTGGTGCCATCTCCTTGCTGCCTGCAGACGTCTGAGAGGTAACTGTTTGAGGCCAAGTAGAGTCTGTATCTCCAAACCACGCTTGGGTCCATTGAGAAGACGAGGAGATGTCGGTGCTGGAACACCAACCCTCTAAACTGAAGTTGTCCCCCGCCCCATGCTCACAGGACACTTCTGGTGCAGGAAAAAACCAAACATCACCAGATTATTCTGATAAATAGTACTTTTTTAAATCATCAAAATCGCTGCATTTAGGACCTCTTTAGTCCAATAGCATCAACGACTCCTGTAAACTGTGCCTCCCAAGGCACAGGATGCCCCCACTTCACCTCCCGCCTTTTTTCAACTTCTTCAGGCCTGGGGGTGCTTCTGGACTTTCTGAGATGTGGGCAGAGGTGCAGCTTCTGTGTGAAGGTACAGAAACACTGTGATTTATTTTAGATACCTTGCCATCCCTTGACAAGGTGCACAGTCTCTGAGTGCTGTGAAACAGACGGGCACAAGTCCCTTCAAGAAGCAGGTGCCCTCTAAACTCTATCCAATGACAGCTGACCTTTGACCTTGCACCTTTAACTGTGGGACCACAAACTGGGTTTGGAACTGGAGATACCATATTCATGAACATAGCTGAAAACAATTGCCAATAGGTTTAACATTAGGGACATTCTAGTTCCTAGGGGCATATTATCAAGGACGGGCGATACATTATCGCCGCTTTTACAGGCAGAAAACTGCCGATAAAGAATTCCTATCGAAGCCCATGTTAGATGTCTTCACATCTTTTTTAAGTTCAAGAGAATTTTATTTGATAAGAACAAAAGAAAAACAGGGTGTCAAAACATAGTACATTGGAATGTAAACTTGAAATCTGTGAGAAATAAAACAAACATACAGTCACATGGGCTTCGATAGGAATTCATAGAGCATATTATCAAGCCCATTATCGCCGCTTTATCGGCAGTTTCCTGCCGATAAAAGCGGCGATAATGTATCGCCCGTCCTTGATAATATGCCCCTTAGTTCCTGAAAGCTGTGCTCACGTTTGGTTCTGACCTCTGTCGGAAACGGCTAGAAAGTTCGCTTTTTCATTACTGATGTTCATTTTCTGTGTATTATTAGCAGGGCCACTGGAATTAGATTATGCGGCAGAGTGTAGTGAATTATGCGGCAGGAAAAGGCAAATTATGTGGCATAACGCGGCACATTTTGTAGTAGAATTACATCATTGTTTGTCATTTTTAGGTCTCGGCCTGGAAATCGCATCCGAAGGATGCGTCCAGGCTGGAGACTTATAGCGAGCTGACACGGGGGAATGACGGACAAAAAACTGTCACGCGCTTCTCCCCGGCTGGATTCAGCTGCTTGCACGCGCACACTCACGCATGCGCACATCACAGCCGCGCACATCACAGTCACAGCCACACCTCCTCCCTCCCCCCCCCTTCGCCGCCGCACCTACACACACACACACACACAGAGCAGGCTGTTCACAACACATGCACACGCAGGCAGACACGAGCGCACACATACAGACACACACTACACCTCCCCAGGCCCCCCCCCCGCCCCCGCCGCCGCTGCCGCCGCCCACACACGAGAGTACACGCACAGACAATCCCCCCCGCGCCCCGCCCCGCCTGCAAGCTCTCACTTACCGGCTCGGTGTGCAGGTTCCTGGGCCGTCTTTTGGCACGCCGCAGGGGTCTCCTCACCACTCGGGAGCCCCGTGTTGCCTCTGTTGCCATGCAGTCTGCCCTCGCTCTTTCGCCCGGTCTCTCTGAAGCGCCCCGGGACTTCAGCGTGGAGCCTGCATGTTTCGGACGTCCTCCTCGGCGGTTACTTCCTGTTTCTTTGACGAGCCCCGCCCACGTCCAAACAAAGGCTGCCTGACTTCCAGAGTGCGCCCGCGATGAAGAGACGGCCATTTTGTCAGCACACAAGCACCTAGCACTGTGTTTATTTGCATACTGGACTGTCACTGTGCTTTCGGTAACGACGTACAGCTTCGGAGACTGCACACGTTGTAAGCATATTGTGGTGCACGTACAACAGACAGCTGAGTGCATAATCAATCTATGTGAGCAAAGAACATGTTTTCATAACCCTTGCTATCCTTTCCATTTAATTGTTTTGTTCCATTATTTGATTACATTTCCTGATATTTGACAAATGATTTCCGTGTACATGCAGAGGATTAAGCAATTGCAGTGAAAGGACACGCTTATGATGCTATCGCTAATTCTGTGGTTTTATGTATGTCCTGGTGAAATTTCTGTTACACAGTGTAATCTCAGTTAATTTCTGGCATTTGCTTTACATTTGTGATGAAATCATGGCAATTACGTGATTACACCGTGACCAGATCAAGTAAAGAAGCTTCTGTTCGGGTCAAAATCCCATGGCATAAACACAGGAAACAAGGTTTGCAAAGAGAACGTGTGCAGATGCTGTTCGTGCACGCGTGATTTTGCGACTTTTTCTTAGTGCAAAATATGTCCTTGTATCCAAGAATGAATGCGAGGATGTACATGGCAAAACAGCTGCCAAATGCTGGACCGATGTTTTTTTGTTATTTCGTGTACTTATTGAAGAATTCCATGTATTTTTTGCAAAAGAATGAAAAATTGTCTAGCATTCGCGACAAAGAATTTTCAATTCTATTAAGGACACGGAGGCGAGGATTATGCTTCTCTTATCTTTACTGACCAAACAGCAGCCAATAAAAACACTTTAAACTTGCATGACCCCGGAAGGACAACCCCCTCCAACAGTATGCACCAATCACTGTCTAGTCCATACAATAATAGTCCATGTAAAACCGGAACCTTCCTCTTTCTTGGCGAAGTCCTCCGTAGTCCAACCAAGACTGTAGCCCAACGTGGCAACTATCGCAATCTCTTGTCCGAAGGGGAAAACTGCTCCACAGCTGAGACCCAGCTCAGTCCCCCGGAATCGCAATCAGGTCTGCTTGTGCTGATCACCTGAAACGAAAAAATATGTCGTAACGGCTATTCCAGCCACAAGGAAGAAAATCAGCCATAATTTCAATCGGGTGGGAAAATACAACACTTCTGTAACATTTACATGCCAAATACATCCTTAACAACTCGGGTGGGATAATCCTCGCCTCCGTGTCCTTAATAGAATTGAAAATTCTTTGTCGCGAATGCTAGACAATTTTTCATTCTATGTCAGTCCACGGAGGCTCTGATTATGCTAGTTTAAAGTGTCTCCACCACCACCGAGGCCACATCCACAATAGGTTTATGATAAAATGTTTTAAAAGTAGATTCAGAGGACCAATCAGCCGCAGTCATGATGTCCTGAAGCCGAGAACCGGCACCAAAGGATTTTGAGGCCATGGCCCCTCTTACAGAATGAGCTCCGAATTTGGCGGAGTCAATACCAGCCAAACTCATTAACCAGGCAACCCACCTGGCCAGAGTAGCATTGGCGACTGGGCGGAAAGGTCTCTGTAGAGAAATCAATAACTGACCAAAATCTGTCCTAAATTCTCTAGTACAATCCTCATAAACTTTCAGACATTTAACCACACACAATTTGCTGTGATGAGGAAAAGCAGGATAAGAAATACATTTTGAATGTGTTTTTGTACGTTTTGAAATGGTAAAGGAAACTCCCGTGGGAGTAAATACTCTACCTGCCAAATCCAGTGCTCGAATGTCCGAGACTCTCCTACAGGAAATCAGACATAGCAACATCGTAAGCTTCGCCGAGAGTTGTTTCCTAGACAGACCCTCATTCGCCGGCCATGCCGTCAAAAAACGCAAGATAACCGAAACATCCCAAAGCTCCGTGTACCTAGGTTGAGGAGGGTTCACCAGCCGGATCCCCCTGACAACCTTACACACCAATGGATGTTCTCCGACCGGTCTACCATCCACGTGAGGATGTCCCGCTGAAATAGCTGACCGGAAAGTATTCACCGATCTGTACGCCAACCCTGACCGAGCCAAATCTGACAAAAAATTCGCAATCACAGAGACATGAGATCCCACCGGATCTCCTTGTCGCTCGTTACACCAACCAACCCAGCGTCTCCAAGCAGACTCATAGCGTTTGTGGGTGGAAGGAGCCCATGCCTGTGACAAGAAAAAGAGAGTGTCTTGAGAAACTCCTGGCATTTGCCAGCGTCTCCTGAAAGTCTCCACGCCATGAGAGACAACTGATCCAGAAGGACCAGCGGATGTCGAAGGCCCACCGGGTCCGTCAGAAGGTCTGGGAACGATGAGATTCGCACCGGAGGTGCACATGCCAGACTCATCGCGACCGGAAACCACGCTTGGGTTTTCCAACATGGCGATATCAAAACCACCTCTGCTCTCTGTCTCCGGATCTGAGCTAGAACCCTCGGGATCATGATGAACGGGGGGAAAGCATAAAGAATGCCCATCGTCCATGACTGAAGAAAGGCGTCCGAGCTGATCGCCAACGGATCCGGGCGCCAACTGAAAAACTGGGGTAACTGTCTGTTGAGCCGTGAAGCAAACAGATCTATGACACACGGACCCCACAAGCGGTCCAAAGCCTTGAAAATCCTGGGATGCAGCATCCAATCGCTGGCATCCCTCAAATATCGTGAGTTCCAATCCGCTGTCACGTTGACAGAACCCGGAATGTACTCCGCCGTCACCGATATCTGATGGTCCAGGCAATAGTGCCAAAAGTCCTTGGCTATCTCCGCTAGGAGACGAGACCTGGTGCCCCCGAGGCGATTTATGTACCGTACCGCGGACACATTGTCCATGCGTAGGAGAATACAGCACGAAATCTTCTGAGGGGACAAAGTCCGCACTGCAAATGAACCCGCCAGGAGTTCCAGACAATTGATGTGGAGATTCAGTTCCTCGCGGGACCAACGGCCCCCGGTCTCCACCGAGCCGCAACGGGCTCCCCAACCCCAACCCCATCGGCTCGCATCCGACTCTATCACAACCTCCGGGGTGGCCGCAAAGATGGCCCTGCCGTTCCAGGCTTCCAAATGTTCCAACCACCAGTTCATCTCGGTGCGCGCGTCCGTCGATAACGAAACCTGCTGGGCGTAAGTCACACCCCTGCGAAGATGCAAGGCCTTCAAACGCTGCATCGCTCTGTAGTGCAAGGGACCCGGAAAGATCGCTTGGATGGATGAAGCTAAAAGTCCCACCAGGCGAGCTAAGGTCCTCAAGGAAATTGTCGGAGAGACAAGTGCTTTCCTCAACTCCTTCTTGATTGCCATCCTCTTCTTGAGCGGGAGGAGCAACTGGGCCTTCACCGAGTCTACCTGGAATCCCAGGAATTCCATAACTTGTGAAGGTGTCAGAATGGACTTCTGCAAATTCAACAGGAAGCCCAGGTTCTGAAGGAGACAAATCGTCCACGATAAATGAAGTGAGACAATCTCCGGAGAGCCTCCCAGGATCAGGATGTCGTCTAGATAGATGATCATCCGTACGCCTCTCTCCCTCAAGTATTGAACTATTGGTTTCATCAGTTTGGTGAAACACCAGGGAGCGGACGAGAGGCCAAAGGGCATGGCGGCAAACTCGTACCACTTGTTGCGCCATTGAAATTGAAGAAACCGCCGATGCGGTGGAAAAATGGGCACCGCCAGGTAAGCGTCTTTCAAATCCAGACGTACCATCCAATCTTGTTCTAACAGAATGTCTCGCAGGAGGTGTATGCCCTCCATTTTGAAGTGTCGATACACCACCCATGCGTTGAAATCTCTGAGATTTAAAACTAATCGATAGCCCTGGTCCTTTTTTGGGACCACGAAGACCGTGCTCACAAAGCCGTGAGCGTGTGGCAAAGTCTCCACAATTGCCCCCTTCCGGAGCAAAGCCATCACCTCTGTGTCTATGAAATTCTGTTCTTGTAGGGAAAAATGTAGAGGCGCGGGCGCTTGACGCTGCGCGGGGGAGGCATAAAATTCTATCTGATACCCTTGGACGGATTGCAACACCCAGGGATCTGCCGTGAGCTCCCGCCATCTGTGAAGAAACAAAGCCAACCTGCCTCCCACCTTGTGTTCTGACGCACAAAGAATCCGTACCTGAATAGGAGTTGTCTCCGGAATTATTTTGCTGTCCTCTGTAATTTCCTTTTTGACCTCTGCCACGGCCTCCTCCCCGATTACGGGAGGGGTAGAAATTGGGACGTTGGTATCCTCTGCCTCTCTGTTCACCTCCACGTGAGGTCTGATTGAAGCCTCGGCCGGACCCTCGACCTCGCTGACGTCCGGCCCTATCAAAAACACCGGTGTGGAGCACCCTCTTGATTGTGGATTGCGCCTTGTCAAGCGCGGAAAAGGTGGCGACGTACTTGCCCATTTCTTTAACAAATTTGTCTCCGAAGAGCATGCCGTTAGCCATCGAACCAGGTTCGTTGGTGGCCATCTCCGCTAACTGAGAGTCAATGCGCATCAGGAAAGAGCGTCTCCGCTCCGTGGACAACGCCACATTCGCGTTCCCCAGAAAGCACATAGCACGCTGGGCCCATTCCATGACATCAGACGTGTCCATAGGCACGCCTTGTTCCTTGGCCTTGACTGCAGCATCCAGAATTTTAGTAAGGGGGCCAGAGACATCCAGTAACTTGTCCTGGCACCCCCGCCACGCCCTATCCAGTCCTTTTTTAGGGTCTTTTGCGAATTTTCTCATAAACGCCGTCATGGTGGGATCAAGGTCCGGAGTATCCGCCACCTTCCCTAGCACCGAAGGTCTGGGGCATTCTGATCTTAGAGTAGCTCGAACCCCACTCTCAAAACCTTGTCGCAAATTATTGGTGACATAATGTGCAACTTCGGCACAGGGCACCCACTCCGTGGATCTAGGGTGAACAATATTATTGGGATCAAAGAGAAGGTTTCTAGGCACTTGACTATCGTCCGGCTTGTAAGCCGTGTGCTTAGTTTTCTTAAACTTCTTTCTAGGAGCTATAGAATCCACCTCCGAGTCCGAAGTACCAGGTGGTGTCGAGGAGGAGTCCCCCGAGGTCTGAATAGCCATGGAGCCATGGTCTCTCATCACAGATTTAGCCATTTCCGCTGTTCTATGGGACTGGGGATGGTCTGAAGCCTCACCCTTGCGTGAAGACTTAGCCCTCCTTTTGCCCGAGTGATGGGACTTTGTAAAAGGCTTTAACGCCTTAATCAGGGCCTTACTGACAGAGCTCTGGTCGTGGGTAGCCAGAGCCTCACCTAAATTCTCCTCCAGCTGTTCTTCCTCAGGCTCATACTGTTCATATTCATTAAATTCGACCCACTGGTCGCCCTCCTCGGCGTAATACGCCATAGCAAAAGCAAAGGAGGTGAGGAGGAGATTAAGAGGGGGGGAGTATCCCAGGGGTTAGCCTTTACACACAAACAAGCAACTCCAGTTGCCACCACACACCACAGAATCAGGCCAATGAATAACCACAAAGCCAGGCTAATAAATATGAGGTGGAAGGAGACCCCTAGCACACAGAAAGCTCCCCTGAGCAAAGCTCTATTCCGGACACGCTCCGGGCAGCGTTCAAACAGGCCAGGGATTGATGCAGTCTGAACGCGCTAAACGCGAGGAGCCGGTAATCTAAAACGAAACTCGGCTCCTCGCGCATGCGCAGAGAACAGGGGACACACACTCGACTGCTCCCTGAGCGCGGCAGAGCCGCGTCTGCCTTCTCCTACTCCACCGCCCCCTAACGCGCTCACACACACAGCGCACACCGCCGGACAGCGGGACGAGGCGGAAAAAACGCGGAATAAAAACGCTCACAAGCAAAACAAATAAAGCGCAGTAGCGCTGTAATCCGTCGCGCAAACGCGCCTATAACGATCATAAAAACACCAGAAAACACACCATAAACCCCTATAACAACAGAAATAAGGGAAAGGCACTTAACTCGCTGCTGCAGCAGCAAAGAAAGAGGAAGGTTCCGGTTTTACATGGACTATTATTGTATGGACTAGACAGTGATTGGTGCATACTGTTGGAGGGGGTTGTCCTTCCGGGGTCATGCAAGTTTAAAGTGTTTTTATTGGCTGCTGTTTGGTCAGTAAAGATAAGAGAAGCATAATCAGAGCCTCCGTGGACTGACATAGAATTTACGCAAATATCGCACACTCCTAATATTATATTACATTTCCTATTAATTATCACACACCATTTGCACACAATTGCTAAGGTTATTCTTTCTGAAGGATTTATCTTCATGTTGGGTTTTTTGTTTTCATTATGACGGAAATGAACCTCATCTACGCAGCTAGGGCATGTTTTAAAAAAAATTATTTCTGAATGCAGTGCACATTTTGTGCCTTGCTTCTCTTGGAGCGTGGGGACGCAGAGCCTACATGGAGTGGCTGTATAAAGGACATAGCACCACTTTTTATTGAATAGAAGGTCAATATTTTATTAAGCGTAACATGAGCATACGTGCATAGAGGATGGCCTGGTGGAAGGCTGGGAGAGAATTACAGGCAGGGATGCGGAGAGTTTCCCCGTGTTCGTTGATTACAGTTTCCAAGCAGCTGTGAGTACCAAGAGATTACGGTGCGTCCGCTCTTTTTCCTTGTAGACTCTTACTCTAGCGCTCTCTAGTTTGCTGTCTTGCCTGTGGGCATTTGTCCCCAGCCAGATTGCATCTTTAATCTGTGTGGTTTCTGCATGTCGTAAACTCTATCCCAATATTAATAGCTTTTTCGTTTTTTTTTTCCTTTCTAATTTACATGCGCTTAATTTATTTCATGCCAGCCTTTTAAATCAGAAACTCGCTCCGATTAAGGTCCATTGAGAGCTTTACATTACTGTTGCATGTGTTGCGCTTTTAGTTGACTGTATGCAAACTTTATTAAAATAACTTCAGATTTTAGTTTTAACATTTCAGGTGCTATTAATTTTTAACACGGTTTAACTATTCTTCCAATAACCGTAATGCCCAACTTTTATTCTTTCTAGAGCAAATAAGACACAGCATAGCACGTTTCTTTCTTTGTGAGGTGTCCGCGTAACCATGGGAGTTCCCGGACCTGCTCCATTCCTCACACCGATAGGAATGTCTGAGGAGTGTAAAAAGAACACTCCCATTACCTCCTCGTCAGCCCTCCCCGTCCCAGTCCTAACTACATGAGCATAGCTCCTCCCACCAGAAACTCCCAAGCAACTTGAAACCCATCCCTTCCCTCCAGGCCACACCCATACCCTGAGGCATATAACCCTGTGACCTGCCAATCAACAACCTGTTTGTTTTTTCTGCGGAATCACTTCCGAGCAGTCTTCGTCGAGGGGGGCACTGGAATTGGCCTCCTATCTGGTGAGTGTGGGACGGGATGCTAAGCGCCCGTTTTTAACCCCTATTGGGCCTGTTTTTCTTTACCTTGTAGGCATTTGCTTTGAGTCCCTGCTGTAGCGGGACCGTGGGGTTGGGGGTCCTGACTGCCTGCTGTGGGGTGGTGGCTCCCTGCTGCAGCCTCCCCTCTTCCGGGTTCGTCCCTGCTCTAGCCGGTACACCCGGGGAGGGAGAGGGGGTGTGTGGCTGGCTTTTTCAGCGCGCCGAGGGCGTGCCGGATTGGCTTCTCTGTCTGTAACTCTCGGGGCTCGTTTCTTCGAGCCCGTGTTTTAACCCCTTTTTCTTTATGCTTCCTGCAATCCTTGGTGGAGTCTGGGGTTGCGGGGAGGGGGGGGGACTGCCTTTGTTTGGTCCGTGGGGGCCCGATATTTAGGTTCGGTCCGACTTTGTTGATTGTTTCCTGGGTTAGTGTTCTCTTCCCCCGCGTTTCTGTTGTTGGAGCTCCCTCTGCTGGCGGTCCAATTTTGCTTTATTGCCGTTTTTTACTGGAGGGATTTGCATGGGGCTTGATTTCGTGTCTTGGCCTCTTGCTGCTCTGCTGTGGAGTTCTGCTGGGGAGTTGGGGAGTTCTTACCTCTGGGTTCACTGGTTCCTGGGACGGGGTCTTCTGGGTTTCTTTGTATCCTTACAGTTGGGCCCTGTTCAGTCTTTTCCTTTTGTAGTTTGGTAGTCTTCTCTGATAGGGCGGTTTGAAGGCCGGCCTTCGGTCCTGTGTAGGGATTGGCTCCAGGTCTGGGTGGCTTTCCCTGGTTGGCCCTTGGGGATTTTTGCTTTGATTGGTCTGGGTATATCTTGGGGTCTGGATTTCTGTTCTCCTGTTTACAACATGGAGGGTAGAGGTGCAGACGTGCGTGAACTCGGCTGTGAGGATGGGGAGGTGGTCGCAGGTTCTTCCACTGCTCCTTCCATGGCAAATATTCAAAAAATGATTGAGGCTGCTGTGGCGGCGGCCTTTGTGGCTCATGTTCCCAAGGGGCCTAAGAGACAGAAATTGGATGCCTCGGCTGAGGTGGATCCGGACGTTGACTCTGATGAGGAAGTGAAGGGTCGTTTTGTCCAAGGGGCTGACCTTCGCTGTGTTATGCAGCATGTTCGAGACAATCTGGGATTCCCTGATCCTGTGGAGGGTGGAGAGTCTGAAGACTTCTTCGCCAATTACCTGAAGAAAGATCCGGAAAGCCTCCCCATTCATACGTCTGTGAGGAAGGTGCTGGAGGGGGAGTGGAAGGATGTTGACAGGCATGCCTTTCCCCGGTTTCTGGCTAAGAGGTATCCCTTGCAGGGCTTCGCGGAGGAGTTTCCGGCTGTGGTGAAAGTGGATTCTCTGCTGGCTGGTATGGCGTCTCAGAGCCTGGTGGTGTCTGAAGATGCGGTGCCTTCTGATCCTGGGGACAAGCGTGTCGAGGGGGCCTTGAAGCGGTCCTTTGCAGCCTCCAATCTGGCTGTTCGGTCTGCTGCTTACACCAGCTATCTTGTTCAGTCGCTTCTTAAGGACTGTCAGGGTATTTCTGCGCAGCTCATGCAGGAAGAGGATCCCTCTGAGTCTTTGTCCATGTTGGAACAGCAGTTGCGTTTCATGGCTGACTTGTCCTTCGACTCCCTTAGTGCTGCGGCGGCGGCTGCTGGGGCCTCGGTTGCTGCTAGGAGGCAGTTGTGGCTTAAGTCTTGGAAGGCGGAAGCTGCTCAGAAGGCGGCCGTGATGAAGATTCCTTTCACGGGCTCTAAGCTGTTTGGGGAGCCGTTGGAAGCTTTGATTAAAAAGACAGCTGAGGACAAAAAATTGTTGGCTCCGGTCCGCTCTTCTCAGAAAGGGAAGTTTGCGGGTTATAAGCGGGCTTTTGGGCAGGCGTTTCAATCTAAGATGGCTGCTCAGCCCTTTCGTGGTAGGGGACGTGGCCGGGGTGTCCCTTCCTTCCACAAGTCCCGGGGTCAACATGGTGCTTCCTCTTCTGCAGGTCCCTCCAAGTCGTGACTATGTGATGGATTCCTTGGAGGTGCCGGTTGGGGGTCGCCTCACCTCTTTTTTACCTGTCTGGGAGGAGTTCGTTCGGGATCTGTGGGTTCTACAGGTGGTACGGCTGGGCTACAGAATAGAATTTGGGACTCCTCCGGTGGATGTGTTCGAAGCTACCCCTGTTCCCAGATCTCTAGCAAGATGTCGTGCTCTATTGGACGGAGTTCGGGACTTGGTGTCAAAGGGTGCTGTGGTGAGGGTGCCTGTGAGACAACAGGGTCGGGGGGTTTACTCAATCCTGTTTTTGATCCAAAAGCCAAATGGGGACTTCCGTCCGGTCCTGGATCTGAAGGCGGTGAACTTGTGTATCCCTCATCGGTCCTTCAAAATGGTGACTCTGCAGTTGATTCTTCCCTTCCTGTCGGTGGGAGATTTCCTGGCTTCTCTCGATCTACGGGACGCCTATTTTCATGTGCCAGTGCACGCAGATTCCCAGAGGTTCCTGCGTTTCTGTGTAGGGGTGGATCACTACCAGTTCCAGGTATTGCCCTTTGGCCTGTCTGCCTCTCCGAGGGTGTTTACTAAAGTGTTGGCGCCCTTGGTGGGTTTGTTGCATGCTAAGGGTATACAGGTTTTCCCTTACTTGGACGATTGGCTGATTTCTTCCTCTTCTTTCCTTCAGGCTCAGTCACACTCCCGGGAGGTTTGCAGTCTCCTTCAACGGTTCGGGTGGATTCTGAACTTGGAGAAATCCCATCTTCACCCCACTCAGGAACTGTTGTTCATTGGGGGGGTGTTCAACACCAGGTTGGGGAAGGTCTTCCTGTCGGAGCCCCGCAGACTGACTCTTGTGCACGAACTGAAGAAGGTGTTGGGGGCAAAGTCTTCCACGGCTCGCCAGTGGTTGCGTGTTCAGGGGCTGATGTCAGCGACTGTGATGATTGTTCCTTGGGCCCGTTTACACTTATACCCCCTTGTGAATCATCTTCTGGAGCATTGGGATCCGGCCTCTCTGGATTACGAGCTGTTGGTTCCGGGGGGTGTGTCCATCGCCCGGGAGTTGTCCTGGTGGCTGGTGGATCGGAACCTCTTGCAGGGCTCGCCCTTTGTGTCCCAGGTGAGGTTGGTCTTGACGACCGACGCCAGCGTACTGGGTTGGGGTGCGGTCTTGGGTCAGGAGTCTGTGCAGGGTCTTTGGTCTGTGCCGGAGGCGGAAATGTCCTCGAATTGGCGAGAATTGAAGGCGGTTCAGTTGGCGTTGTCTCATTTTCTGCCTTGGGTCCTCCAGAGGGATGTGATGGTGCGGTCCGACAACACGGTGGTGGTGTGTTATATCAACCGCCAGGGGAGCGCGAGGGTGGCTTCCCTCAATTTGTTGGCTCAAAGTATAGGCCTGTGGGCGGAGTCTCACTTGTTGTCTCTGAGGGCTTTACATCTGCCTGGGATTTTGAACTCGGAGGCGGATCGCCTGAGCAGGGTGTTTCCTTCCCTGTCGGACATGTGCCTGTCTCAGGATGTGTTTCGCTGCCTGATGGCCCGGTTCGGGGTCCCTGTGGTGGACCTGTTTGCGGCCCCGGGGAACGCCTTGAGGGAGACGTTTTGTTCTCTGGTTCGCTCTGCCGAGGTTTGGAGGGTGGATGCCCTGTCCTTCCGGTGGGAGGGGGGCCTGATGTATGCCTTTCCCCCTATTGCCCTGCTGCCGCGTGTTCTGCTGAAGGTCAAGTTGGATCGGGCTTCGGTGATCCTGGTGGCTCCGGATTGGTCCAGGCGGCCTTGGTTCCCTCTGTTATTGAAGTTGGCAGTGGGGCCTTGCTGGAGGTTGCCAGTGGTCCCTTGTCCCTTGTCGTTTCCCCCTCTGTCTCTGGAGTGTCTGGTCCGCCTGAGGCTGGCGGGTTGGCTGTTGAAAGGATGAACCTTGTGGCGTTGGGGTGTTCTCCTTCTGTGGCGGAATTTATTCTGAGGTCCAGGCGCCCTTCGACTCTCAAATCCTATGCCCGGCATTGGGTTTCTTTTCAGTCTTGGTGTACGGCGCGTGGGTGGTCTGCGTTGGCAGTGGATCCAGTATTGGTCTTGGACTTTTTGAAGGACGGCTTTGACTTGGGTCTGGCTGTGTCCTCCCTGAGGGCTCAGTGGGCTGCTGTTCGGGCCTTTCGGGGTTCGGTCTGTGACCCGGTGGTTCCCCTGGTGTCCCGTTTGTTGCGGAGTTGCTTCCTTCAGAAGCCTGTCATTCGGTCCTTTGCTCCTAGTTGGGATCTGCCTCTGGTTTTGGGGGCTTTGCAGGGGGCTCCCTTTGAACCTCTGCTGGAGGTGTCTTTGAGGTTTCTGACGATCAAGGTGCTGTTCCTGGTGGCTATTACGTCAGCTAGGCGGATTGGGGAATTGGGCTCCTTGCTTTGTTCGGCCCCTTTTTTACGTTTCTTTCCTGATCGGGTGGTACTGCGGCCTGATCCTTCCTTTGTTCCCAAGGTCCCTTCCTCTTTTCACTGCTCTGCGGATCTGGTTTTGCCTGTTTTATGTCCTGGTCCTCTTTCAGAGGTTGAGGTGCGGCTGCACTGTTTGGATGTTCGGCGGGCTCTTGAGATCTATTTGTTACGTACTGGGCCGTTTCGTAAGGTGGAATCCCTTTTTGTGACCTTTGGCCTGGCTGGTCAGGGTCTTAAGCCTTCTGGGGCTACCCTCAGTCGTTGGCTACGATGGGCTGTGGGTGCTGCGTATGAGGCCTGTGGTGTGTTGGCTCCAGGGTCTGTTCAGGGAAGGTCGACTCGGGGGGTGGCGGCTTCCTGGGCTTGTTTTCAGGGGGCTTCCATGGCTGAAATCTGCAGGGCTGCTACCTGGAGTTCTCCGCACACCTTTATGTCCCATTATCGTTTGGTGGTTGGGGGGACTGATTCTGCTGGGTTTGGGGACGCTGTGTTGCGTTCTACTCCGGTGGTGTGACTTTCTGTGCTTTAATAAAGTCTGTTTTTTGCTACTGAGTGAAGCCGATTATTGCTTTGGTATCTGCTCATGTAGTTAGGACTGGGACGGGGAGGGCTGACGAGGAGGTAATGACCGGTTACTCACCGGTAATATTCATTACTCCGAGTCGTAGCCCTCCCCGTCCCAGTCCGGGTTCCCATCCCTCCCTCCCTGTTTCGGCTTCTTGTGCTTGTTGGGTACAGGTTGTTGATTGGCAGGTCACAGGGTTATATGCCTCAGGGTATGGGTGTGGCCTGGAGGGAAGGGATGGGTTTCAAGTTGCTTGGGAGTTTCTGGTGGGAGGAGCTATGCTCATGTAGTTAGGACTGGGACGGGGAGGGCTACGACTCGGAGTAATGAATATTACCGGTGAGTAACCGGTCATTAACCAGACACTGTAGCCTCACGCACAAATAGCGTCGAACGGTGTATATTTGCTTTCGGAGGTTCCTGTTTTTTGATAACAATGCTGAAGTGGCTGGAAGGTAAACTAGAAAATACATATATCTAGGTAAACTGTGGTATCTCCAGCTGCAGGCAGCTCGAAACTCTTTCTTGCTAATCTCATCATGTACTTTCCTTGTAAGGAAAATATGCTAAGTGGTAAATGAAAGAAACTGGTTTTCCACTTACCAAGTTCTGGTTTTTTTTTGTGCAGGAACACTGCATTATGGGATTTGTAGTTTCGTATTCAACTTTTTAATTATGTGCTTGTCCAGTGCAAACACAGACAGCCATAATTGGCTAATGGGATGCTGCGTGAATTCAGCCACTTGACAATTGATTGACTCCTCATGCCAATGGGCTCAGTCAGTGTCTGTACTTATTTATTTTTTATTTAATATGGACCTATATCCAGCAGTAAGCACCCTGGCAGCTTTAAAGGGCTGTATCAACTGCAATAGAAGTGAAGCTGCCAAATAAGGCACGCCACATAATTACACTGCACTCAATGCAACATACACTCCAAATACCACCAGTGCCACATAGTTACACCCCACATAATTACACTGCACTCAATGCAACATACACTCCAAATACCATTCAGTGCCACATAGTTACACCCCACATAATTACACTGCACTCAATGCGACATACACTCCAAATACCACTCAGTGCCACATAATTACACGCCACATAATTACACTGCCCTCAATGCAACATACACTCCAAATACCACTCAGTACCACATAGTTACACGCCACATAATTACTCTGCACTCAATGCAACATACACTCCAAAAACCACTCAGTGCCACATAATTACATGCTACATAATTGCACTCTACTGAATGCAACACACACTTCACACAATACCACTCAGTGCCACATAATTATATGTTACATAATTACAATGCACTCATTGCAACATAGACTCCAAACAATACCATTCAGTGCCACATAATTACATGCCACACAGTTACACTCTACTGAATGCAACACACACTTCACACAATACAACTCAGTGCCACATAATTATATGTTACATAATTACAATGCACTCATGGCAACATAGACTCCAAACAATACCATTCAGTGCCACATAATTACATGCCACACAGTTACACTCTACTGAATACAACATACCCTCCACACAATACCGCTCAGTGCCACATAATTATATGCTACATAATTACACTGCGCTAAATGCAACATACATTCCAAATACCACTCAGTGCTGCATAATTACATTCCACATAATTACACTGCACTCAATGCAACATACACTCCAAATACCACTCAGTGCTACATAATTACATGCCACATCATTACACTGCGCTAAACGCAACATACACTCCAAATACCACTCAGTGCCACATAATTACACGCCACATAATTACACTGCACTCAATGCAACATACACTCCAAAAACCACTCAGTGCCACATAATTACACGCCACATAATTACATGCACTCAATGCAACATACACTCCAAATACCACTCAGTGCAACATAGTTACACGCCACATAATTACACTCTATCTATGTATCGCATCACCACAGAATCACTCAGCACCACTACAGCATCACTCAGAGGCACCACAACATCACTATGCGCTACCACAGCATCACTGAACGCCACAGCATCACTCGTCGCCACCACAACATCACTCAGTGCCACCATAGCATCAATCTGTGCAACCATTCAACAACAACTGGTTCAAATATGTTCTCTCAATGTTTCAAGCTTTATTACAAATGTCACAAAAAGATGTTGACAGCTCAAGTGGGAACAAACGAAACTTTACAGTCAATAGACATTGTGAATATTGCTTTGATGGACTACTTACGAATAGAACCAGATACTGAAAACTTTGAGGATTCTTTGATGGCATATCTACCCATTAAGCTAAAAGTTTTGTTTTGCAATGGATGCATAACTGATGTGCTTGAAGAAATATAAGGAAACACCAACAACAACAAAAGCTTTTCTTAAAATGCTAATAATTGTTTTCTTGCCTAGAAAGCTTGACACATGTTTATTTTCATACTTGAAGTCATTCTTGAAAAGTAATTTAAAATGACACTAATACAAAGAAAACTATTTTGGCATATAACTGTACTTTTATATAGTGCACTTTATTAAGAGTGTAATACTTTTACAATTGTTTCTTAAAAAACTATGTTCTCCAAAAAAAAACAGTAATAGAGTACAACACCATTGCAATGTTTGCACAATATATTTGTGATGTTTACAATTATACTATACTACTAATGTATGTTTACTAGCCATAACTGTTCTGTTATATGTTACATTTTAATTACAGTGTTTGCCTTTTACAATCATTTTCTTACAAACTACCTCGTAAAACAAAAATATTTATGGCTAAAATATTTTGCACTGTTTGCACAATATATTTGTGATGTTTACACTTACCTATTTGAAATTAAAATGTACAAATGGACATTAAGTCAATTACCATTAAAAAGTTTAACTTTTTTGCTAAGATATTCTTGTAATCTTTTATGCAAACAAATTTAAATACTGCATAAATAATTTTAACAACAAATACTTTATATGTAGCTTTTTATGTACATAAGAAAACTATAGCATAAAGCAAAAAACATTGCCATTTACAATAATAATAGCTCAAACTTAAATAATGCGAGACCTATTGCATTGCAAATGCTTGTTAAACTTGGGAACACTGTCTGGGCATTGGTTGCACCTCATTGGTGCCAGTATAACACAAAAATATAGCAAAAACCAACATAAAGCTGACCAGTCACGAGTTGAAAAGGGCCTTCCGCCGAGCTGGAATTTCTTTTTCTTAGAAACTGCAATTTTGCGATTCCTTAAATGCTATGTAGGGGTGCCTTTAAAATTGCGATTTTGGCTTAAGGAATCGCAAAATACCACCTACTTCAAGTAGATGGTATTTTGCGATTTCCTGTCAAAATACATTTTTTTTTTTAATTCAAAGAGCCATGTGGCGCACAGACATGCCCTTAGGGCATGTATGTGCGCCACGTGTACTTACAGGCATATTCCAGGGGTGCAACAGGTGTCCTTTGGACACCCTGGCACCCTTGGAATTGCAATTCTCAAATTGCGATTTTCTCATAGAAAATCGCAATTTGAGAATGTATCCCCATTCCTTCCTATGGGCCTCTTGGCCCATAGGAATGAATGGGACACTCATTCCTTAATTGCGATTCGCAATTTGCTAATCGCAATTAAGGAATGTTAGAAATTCGCAAAACAATTGCAAATTATTACCTACATTCCATTTTGCAATTCTCAAATAGCGATTCCTTAAAAATTGCTATTTGAGAATCGCAAAATGGAAATTACCTACATATGCCCCATAATTCCAGATGCCCGGATTATTCGTTTTGCATGTATTAAAGTTACTTTTCTATTTGCAAAGGAAAACACTGGCTGGTCATTCACTTATTAAAGGTTACTGGTGGTATTTTACTGTTCTCCGAGCTTCTACACCACACCATCCCCTTGATGAAATCTTGAAATACTCTTCCTTTTTGCTGCCAAAAATCTAAAGCTAAAGGAATCATTTCATATTCAAACTGATGTCCAAGCAACTTGCCCCAAGGACTAAACTACTCAACTTTGCAAACCACCTAAGTCAAAACCACAATAAGCAGAGAAATATCAAACTTCTCCAGCTTACATCAAACCAAATCACATCACACACGAGCAGAAGGACAACTGGTAGATCTAGTAGAACAAAGCAAACAGCACACACTACTACAGGTATAATGGTCTAACACACCTAAGACATGATCAACTTGGCCACTATCCGTTAGCACATATTCGTAAACAATACACCCGAAAGGCAATTCTTTCCTTAACCAAACACAACGGCTACAGAATATCACCACTGTGGTCAACAGGATACCCATTCCAAACTCCAGTCTTGCTAGGGTCTGAGCCAAGAATGGAGTCCAACTCAACTGCCTGGTGCTCATCCGCCTTTGGGATCGGGAGAGGGTCTTGGGGTGTGTATCCCTGCTCAAGCTTTCGGCTTCCTTCGGCCCATCAGGCATTGGCGGAAACCAGGCTTTTTGAATATTGTGTTGTTTCTGCTCAGGTTGCCAGCCTTGATTGCCCTGACACTTCCTTTCTGCATCATGAAGGCTACTTGTTCAGAAGTACGGTATAGAAAACAATGGTCCTAGACTAATTAAAACAGTCACTAATTAAGTTATTTATGGTGCTTGTGTGTTTCTTTTTGAGGATATACTCAATTGAATTGAGAAACTACTGGGGTACACGTAGGATGTGGCTTGAGTTCTATGTGTACCATGTTCATAGATTTTGACTTAATGAACACCTTCCTAAGGAAATTAGTTAGGACCATTGTTTTCTATACCGAGCATTACCCAGGTCCATGGACTAGTATGGGTCACCCCATTATTTTGTAATGACTTGTTCAGAAGTAGGCAAAATCACTGACTTGAGAAAGTAATAATAACACAAAAGAGTGCAAGTCTAATGGTGATGGCACCAATACCCACTTTTGCCTTTTTGACGTCATGTTACTCATTGGGTAGCATGTCTGACTGATGCATGCTCCCATATAGGTTACCAGGCCTTCTCTGACGACCCCCTTGTTTTGGAGTACAATGCATGCACACAGGATCCCACAGCTCCTAAGGTTAGGCTGGTGTCGTGTAGCTGTCTATAGCCCTTACTGCAGTTATAATCTGTGCCTCTGTCGCTCACATCTCCTCGCCTATTACACCACCAGCCGCTGTGTCCCTTAACATGACAACTCCACATCCGAGGTCATCAGGCAAAACAAGACAATACCACACAGGATCAAAAGAAACAACACCCTTCCGTCGCACGCCCTACATGGTGTCGCTTATTATCCTTATGTATAAGTCCTCCAGCGCTCCGCACTGGGGTAGTAAGCCCTATACAAATGCTACAGTGCAATACAATACTACAATCCACATCACACCACAGAACGCTACCCCAGAGCCACCAATACTACAGTACAGCAAACACCTCTTCGCGCCTACCACCCCACCATTAACCATTCCACTTCACAGCATCCCACCGTGCACCACATCACACTGTAGAAAACCATATGACGTCACACATTTGTAACTCCACCATGTTACACTGCATCTACTTGCAAGCCACACCTCATACTCAGTGGTTCATTTGTAAAAAAATAAGAGCTGTGGCTCTCGTCAGGAGGCAGCTTGCACCAGCCCATTTCTCCTGTTAGCACCACCTATAACAGAACTAACTACTAACCATAAAAGTGGGGACAGGATGTGGCATAACGGCTACAGCTGCTGACTTTGGAGCTGGGGAACCAGGTTTGGGTATCGGCGTCGCCTCAACATCCTGGGATTCTGGTCAAATCACTTAATCTCTCCGTAAATGAGTGTGTCCTTACTGGTGCTACTGAAAAGCGCCTGCGTTGATGATTAACAGGCACATGCATCAAGCTAGGATTTTGCGAATCCTTCATTGCGATTATTAAGGAATCGCAATAAAGGACTCGCAAAAGCCTATGCATGTAGGAATCGTTATAAAAATAGCGATTCCTACACATTCCTTGTTTGCGAGGCGCAAATTGCGATTCGCAAATAAGGAATGGCTTCCCATTCATTCCGATGGGCCTACAGGCCCCTAGGAATTAATGGGAAATTGCAAGCGCAATTTGCGAGTACCAATAGGTCCTCGCAAATTGCGCATGCAATTTCAAGGGTGCAAGGGTGTCAAAAGGCCACCCTGTTGCACCCTTGAAAGTGATCTTTGCACAAATGTTACGCACACATATGTTCCAAGGACATGTGTGTGTGTAACCTACAACTTTGAAAAATGCACTTTAGTGCATTTTTAAAGTTTTTGCAAATTACCATGAAGTTCAACTTCATGGTAATTTTTCGAGCCCTAGTAGCGAAATCGCTTCTTCTAAGTGGTTCTTTGAGAACTCGCAATTAATTGCAAAATCTCAAATTGCGAGGGCCTTGACCCTTGATGCATCACAAAAGCTAATTATGCGATTGCAAAAGGCCGATTTTTGCGAATCACACCATTTGTGATCGCAAAAAGCTTTGATGCATGTGCCAGTAAGTGCTGGTGCAGAGCACCGGAAACCACCTGCTGAAATTAAGCACTGCTTATACTACACCTGTAATCTCATCCTATATCAACCAATATCAAACCATATGGCACTGAACAATATCACATGTTTCTTTCCTACAGCATGTCACATTAAATCAGTCAACTTGGATTCATGCTAGACATCAGAGATGTAAACAAACCAAATTAGACCAGAGGAAACCACCTGATTGAGAGTTACAGCTTCGATATCACCACACAACATCCTAGCACATCACCTGTCACCACCTCAAACTGCACAATACACAATACACCATTGTTCCACACTCATCACTCAACCGCACACCCTGCCTCAACATGCCACCATATCTTATAGAAACCTAACTACACCATGTCACTGCATCAGTACTCAGCAGCTTGCACCACATCACTACACACCACATCACACTGCCCCGCCCACACCCCACTGTCACACCCACCTCAGCACAAAAGGAATAGCACTTCGCAGCATCAGAAAACTTGGGGCATATTAGCAAGAACCTTGTTAAAATTGTCGGCGTTAAAACGGTGATAATGGGCTTGCTAATATGCGTTATAGAATTCCAATAGAAGCCCAGGATAGACGTCCTGCACACGGCGATAATTTTAACGAGGTTCTTGCTAATATGCCCTACAATCTCAATCACACCACTGCTAATCACGCCTCCACAACACCACTCCTCACAGCTTAAATTACACCACACCTACTTACACCAGCAGCGCAGCGTGGGTTGCCAGCCCCCGGGGCAAGGCAAGTATTGCGCCCCCTAACCCGTGGACCATTAGCACTTCCAATCGCAAACTTTTAAGGAAAAAAACCAGCGGCACAATTTTTTTTTCCTTTAACATTTTCGATCCATAGTGCCACCCCCCCACGCTATGCCACTGACTTACACCACACAAAAAGGTGGTTTACGCGCCACAGCAAAGGTGGGGTGTGATGATTTAGGGGTTCAGGTACAGGAGCAGCAACTGTGAGAAGAAAGACAGCGAGGAAGAGTGAATTGGGCGAATGAGGACAAAGCATGTTCAGAGAGGAAGAGACAAGCATGGTGGGGGATGTGTGTGCGGGGAGGGGAGGAGCGGTGTCTCCCCAGGAGCTTCCAGGCAGTATTGATCCGGGTCCATGGTTAAAGATGCTCACAGCAGCCGGCTGGATGCAGGCCTCTTACTCTTTGATCAATAGGCCAATACATCAGGTGTTCCCATGGAAACCTAGCTACCAAAATCAGATGTTGTTTTCGAAAACCCCGCACTGAGAGTCACTGGGAGGAGCGTGTTCGCCTCACAGCACCGGACCAGGGCGGTCCGGGCTCCACCTGAGGCCAGGCCGCGGCGCCTAGACCCTGTAGAGTAAATGCAATTGTAATTGCATTTATATAGCGCTTCCTACCCCTGATGAGGCATTGAAGCGCTTTTCTGTGAGTAGCACGCTACTCCTGAACCCAAACAAGATTAGTGGTGAATTAGTATAGCAAGATATTAAATTATTTTGAGCGGTGGACATGTGAGTCTGTTAGTTGGATTGAAAAGGATAGTGGAGCAAATGAAGAGGGAAGAGTCTAGAATTTTTTTTATTTGGAGATCATGTCAGTAGGAGGAGGCTTAGGATGAGTAAAGGAGAGATGGAGGAGGGAAGAGTCTCTATTAGTGGACTAGGGAGAGATATGAGCTATCAGATGAGTCTAGGAGGGATTCATGAGGGAAGGGGTTAGAAAGTCTTGCTTGGGAGATCGGAGTAGTAAAAGAGGTTGGAGGTGATGCAAGGAGGGGCAGACAAGAGAAGAGTCTAGAAAGGGTTATTTTGGGGATCATATTAATAGAATGGGATTTGGGATGTGTGAGTAGGTGTATGTCCACACGCAGAAGCAGTTGTAGTGTAGTTCGTATTATCCCAATAGGCTCTGCGCATTGGAATAATACCTTCAATAGTATAGGCCTAGACCAGACGTTAACTAGGTCTTCTACTGTCGATATTAGACTTAAAGTTATGGGTTTGCCAGCTAGCTCAGAGTTCACTAGAAACTTTCTCGAATAGGCAAGGAGGAGTTGAACCTCCCTGGATAGACAAGAAGGGATTTAGTTTCTGACAACCATAGAACATGACAACTTTGCTCTCCCCTAATCAAGAGTGTATCTCTAGAGTCGTGTGAAAACAAAAGACAACTTATTTTACTCAGTCAGTACGTGCATTCTTAGTCTCACCAGATTGTAGAGAAAAGGAAGAGACGGGCGTGTTCAATAAAAGATGGTATTTATTGATCAGTCTCTTTTCTCATACAAGAGAAATGGATCGATATTATCGCAATACTTATGGTTAAGTAAAGTGCATACAATAAAAGCAGAAGTATAAAATAATACTGTAAAAACATTTATATGGTTTCTAAGCCATAAGGTGGTTTAAAATGGATAAAATAGATACATACACATATACATTTGACTAATCGTACTCAACTGGTGTTTCTAACTACGCCTACCCCAGTGTACCTGACCTAAGCCTAATACGTGGGCGGGAATAGAAAGTAGCAGTTTAAGTTAAGTTTGTTTTGCCAAGTGACTGACTCAAGAATTCTCTGCGAGGGGTTATTCAGTTCTGTACCTGGAATCTAGGATGAATGAGGGATGGTATCTCTCGTCTCTGGTCTCGATATTCCAGGCTGCCTGCGAGGGCTACCCGGAAGCGCCGGAGCTGGATTTCTCGGCAGGAGAAAGCAGCGTCTCGTTCTCAGCGCGTCAGGAAGGCGGGGCTGCGCCAGCGGGGTCTGCTCTGCTCTGGGCTTCGGCAAGTCTGGCTGCTCCGATCTCGTCACCACCGCGTGTGTTTGCTTAAGGCAATACCGGTAATATTTATACCTGTAAGGTGCCGAGATTGACGTAAGGATGGACATAGATACGTCAATAAGGATGTCATACGACTTGGTCGTTAGCACATTCTTTTGCTGAAGTTCTCGATGAAATCAAAACAATGGCCGCAGGGTTTTTCCCAGGTTGTCATAGGTTTGATTTGTTTTGAGAACTCCGTATGCCTTATCAGGGGCTGGAGGAATATCGCTTGTCTAATTAGATGGCAAGCGTTATGACCTAATCAGATAACACGTTCCTGTGCCGTGGTGTGGCTTCATCAGATAACGGTTTCTGCATCATGGGATGGCTGCTAGTTAACTTGTTAACCAGAACAGGGTCAGGAATAGGGGTATCGATACAGAACCTATAGGAATACATCACACAGTCACTGCGCTTACAGAGATGGTGAGCATGTGTGTAGATGTGTACACACACATAGCCAGTTGTCCACAGAATTATTTTTTTCTCTGCGTGCAAGAGGAGGGAAAAAAGTATGAGTGTAACAAAATAAGAACAAATGAGTGCGTTCCAGACATGGTTAAAGTGCGCATGTAGAGTGAGAGACGGTGCATGTGGGTGATTGCAAAGAAAGGTAAAACATGTGTGAGCAAGCTTAAATGTTTCAGTACATAGGTGTAGGCCAGGACGTGAAAAGAAGGATGTGTGTGTGTGTGTGTGTCTGTGCGTGCATATACGGAGTGTAGGTGTGTACGCAAACAGCGTGACTATGCATGTACAAAGAGGGTGAATGTGCATACAATGTGGTGATGAGGAGGGCGTGGCTTGCGAGGCCAAATGCCGGACACACCCTAACATGGCTCCGCTACCCATCCCCTTTATTTGGCACTTATCTGGCCCCAGATGCGGCGTCTGCAACTTTGATGGGTCTTGATGTGCTACCCTGCTGGGCCTTTCAACGCTGGGCTGCCCTGAAGCCAGAGCGACCTGCAGATTGCCATAACAAACTCGAGGCCTAGCAGGAAGCAGGAGATGCCAAGACGATTATCGGACCCTGAGGCTAGAAGAGGGTGGAGCTGACCTGAAGTGCTGCCTGGCGCCTGGGGATCTGAAGGGCAGAGGGTGGTATTGGTGGAGACCTGAGGCTGTATTACAATAAGTGCCCCGAGGGCGCAAAGGGCGTTTGTGCCTGCTTTGCTAGCCCCGGGGCACTATGGTATTATGGAAGGGGTCGCAGACGCTTGTGCGTCCCCTTCACTAATACCGATAGCGCTGGCGCACTTAAAGCACCACCACTACTTTCAGAGAGTGTTCCCTCATTTACATAGGGGTGTGCCCATTTGGCGATGCAGCGTGCTCAAGGAAATTTGTTTCATTTATTTATATGTTTACTTACCTCTAATCGGCCATAATCCGTAGTTCCCATCCCACGCCCTGCCCCACGTCAGCGCCCGGGAGCACTCCCACCACGGGCCGCTACTGTCTATGATACATGCAGATCAAAACGGAATTGTCCCGGCCTGTACCACCTCATTCAACACAAAATGATTCTTTCGGCTCCTACGCTATGCCCCACACACTTGGCCAGGGTCGTGATGCCTGGTACTAAATCTTGAAAAGTCATTCAACACCCTTGACTGGGCATATCTATTCAGTGTTGTGTTAGCTTATTGTTACGTGTGCAGGCGCGGTGCGTCCATTGGGGCGTGGGGGCGAAGCCCCACTAAGCCCCATGGACCCACCACGTCGTCACTAGAAGCCAAACACAATTATTTTTAAAAATCGCGCTATCTGCCGGCCGGGAAACCGGGAGACACCCGACCTTCCCGGAGTGCGCAAGGGGGGGGGGAGGATCGGGCTGCTGCAGCTGCGCAAGTGTATTTTTGGGCACAAACATGCCCGCGCATGCGCAGATCGTTTTCTTGTGAATTCCCCCTTAGAGAGAGGACCAGGGGGCGGGCCGCAGCCCCCGGGGTTACACAGGGCGACTGGGCGAGGAGTCATGGTGCCCCCCCAGCCAATCCTGGCGCAGGATTGGCTGGTCACTACATAGCCCGGTTACATAACCCCTGACGGATAGCACGGCCGACTTTGGTGCTTGGAAACCAGGTTCGAGCCTCTTATCGAACCATAAAAATGTATACATGACTTACTTTGGTGTTAAATAAATAGATATTTTAAAAAACAAATAAAAATGATGTTCCGACTAAGGTGTGAAATTGGTGTCGAATAAATACATGTTTTTAAAAACAATTAATATTAATCATGTATCATTGGTGCTGGAGTACAAGGTTCGAGACTGGTATTAAACACTGACAAGCTGTGTGCAAGTTATATGGTAATAAAAATACATGAATGATGGATGCAGGATGGGTGGATGCATGAATGGATGCAGGATGAATGATGGGTGGATGAATGGATGGGTGGATGCATGAATGAATGATGGATGCAGGATGGGTGGATGGGTAGATGAATGAATGATGGATGCAGGATGGATGCAGGATGGATGGGTGCATGAATGAATGATGGATGCAGGATGGGTGGATGGATGATGGATGAATGGATGGGTGGATGAATGGATGGGTGGATGCATGAATGAATGATGGATGCAGGATGGATGCAGGGTGGATGGATGGGTGCATGAATGAATGATGGATGCAGGATGGGTGGGTGGATGGATGGATGGATGATGGATGAATGATGGGTGGATGAATGGATGGGTGGATGCATGAATGAAGGATGGATGCAGGATGGGTGGATGAATGAATGATGGATGAATGGATGCAGGGTGGATGGATGGGTGCATGAATGAATGATGGATGCAGGATGGATGGATGGATGGATGCAGGAATGGATGCAGGAATGGATGCAGGAATGGATGCAGGAATGGATGCAGGGTGGGTGGGTGGGTGGATGCATGAATGAATGAATGATGGATGGATGCTGGATGGGTGGATGAATGAATGGATGGATACAGGATGGATGGGTGGATGGGTGGATGAATGAATGATGGATGCAGGATGGATGGGTGAATGGATGGGTGGGTGCATGAATGAATGATGGATGCAGGATGGGTGGATGGATGGGTGGACACATGAATGGATGCAGGAATGGATGCAGGAATGGATGCAGGATGGATGCAGGATGGATGATGGGTGGATGATGGATGGATGGATGGATGGATGGATGGATGCATGAATGAATGAATGATGGATGGATGCAGGGTGGATGGATGGATGGATGCATGAATGAATGATGGATGCAGGATGGATGGGTGGATGCATGAATGAATGATGGATGCAGGATGGATGGATGGGTGAATGAATGATGAATGATGGATGCTGGATGGGTGGGTGGATGCATGAATGAATGATGGATGCAGGATGGAGGCAGAATTGGTGGATGGATGGGTGGGTGGATGGATGGATGGGTGGATGCATGAATGATGTATGGATGAATGCAAGGTGGTTCGGGCTCGCTCGCTGCGCTCGCTCGCTGCGATGCAATATGCAAATTAGTTTACGCCCACCACTTTCAAATGTCACCAGCCGCCCCTGTACGTGTGTGTAAAAAACACAGACACCTGCTTTCGTTACATTTGAGTATACGCAGGGCTTTAAGTGCGCCGGGTCTCACCGGGTCTGAGCACCTGCAGTTTTTTAAAGGGGGCCTCAAAACGGGTCTCTGTCGAGCTCTGTTTATACACTGGCACAGGCGGCCCGTTTCTTTCGGACTGCAGTGACAGCAGGCACATGGATGTGCGCTGCTCACGCTGCTCACTTCTCTCTAGTGGAGAAGTTACAGCATCACGTCAGGCAGGAGAGCGTTGTAGGGGAAGAGAAAGCCTTTAAAGTTAAAGAAATAAAGGTTGGACTGGGGGTCTAGGGGTATATATTTATCGACCTTAGCACCTCCGTATACTCCAGCTGCAGCCCGTGGAGGGAGTTCCGTGGGGCAGGCAGGCGGGGCGGGGGATTAAATTAATAAAACGAATTTCGTAGCGTGCCCTGCATCGCATTTTTCGATGCAGGGCGCGCAACGAAATTTGTTTTATTAATTTAATTGTTTACTTGCCTGCAATCATCCATATTCCGGTGTTTACCACCCCCCACCCTGCCCCTCCCCCGCCCCGCCTGCCTGCCCCACGGAACTCCCTCCACGGGCCGCGGCTGGAGTATACGAAAACATGCAATTATGAGTACCCGTGCACAGCGGGCGACAGAATACGGCCATACCTCGCACGTGAGGGCGTGGCTTTACGTGTAAGGTGCATGAGCTTGCGAGCCCATAAAGAATGCGTCCGAGCATTTAAGGAAAGCGTGCAAAGGATTGATGTATTTATTTAAGTGGCCTGTGTGTGCATGCAAAGCATGAGTGTGAACGTGTACAGCAGGGCTCGAGTCGGGGGTACACGCAGGTTCACGGCGTCCCCCTTGCCAAGAAGCTGGGCCCCACAGAAATATGCTGAACGTGTCCCGGTGTAAATTTCAGACACCGGGACATTTTCAGCACGTGACGTCATGAGGTCATTTGCATATTGTAAGTCCCCCCACTTCTTTTATAGGACTTGTGCCCTGGTGTAGAGAGCGTTTATTGAGCATTGGCCAAGATTGCGTGCGTGCAAAGACGAGAGGGCGTGTGCACGTGAAAACCAAGAGTGAAGCGTGTACGTGCAAAAGCAATAACGGGTGTGTCTGATTGCTGAGTTAAGGGGCAGTTGGGGGCGCATAAGTAATGCCCCCGTGCCGCAAACAGAGCAAGGAAGCTCGCCGCCATTTTCAGGTCATGCAAACATGACTCCATCTTCTGACCTTGGACGGAGGTCACGCATCCGTCTCTCAATGAGATGGGGGTCAGCGAAGGGCGGTAATGACAAGGGGCCCTGGGAAGGCTGAGGGGGTGGGGTGCGCCTCGTGGGGTAAAGATCAAGGAAGTATTTACAGGCGTGCCCTTCGATTACCCATGTCAGGGAAGAGGCTGTGAGAGCCCAGAAGTGGGCAAACTGCAGCTAATGATACATGAGCCGAGTAGCATCGAGAGGGCGGTGAATAGGGGGTAGCGTCCTCAGGATACTCCACGGGGCAGGGCTGCGGTTTTTCAGTCTCGGCCTTGCAGGGACCCAGCCTTAGTACCAGGCTTACGAGGATGTGGCTTAACGGGTAGAGCGAGCGATTTTGAAGCTGGGGAACCAGGTTCGGGTCCGGCAGGAGGCTCAAGCATCTTGTGATTCTGGGCAGATAACGTACTCTCCCCGAGCCTACATTTTTTTCAACAAAAAAAGAATGTGTCCGTCTGTAATGCAACTGGTGCTCATGTAAAGTCCTTTGGGTCAAGTTCGCCCTATATAAAACTGCAAAAAAAATAAAAAATCCGCTCATTCTGTCAGTTAAAGTTCTAGTTTTATTTCAGCCACGTGGCCAGCTCTCCTGAAAAATTCCAGGTCCATGCATGAGTAGCTCATATCTTTCTTTGCATCATGGGATGTGGAGTCCTGTTGAGTTCATTATACAATGATGCGAAGCCCCACGACCAATGTTTGCGGAGTCCTTCATCCCAGGGAGGCGTGCATATTTCCTGGGAGACCTGTGCTATTCCATTAGTTGGCACATGCGTTTTCTCAATTTAGTGTTGTGTTGGGTAGCAAAGGATGAGTTGCCAAGGTGAATCCGGGATCCTCTACCATTGCCAGGCATAGAAGCTGATGCCGTCAGCACTTCTTTAACCGCATACGTGTGGTGGCTTTTCCCGCTGTATGCGGCGTTTTTTAAAAACGCGCGTTACATGACGAGCTCAGCTCGTCATCAGCGTGCGAGCGGCACAACTCATGACGAGCTGAGCTCGTCATGAGCAGGGAAGGGGTTAAGTTATGCATGCCCCTCCCAGGGGTGTCTGTTCCATGCCACCCCTGCACCTTTCTCATAATGCACAGATGTCTTGAGTGCACACACAGCACCCTTAGTTCTGCAGCGCTTCCTCTGCCTCCTTGCGTTGTCAAAGTGTCAAGTTTTAGGTCTGGCGTTAGACAAAACTTTTTTTTAAAGTATGATTATATGTATAACTAGCAGCCCGTCCCAACGTTGTCCGGGTATGAATTGCTGCTGGCCAGTAGTATATTGTTTTGTAGGATTTCGTTTTGATAGCATTTCTTATCTGTGACAGGCCTGTGAAACGCTCCGATTCACAGTGCACTGCTGATGCACTTAAGAGTGCGCGTTCAGTAGTGTGTGAACTCGAGTTTCCCTACTTTATTTTTCATTGCAATATTATATAGTGCGAACTCGGCAACATGGCATGAGCACAATTTACATTACAGAAGAACACGTTCACTTGTGGTAGGCATGGGGAGACAAAGCGATTTGCTGGAATCACAGGATGTTGAGCTGATGCCGAGATTCGAACGTAGCTCCAGCTCTAAAGTTCGCAATTCTAGAACTTGTGGCGGGAGGTGTGTCTAAAAGTGTATGTCGGTGCTGGCCATCAATGAGAGAGACCTGTGCATTTTTCAAATGGGTGGTGAAAAAATACGAGTATGTTGCTGGAGATGTGGGCCGCCGTGCCACCAATGTACTTACCGGGGGAGGGTAAACACCCATTATTCCGCAACTTTCTTTCCGCATACCATCACTCCGCATACTTTCATTACGAAAGTACCATGACTCCGCAATGCCATCATAACGCATGGCATTACATTTTATTTGCTTTTACCATACA